>NC_066617.1:333666809-333971741 GCF_025201925.1 Gopherus flavomarginatus
TCTGCTGGCAATGCCCCTACTTATACAGCCCAAAATGCCCTTAGCCTTCTTGGCAACAATGACACTGTTGACTCATATCCAGATTCTTGTCCACTGTAACCTCTAGGTCCTTTTCTGCAGAACTGCTGCCTAACCACTCGGTCCCTAGTCTGTAACAGTGCATGGGATTCTTCCGTCCTAACTGCAGGACTCTGCACTTGTCCTTGTTGAACCTAATCAGATTTCTTTTGGCCTAATCCTCTAATTTGTTTCGGTCTCTCTGTATTCTATCCCTACCCTCCAGCGTATCTACCACTCCTCCCAGTTTATTGTCATCTGCAAGCTTGCTGAGGGTGCAGTCCACGCTATCCTCCAGATCATTAACGAAGATATTGAACAAAACTGGCCCCAGGACCGACCCTTGGGCACTCCGCTTGATACCGGCTGCCAACTAGACATGGAGCCATTGATCACTACCCATTGAGCCCAACGATCTAGCCAGCTTATAGCCCATTCATCCAGCCCATACTTCTTTAACTTGCTGGCAAGAATACTGTGGGAGACTGTATCAAAAGCTTTGCTAAAGTCAAGGAATAACACATCCACTGCTTTCCCCTCATCCACAGACCCAGTTATCTCCTCATAGAAGGCAATTAGGTTAGTCAGGCATGACTTGCCCTTGGTGAATCCATGCTGACTGTTCTTGATCACTTTCCTCTCCTCTAAGTGCTTCAGAATTGACTCCTTGAGGACCTGCTCCATGATTTTTCCAGGGACTGAGGTGAGGCTGACTGGCCTGTAGTTCCCCAGATCCTCCTCCTTCTCTTTATTAAAGATGGGCGCTACATTAGCCTTTTTCCAGTCATCCGGGACCTCCCCCTCCCACCATGAATGTTCAAAGATAATGACCAATGGCTCTGCAATCACATCTGCCAACTCCTTTAGCACCCTCGGATGCAGCACATCCGGCCCCATGGACTTGTGCTCGTCCAGCTTTTCTAAATAGTCCTGAACCACTTCTTTCTCCACAGAGGGCTGGTCACCTCCTCTCCATGCTGTGCTGCCCAGTGCAGCAGTCTGGGAGCTGACTTTGTTAATGAAGACAGAGGCAAAAAAATGCATTGAGTACATTAGCTTTTCCCACATCCTCTGTCACTAGGTTGCCTCACGAGGTTATCCATGGTTATGCTAACATTTTAAAAGGGTAAACAGGATGACCCAGCTGATTATATGCCTGTAAGCCTGACATTGATCTGGGGCAAAATAACTGAATGGCTGATACAGGACTCAATTAATAATTAAAGGATGGTAATATAATTAATGCCAATCAAAATGGGCTTGTGAAAAATAGATCAAACTAATTTGATATCTTTTTTGAGGAGATTACAAGTTTGGTTGATAATGGTAATCATGCTGATTTTGTATATTTGCAGACTTCTTTGTAGACTTCTTTAAGGGATTTGACTTGGTACTGCATTTTGATTAAAAAATTTGAACAATACAAAGTCAATATAGCACACATTAACTAGATTCAATACTAGATAACTGATAGGTGTCAAAATGTAATTTGAGCCAGGATATCATCATTAAGTTGTGTGTTTCTAGCAGGGTCCCACAGGGATCAGGTCTTGACCCTATGTTGTTTCACATGTTTATTGATGACCTGGAAAAAAAAATTATCACTGATAAAGTTTAAAGATGACTCAAAAATTGGGGGAGAGGTAGGAAAAACACGTCACCAATACAGAACAATCTGGATTTCTTGGTAAATTGGGCACAAACAAATAATATGTGTTTTAATACAGCCAAATATAAAGCTGTACATCTAGTAACAAAATTGTGTAGCCATACTTACAAGATAGGGGACTCTCTATCCCTTTATATTTCTATTCACAGTGATTGGTAGTGTAGTGACTCCTGTTTGAACTTGGGGGTGGGGTTATGAGAATCCCAAATCAGGTCCCCAATGGGAAGGAATTCAAGAGTCTTCTTCTATGGTGTTTCCTTCAAATTCCTCTATCGGAGGTAGGCCGGAGATGGAATTTAACTCCATACATAGACACATCAGAAGAAGCTGAGGGATTGGCCCCCAAACTCCATGGATCTGTGCTAATCTCTGGAGAACTGCCAGAGGCCAGGTCCATCCACATGGAGGACCTTTGCACCTACTCTGCCTCAAGGGCTCCCTGTTACTCTATCTGGCTCTGTCAGTGTAGCTCTGCTGAAGCCTTACTGAGGCTAGAGGTAGGGGAGGGGCAAATGGAGTGAATGATGATGACTTTCATCCAAGAGATCTGTGCACCATCGTCCTCTGCATGTTAATCTAGGGGGTTTGATCTATCCCAGAGGTTGGAGGTCCTGCTTAATTCTCCTGATACGGCCATTATCCTGATCTCTCACACCCTCTCAAAAAACCCAAACCCAAACTAAATCATGAATAAAATACTTCTATTCATTACTCTCTTCAAGCATGCATAATGCTGGCAGTAACAGTGCATGCCTGGGGGGAAATATGATTGACTTGTCAAGCAACATGAAGTAGTTAACTTACATTTGTTCATAGTATTGTCATTTTGCTGCTCAATCCCTGCCTCATCCACTGAATGTGGAGTGTCTATTTTATGTCACATTAATGAATGGTGAGCAGTTTTTGAAGGGAGAAGGGTGACTACTTTGAACACTTTAGTGATTTGCTGTTTCACACATTTTTATGCATAAAGGCACACTTGAGGCAATAAAGCATTTTATGCATTTGCCTTACAGTTTTAAAACAAACCTTTTTGTGGAGAATACAATGAGGTGGCAGTGTGGAGAATACAATGAACGCTGAGTAGGATGGCCCTCAAGGTCCAGGGATGTTTTTGTGTTGTACAGCACCAACAATAGCTGCTTTAAAAACTGTGTGTTGCCATTCTTGCCTAATACTGATTGCAACATATGCATAGTGGGGGCCAAGGTCCAAACAACACCTCATAGTTTCAGACTAGCTATCAAGTTCTCAAGCTTTTAAACCATGCTCATCACCATGGTACTTAAATACTTACCCTCATCCCTCCCATCCCCAACAATTGTCTTCATATGTTAAGTTTTAATTCTTCCCTCCTTCCGCATAGCTTTTCCTCAACATATAAATAAAAATCTAAGCCAAACAGTCTATATTTTCTTCTGAAGTGCACAAAGGTTGTTAGCAAGATGAGTGAGATAATATTTTTTATTGGACCAACTTTGATTGATGAGAGAGACCTGAAGAAGAGCTCTGTGTAAACTCAAAAGCTTGTCTCTCTCACCAACAGAAGTCGGTCCAATAAAAAATATTACCTCATCCACCATCTCTCTCTAATATTCTGGGACAGCTACAACACTACTGCATACAACAAAGTTTGTCTGATGTTTTTTGTGGTCCATAGTCACAGGGTAGGTTCCAAAGATGATCTCTCTCCTGTGATCATGAGTCACCCTGTAGCAGGCTACTTCATTATTCCCATGAAACATAGCTGCCATGGGTGGTCATGGTTCCGCAGAGAGTGGAGGTTGCTCACGAAAACTGGGTCCTTCCATGAAGGAGTGTGAGTATCAGAGTGAAAATCTTGAATTTGATGCTCTGTTTCACAGGAAGCCGGAAGTGGTGAGGTATTCTTTGTAGACTGTATTGCTGGGTAGGCAGAATGCTAGCAAGCTTTCTCAAGGGCAGTGGTTTCCTGGGTTAGGTATAGTGAATTGTAATAATCATTCCTAGAGCCAAGGAATATGGCAAGTCAGCCTGGTAGACTATTTGAGCATCAAGAGACGACACAAACCTGCAGCTTCCCTTGATGGAGGATGGGTGAGGTGAGTTTTTCAAAGCACTTTCCTCTTCCCATTTGCATAATCTCTGCCTTGCCCAGGTTCACCTTCATCATCTATTCTCCATCCAAGTACTGATGGGTCTCAGAAACTAGGATAGTTGGGAGATGGTGCCATTAGCCTTTGTTGTTAATGAAATATAGAGCTAGAAGCCATCTATATATTGTTATTTTCTGCCAATGGTTTCATATAGATGTTGAACAGAGAGATAATTGGGGGACATCACCAATGGGGGTATTAGAGTTAGTGAAATAATTGCCCATCACAACATTTTGGGTTGAATTTCAGAAGCACTGGCAAGATCTCAATGTATTCCCGTTCATCCCTATTATGTCTCTGAGGTGATAGAGGAGTATTTGGTGATCAACAGTATCAGATGCCACAGAGATCCAATTTTGGGAGTTTGGAAGCATGTCCTTCAGTGTGACCAATGCAGTTTCCGTTCTGTATGTTTGCCTGTTGTGAGGAAGCCAGGATTCTAGCAATGGTTAGGTGTAGTTGGAGATGACTCTTTGGTAGCCTCTTCTTTAACTGGACCCTGTATTCTCTTTCCTACTCTGTGCACCCAATCAACACAGGATTTTTACTTTACTCTGAAGGATAGGGCATTTCCTTCACTTTGCAACTGTATAATATAATTATATTAACTCAAACTCATTCAGAAAGCATTGCATGGGAGGACTGAGGGACTTATGTACACAAGCCTGTGCTCAATAAAGTTCAATACACAGAGCCAAGACGGTTTGCAAAACTGAGAAACCATTGAATCTCCCAATGAAGGGTAGTCACAAAATTTCCAACTAAACTATTTTTGATGGAAAATGGGTTTTCGACTAAAGAAAGTTTTCAACTTTTGCAAAAAGTGTCTGCTTTCTGTTGAAAAATTTTGATTTTTTCATCAGAAACCTGAAAACTGAAAAAATGTGTTTTGGTGAAAATGTTTTGTTTTTTCAATGAAAAGCCAAAATTTTCCATGGAAAAACTCTCATTTTCCAACCAATGTTACTCCCAGCACATCAACTGGCCTGCTTCATGCTCCCATCACCCACTCCTATGCTCTACTCTCCGAGACTCGTGGCTTTGCCTAAGTTAGAAATGGGTTCCAGAGCATGCTGTGGGAAGAAAGAGACACCTCATTGGACAGAAAGGGGCAGAAAGGAGGGGGTTCCCCTTGAAAGTATGAGCAATCTAACTCAAGCCTTCATGGAGTTTAAGGAGTTGGTTCATTCTTACCCCTGTAAACCAAATTACAGGGTTCAGTTTAAGAAACTCTTCAGCAAGCCACCCCTGAAGGATTGGCATAGCCCCAACTTACTCATGACAATGACTAGCAAAGCAGTAGGGTGCATAGCTGGAGACAGAGAATTTTGGGCAGAAGCAACAATTCAAGGAAACAGAAACACAGTAGGCTGTTCAATGTTGTCCATGAACGGTCGGAAAATGACTGCAGCAGATGACAATGCATTTAGTAAAGGAACTAGCTTTTTTCAGGGTGTTTGTGAGATATTACCTGGGAATTTCTCCAAGGAGAGTTTAATATCTACAAACTGAACAGAACTGTTTTATTCTTTATTATGAGTTGCCTCGAAGTGGAGTTTCCCCTTTCTCCACTAGTCGTTAAAACATTAAATATACAGCATCCCCACAATGATTACATTAAATATTTTACTTCCTCTGGTATATCCAGAGGTCAGCTGCAGTGAGAACACAGAAACCTCTATTTTGGAATAAATGAAAATAGCAACTTAATTAACCACTAGGGAAAGATAGATACTAAAAATGATATCTTAAGAAACAGGCTTAGCTTCTTATTCAAACTGGCACATGAAGATTTAGCCATGGTCCTCACTTTAATGCCAATGGGAGTTATGTAGCTAATTCTCTGTGCACTACTATGAAAGTTTACCCCAGTTCTCTACTCTAATGTGCTGCCCTGCTAAGTAAAGTACAAGAATCTAAACCGTACGTAACGACAAGGCTGATTATTGACTAGATTCAGTGTTAAAACATACATCCTAAGTGACTCATCTAAGCGCTGCATGGTCTTAAAGGACACAGTGCAGTGAAAGTGGACTCATCAGAGCTGGAATTAAGTAGGCATGAAGAAGTTCACTTGAGGAGTTGTTTGAAGTTAAAGAAACACATTTCATAGGGCTTTTATGAGAAATGGAATAATCTAGAGCTGGGGTAGGCAACCTATGGCACACATGCCAAAGGTGGCACATGAGCTGATTTTCAGTGGCACTCACACTGTCCAGGTCCTGGCTACGAGTCCGGGGGCTCTGCATTTTAATTTAATTTTAAATGAAGCTTCTTAAACATTTAAAAAACCTTATTTACTTTACATACAGCAATAGTTTAGTTATATATTATAGACTTATAGAAAGAGACTTTCTAAAAACATTGAAATGTATTACTGGCACGCGAAAGCTTAAATTAGAGTGAATAAATGAAGACTCAGCACAGCACTTCTGAAAGGTTGCCGACCCCTGATCTATAGCCTGGGTGTCTCAAAATTGCTTATAGATAGAGGCAAGATTATAAAGACAACTGGCCAGATTCTTCACTGATTTATACACTATGCAACCTCATTTAAGTCAATGGAATTGCACAGAGTGCAAGATAGTGAAGAGTTTGGCCTTATGCTTATTGTCTCAGAAAAAAGTGTAACGAGCTATAACTTGGCCTAAACTAATGAGTAATAATGGTTAAACATCGCTGCACTGGGGGGGAAAGGGCACAGTGGTCTTAAGGTCTAAATCTCAGTTACACTAAGTTATTGTAATCATAAAAGGGCCTTAAAGGAGTGCAAACAGCCCCCCATTACAATCCCCTATGCTGTCACAGAGGTGGCATAAAGGCTCTATCTTAGCAGAGGAGCCAACTTTCTAATGTGATAGGAGATGCTCAACCTCTGGCTCTGCCCCAAGCCCTGCCCCCACTCCACCCCTTCCCCCAAGGCCCCATCCCCACGCTGTCTCTTCCCATTCCTATCCTACCTTTTCCTGCCCCTACCCCACCTCTTCCTTTCCCCGTTCCACCCCCTCCCCTGAGTGCACCCCACCCTTGCTCCTCCCCCTTCCCCCCCCAGCACTTTCTGCATGCTGTGGAACAGTGCTGGCTGAATTCTTTTGCATTCAACAGTAGCCGGTGGAATCTGTGGAATACTGACTTCAGCCATGGGATAGGAGTATTAACCGTATGCACCCACAGAAAAAAAATAGTGGGTGCCTAGCATCCCCCAGTAACCCCCTAGAAAATCAGCTCCTCACCCATTGGCTGTCCCGTCGATCAGCTCATCCCCCCTCCCCCCAGCACCTCCCGTGCTCATCTGTTCAGTGGCATGTGCGTGATGCTGGGGGGTGGATTGGGGATGGAACTGGGACAGGGGTGGAGCGGGGCAGGGCCTTGGGTAGTGCAGGGGCTCGAACACCCTCGGCAACTCAGAAAGATGGCGCCCCTGCTATTAACCATTATACCTGTGAGCCAGGTCAAGCGACTTGGCCCACAATCTAAAGTTCAGTCCATTACCAACACTCCTGTGTCACACTTCACAAAGTCCATTTTCTGAGGTGCAGCTGCTGCAACCCTTACTCAGCCTGAGTAGTACGTACCCACCCAATACTCCCATCAGTGGGTCTACTGTTTGATAAGTACTACTTACTTTTAGCAAGTAAAGGCTGCAGAATCTACCCAGGGAGCTTTGCTTAGGAGAGAAGACTTAGAGATCTGGTACATCTTTTGCTACAGAATTTCAGTGTTTATTGTCTTTTTCTGTCTCTTTTGATTGCGATCAAACCACCAGGCCTAAATCTTTGCTAATTGCTAGAGTTAGAAAATAGTCAAACAAAGAATTGTATACAAAGTAGTTTATTTATGCTTTGGAAATGTTATGTCTTGGTGCTGCTTCTTTTAACAAGCACATTCAATAAGAGCTTTAATGCATTTTAAATTACCTTCTCCAGGGAAGTGATGCTTATTTTAAACTGCTCTTTGCAAAGACTTTATAAACTTAAAAAAAATCACTAATTTCTAAGAGAACATTTCCTTGAATGGGATGACAGTGTAGTTTGTTTGAATAGCTGTTTCAGCTCCAGTGCTTCTAAAATTAGAAATTATGTTTTGCACACTAAGCAGGTTTTTCTGGAACTCCAGCATTTTGTGCATCTGTAGCTAAAGAGAATCACTATGCTTCTGCATCATGCTGTGTAGTGAATGTATTGTGGCCTAGACTAGAGGAACATTCTATTGAAAGAGAAATCTGATCTGAAGGTAAAGTGCCAAAGTATAGTATCAGCCATGCAACTGGTTATATGAATACTTACCTGTGCTTGAAATTGAAGAAATACATTTTGTGTCACCATGGCTATTTTGATCATTGGAGTAATACAGCACTGTGACCTTCTTACACTATATATTTATATAGCCTCTCTGCCTCTCATTGTAGTATTGTAAAATGATCTCCTGCGCAGTGTGCACTGCCGGTGTAAAGTGGCCCTAAGGCTGGAGTAACCAGCTTGGGGAGTATAAAACCGTTGCAAGGAGGATCCTTCAATGACATACAGCCAGCATTCAGGCTTCTTGTGATACATACACTCCCTACTAACAGAAAAGGCGAGGAAGGTAGCAGGAGGAAAGGGAGAAGAGCCACATTACCCCTATTTTATGCAAATCTGGTTGTCGTTTCAGCCCCTTGGCACTGTTAGCAACTGCTGTAAATTAAAGCATCTCCAAGGCTACTTTGCTCAGCCTCACATAGATTGGCACCATAATCAAAGAAAAAAAATGTCTATTTGCACAACTGAGCCACTGAACCATCAACTGTATGAAGTGTTGCTGTAGCCATGTTAGTCTCAAGCTATTAGAGAGCCAGTATATTTTATTGGACCAACGTCTGTTGGTGAGAGAGACAAGCTTTCAAGCTACACAGAGCTCTTCCTCAGGACCCAAGGAAGAGCTGTGTGTAGCCTGAAAGCTTGTCTCTCTCACCAACAGACGTTGAGCCATCAAAAAGGCAGAAGTAAACAGGCAGGGGAGCCCTTATAAAAATATTGGGCCAGAGCTATGCCAATTTTCACCAACTAAGAAGGATCTAGTCCATTACTGAGACAAGCACCTTAGCTAAGATAGTTAAGTACCTGATACGTATTTATAGCCTTATCAAAACCCTTATGGGTGTAAAAGTTTGGAAAGTCATAATTAAAGCTCCACAAACAACAATTACTTGGAGCCAGCAACTCTGCAGTCCTAGTCCCATACCTGTAAATAGCTGCAGCTGTGAGTGTACATGGATATGATTACTAATTTACGGGGTGATTTGCCTGTACTGTTGGGAAGAGGTGAGGGTATGTGATAGACTAACTCAAACCTGAAATATCAGAACCATCTCAGGTGGATACATGAGGTATTTTAGCTATGATGCAGTTTGTAGGTGGCTAAGGTAGATTAGGCTGCTCAGTTCACATTGGAACAGTGAATCTGAGCTAGTTAATTCTTATTTGTTTTGTGGTAGTCTGACAGGGCCTGGTCATAGATCAGGACCCAATTATGATAGACACTGTACGAACGCAGAACAAAAAGATAGTCATTGTTCCGAGGAGTGCTGCTGCCAGAAAGTGTACAAAGGATAAAGGAGAGAAGAGGTCACTAATTCTTGTTGTAAATATATGGTCTGTTGAACCGGATTTCTCTGGCTTTACATTTTTGTGACTAAGGGTCCAACCCTGTTCCCATTAAGGGCAATCAGAGATTTGCTACTGACTTCAATGGTAGAGGGGTTGGACCCTAAATCCAAGGGCCAAATTTAGCCCGGGTGTAAGCAACTCCATTGGACTTCAGTGACGTTATACCCACTTACAAAAGAGCTCAGTTTGCCTTTTGCTGTCTGATCTAGTCTCAAGTTTTTGGGAGGTTATTGCTAACAAAATTGCTGCCAGCAGATTGATTTGTTTTGTAAGCATTCCATTATTTATTTAGTTGATGTAAGTCCTGGTAGGGTAGGATTAATAAATATTTAGCCTGAACAAATAAAAGCTAGTGTTTAAAGATAATGTATTACATTAAAACAGATTACTCTGATTGGGATAGTTCACTAAATCCCTCAAAGAGTCGCACCTCCTGTGGCTGCGTTCAGAGTTGCATTCAGGAGAAGGGCTGATGCACTGCCACACTGTTAGGTACAGAAAGGCTCAGCTGTAGACTTGAAAAGATGTATCTGTTTCTGTAATCCTGCCTCGTGATTAGTTATTAAAGGCACTGCAGATGGATGACTGTCCTGTGGACTTTAACTGAAAAGAATACTTCTGCAGGAAAACAACCAGAAGTTAGATAGATGGTGATAGTAATAGAATGTTTAGATAATGATAGAGCACAGCAAATTATTTTACTAGCAAACTATTTCCTTTTATGTCAGGCGCTAAGCATGAATTTGAGCTTAGCCAGGTTTTCAGAAGCAATTAAAAGCATTAGAAACCATTAAAGATTGGAAACAAGCAGCTTTTGAACTATTTTACTTTATCAACACAACTGCCCAGAATGCAGAAGCAGCAGGAAACACTGTACAAGAGATGAATCAACAAAGAAAAATCCAATTGCCTTCGGAGAAATGTGTCTCGATTCTCCACATGGTGTGTAGAATTACAAACTCCAAGCACACTTCCTTTTAATGTGACTAATGGAGCATTATTTAAACTTGCTTCATGAAATGGTCAAGAATTAGTAAGTGATAATGTTAATTAGTGAAATATCATGGCCACAGCCAAGAAGTATGAGCATTAATCAAAGGCAATTTTTGCAAGAATGAGCTAAATAGATAGTGTGTACTTCAAGGATGATTCAATGAGAAGTAATGATCAGTCTGACTGTTTAAACTAAGCTGCCAGCATATACTTAGGAGAGGCCTCACCTGAGCTTGCTATGACAGGATTCTGTTGGATGTTCTAGTTCTTCCCAAATGCATTATTAGAATTCTCTGGAACAACAAGGCTAGCTGAGCATTGTCTGTCACTTGTAGGGTCCTGCCTGCCTCATTAGATGCCCATTTTTACCATGGCAACAGTGATGCTGTCTCTGTTGCTCTTAGCTTTTTCATCTTCCTACTGTGCTTTCTCTTCTGATACTCACTGTTGCTTAATAATAATAAAAATAAATAATAATAATAATAAAGCTGCCAGTAGTCTAAACATCTAATCTTTTAATCTGGGATCAAGAGGCATGACTAGAGTAAAGTGGATGCCAGATTTCTAATAGTCAAATCATTTATTCAAGGAAAATCTAAAAATTGTCATTTCTATTAAACTGATGATTCAAAGCAGGAACAGCAACTGATTCAATTTCATATTCAATTTCAGATTCTAGTAGCTTTGCTTTAAGAACAACTTTGTTAAAGATCATATATTCGATGCTACGGACCTGAGATGGTGCCCACAGAAGGCAATGGAAAGGTTCCTATTGAGGTCAATGGGCTTTGGATCAAGCCCTCAGTTCAAGCTATATTCTCAAGTAGTCTCAGAAGACAGAAAAGCTGTTCCAAAAGTGTCCAGTCCAGTTCTCAATGTGAAGCATCCGCCAAAAAACAATTTTAGCAGCTACTCACTTGCACAGCATCAAGTAGCATCCCGGCATGCTGAAGCATACACTGCATTCCCTGTTTTAGGAATGTTTTCTGGACTTGAATTTGCTGGAAAGTGGAACTCACCAGTATATTCCCTCCTGGAGTGGAGTGCTTTGTCCTACAGTAGCACTAATGTTGTTAATATCTTAACTCAGGGGTTGGCAACCTCTGGCACGCAGCTCGCCAGGATAAGCAACCTGGCAGGCCGGGCCAGTTTGTTTACCTGCCGTGTCCGCAGGTTCAGCCAGTCGTGGCTCCCACTGGCTGCGGTTCACTGCTCCAGACCAATGGGGGCTGCGGGAAGCGGCGTGGGCAGAGCGATGGGAAGCCACGACCAGCATATCCCTCGGCCCACGCCGCTTCCCGCAGCCCCCATTGGCCTGGAGCGGTGAACCGCAGCCAGTGGGAGCAGCGATTGGCTGAACCTGCGGACACGGCAGGTAAACAAACTAGCCTGGCCTGCCAGGGTGCTTATCTGGTGAGCAGCTGCCAGAGGTTGCTGACCCCTGTCTTAATTTATAACTTTATTACTGGAAAAGTATTTATTGCTAGTCATAGTTATGTTTCATTTCATTAGAATTCAGAGTTCATTTAAAAAAACCAGAGGCATAGACTTTGGCCTACTTTTTTTTTTAATAAAAGTGACCAGTAATTTTGGGCTCCTAAAGTTTTAGGTGCCCAAGACACACCCAAGAGACTGAGGAAACCCAAGACATTTATACTCTGCAGGAAAACATCAGAGAATGCTGTCTTGAAAGTGCAAAGATAGTCCTAATAAAATCTAAAAGGCAAAAATTGATTAGTGGTGCTACTTGGGCAGTAGTGGAAAAGAGAAGAAATATCAAGGAAAACAGTATATATTAATAGAAAATGTTGAGAGTCTAAAGATGCTAGCCGAAGTGGTGACCTTAAAACCTTGTATAAGATGATCAAACAGTTAATAGGAAACTTTAGCAGTACTGGGAGCTATATTAAAGATGCAATGAAAAGTACAAAAGAAGAACAAAGGAAAAGATGGGCAGAATATTTTCAGGTTGTTTTAAGTAGACCAAGCCCAAGCAAATTGTTAGAAATACATGATGAAGACCTAATACCAGGGCTTAATATCTCCTAAATCAATACCAGAATGGAAGAAGTTAGAAAAGCCATCAGTAAACTCAAACATGGGAAAGCAGCTGGAAAGGAGAACATAACTGGAGAGATGCTTAAAGCAAGGTGATTAAACAGCCTCCAGACTTTCCGTGTGTTGTTGGATAGAATGTGGAATGAAGAAAAGAACTCAACCCAGTGGAAGAGAGGCCTGAGAGTAAAATTTTCAAAGATGGGTGAACTTATCAACTGCAGAGGATCCAAACTTACCAACTAGAGAGGATCCAAATTACTTTCAGTGCCTGGGAAAATCATGTTGTTATCATCCTGGAGCATATCAAGAACTGGATAGATCTCCAGCTTAGAGAGGAACACACAAGTTCTGCTAGACCACTGAGATCATGTGCAGACCATACAGTTGTTCTGAGACATACTATAGAACAAGATATCATTGAAGCCAAGAGCTTAGTAAGGTTCAAAAAAACCCAAACAGTTAGACATTCATATGGACATTGAAAACATGCAGAGACATTAGATGGGCTGAAGGGTTTTTTTTTGTTTTTGTTTTTTAAAGAATGGTGATAAATCCCCATGCACCAGGGCATACGCCATATACTGTCTCACACTGGATTTGGAATTATTTTTGAGGATATTCACTAAGTATTTCTGCTTTCATCTTATGAAGTTCTCAGGCTGAAACTTGAGTTAATTCAGCAAGATATGGAGGAGATTCTTGTCCACAGGCTTGTTTCTTCCAACCAGAAGACGCATTCCAGCCTATATTGGACCTTATTCCCTAAGGTTAGAGTCAGAGCGTAACTATCTCAGCACATCATCGCTTCAGATTTAGTGGCCCTCTATCACTCTTGGTTTGACAAAGCATTTTTCTGCACAGATATTACAATTGTGGATTAGTCACTTCATGATCTTGCTAGTTGACAAATAACTGCATGCACTCCCTTCCACATCTCTTATCTAAATTTGTAGCCTCACTGAAAGTCATTGCATATAATCATTGCAGAAAATATCAACATTTTTTCCAGAATATGAACAAAGTAGTTATAGTATTAAAATTTTCCTAAACGACTTAGGAGTCCATGTGCCATTAATTTTTAATGGGACATAGGCTCCTAAGGGCCAGATTAAAGTTATTTAGATGCTTAAAGATGCAGATGGGCACCTAATGGGATTTTGAAAAGCAGATTAGGTGCCTAATTCCCACTGAAGAGCCCACGTCAGATATGAAAATTGGACTTTGACCCTCAAGTCAGTCAATTGCTTTGAAATTTTTATCCAGCATGAATATGAAAGAAACTTTGAATATTGCCTGATAGTTTTTTGTTGCTATTGTTGACCACATTTTGTGCTTCATTGTTGATAAATTTTTGTTTGAAGAATAGATGGATGGCAGGGACTGAAAGACAACTCATCTGGATGATAGAGGAGAGGAGTGCTGAAGCCATAGTTTAAGTATCTGGCTTTTACTCATGAAATGCAATGACTTTAGTTAGCTAAATGAGTCGTGAAAAGAATTTAATTCATAACAGCTGAAAACTTGCATCAGTGCTGTGTTGTTTGAAATACATGTATATTAATGTCTCCAATATTCAGTGATAATTCCCAGCACCATATTGAGGAATGCATGGATTTATCATGTAGTTGCATTGACACGTTTGGGATCTGCTGACAAAGTCTAGACTTGGACAAAGCAAGCCTTTCACCAAAGATGGACAGCAACATGTGTAAGTGAGGCTCCCAGGGACTGATATTTAATCAGTTTCTGCTAAATAATATAGTAACATCATAAAAGGATAAAGTGCTATTAAAATGATGTCTAATTATAGAAGCTAATTAAACTCACACAACAAATCACATTGTACTTGACCTCCCTTGTGAAGTCTATATTACATTTATTGGAGGTAATTTTCCCATTCTTTCCTTGATCTGAGGAAAGGGCTCTCTCAAATTGTAGGACTGTTAACCTAAAAGGAAAAAGATCAAAGGATTCCTTTTAATTAGTTTAAAATTACATGGAAATAATAATGAAGCCTATTCCTCTTCTTACATAGCCTTTTATAAATAATAATGTTTAGGACTTGTGGGGGTTAGTATCCCATTGATATGTGCATGTAACTCCAATCTGCAGTAAGAGACATTACCAGTGTCCATCATCAAGAGAATACACTTCCTTATTGCACAGTTCTGTAAAGTGGGTTACTCTCTGTCTGGATGATTGTCCTCTCATTTACAATGGTGCTCATTGGGAGTAACTCCATTTGAGTCAATGGAGTTATGCTGCTGTAAAGCCCAGGTAAGTAAGAGGAGGATTGATCCCAGCACCAGTACATACAGCCACACCATCACTGGTTCATTCACCTGCACATCCACCAATGTAATATACGCCATCATATGCCAGCAATGCCCCTCTGCTATGTACATCGGCCAAACTGGACAGTCTCTACGGAAAAGGATAAATGGACACAAATCAGACATTAGGAATGGCAATATACAAAAACCTGTAGGAGAGCACTTCAACCTCCCTGGCCACACTATAGCAGACCTTAAGGTGGCCATCCTGCAGCAAAAAAACTTCAGGACCAGACTTCAAAGAGAAACTGCTGAGCTTCAGTTCATCTGCAAATTTGACACCATCAGCTCAGGATTGAACAAAGACTGTGAATGGCTTGCCAATTACAGAACCAGTTTCTCCTCTCTTGGTTTTCACACCTCAACTGCTAGAACAGGGCCTCATCCTCCCTGATTGAACTGACCTTGTTATCTCTAGCTTGCTTGCTAGCACACATATATATACCTGCCCCTGGATATTTCCATTACATGCATCTGAGGAAGTGGGTATTCACCCACGTAAGCTCATGCTCCAAAACGTCTGTTAGTCTATAAGGTGCCACAGGATTCTTTGCTGCTTTTACAGATCCAGACTAACACGGCTACCCTCTGATACTTGGGATAACAGCCATTTCTTTCCTGTTACTCTTTTCTTTTTCTTTTTTTTTAATCTTAGCCATTATGGGCCTAATCCAGGGGTCTGGCTGAGCTGCACTTTTGAGGAGACCGAGGCAAGGTGGCTATATAGCCCCCAGTGTCAGGGTCTACCAGAGGCTGATTCAGCACATGGCATAAGTTAGTCCAGCCATAAAACTGCTCTAATTCATGCAGGCTGGTAACAGCCTGCTAGGAATCATTATGCCAAATGAGGATTAACTACAGGTCAGTTATGCTTCCTTCTCCCTGGTCATGTCCCTGATATGCTCCATAAGATAAGGAGCCAGGAGAGTGGGAAGTGGGGTACAGCTGGAGGAATTCGCACTCAGGGAATCCCCAGCTGCCTGCTAGCTGTGCAAAAGTGCCAGAGCCAGGGAAGGCTCTGGCCCTACATGTGGGGTACTAACTTTATTTTTCATTTCATATCCATCTTCCCCAGTGACTTCTCAACAAGTGATTGTTTGATCACCGCAGTCCTCATTTTCAGCTCTTTTACCTCAACCAATAACCCTCTCCTTTCACTTTGGCCGTGGAACTTGAGACTGACTGGAAAATGAGCAATTGTTTACTGAAGCAATTTTCTCAAGAGGATGACGACTTTACTTTGTGTTTTCTGGATTAAGTATGAGCGATTGGCTCTTCTATGTCAGTGACTGTATCATTAAGTGCAATAGCAACAAGTCTGCTAAATTAATAGTTGTTCCAGTGTGCTCCTCTCAGTCAGCGCTGTATTGGCCAAACAAACAGCTCTTTACAAAACCAGAGATGTTGAGGGCATCTTGGGAGACATAAATGCTTTGGTTCTGTGTTTAATTTTCTACATGATGCAGCTGGGTAAATGTTAACAACTGCTAATAACCACTTGTTAATGCACTAAAAATGAATGTTAAATGGACCACCTCACGGCACCAAAACATTATATGCTTTATTCCTCTAACAGTTATGGGCCAAATTCTGTTCTTTATGAAGTACAGTAGAACCTCAGAGTTATGAACACCTCAGGAATGGAGGTTGTTCATAACTCTGAAATGTTCATAACTGTGATCAAAATGACAGAGTCCTGTGGCACCTTATAGACTAACAGATGTATTGGAGCATAAGCTTTCGTGGGTGAATACCCACTTCGTCAGACACAAAAGCTCATGCTCCAACACGTGTTGTCTATAAGGTGCCACAGGACTCTGTCGCTTTTTACAGATCCAGACTAACACAGCTACCCCTCTGATACTTGTGAACAAAATGTTATGGTTGTTCTTTCAAAAGTTTACAACTGCACATGGACTTAATACAGCTTTGAACCTTTATTATGCAGAAGAAAAATGCTGCTTTTAATCATCTTAATTTAAATGAAACAAGCATAGAAACAGTTTTCTTACCTTGTTGATTTTTAAAAAAATTTCCCCTTCATTTTTTAGTAGTTTACATTTAACACAGCACTGTATAGTATTTGCTTTTTTTTTTTTGTCTCTGCTGCCTGATTGCATACTTCCAGTTCCAAATGAGGTGTGTGGTTGACTGATCGTTTTTAATGCTGGTGTTCACAACTCTGAGGTTCTACTGTACATATTTGAGGCAGTTGGCCAGCAGTGGACTGGGACTCAGGAGACCTAGGTTAAATTCTCAGCGCTGTCACTACTGGCTACATGACTTTGGGCAAGTCACTTCACTGCTATTTCTTGTTCCACCCTCTTAGTGCCAGAATACAAATATATTTATTAAGTCTGTTTTCTATTGCATTTTATCATTTATTGCACTGGTTGCATGCAACTTCCACCTTTCATACCAAATGAAATATTCAATTAAAATGAGATTCAGTGTAATGCTATACATTTTGGCTTGGTGCATAGAAAACTCTCTGCTTTATCCTGTAGCCATTACTGGAATCTTAGTTCTGTCAGTAGGTCTGCTTCTCTTACAGGGACTCAGTTACATGAGCACCATTGCAATTTCTAATGCTAGATTGATGAATTAATATTTCTCCAGTGCAATGAAAATATAGCCAGTTTCTGAAATGGCATAGATCAGAACAGCTCCAGTTAAATAAATTTATTTACACAAGCTAAGGATCTGGCCACTAAAGGCAAGAGCTTATTATTATTACTGAATCCTCATCTAATGAAAGTACAAGTGGAAAAATGTGTATGGCTGCTATTCATATTTAAGCATAATTATATGATTATTACATTAAACTTCGAGTGCTTTGGCTAAACCCTGTAGTGGAAACCCTAAGGCCTTTCCTAGCATAGTTCTTAATACAGTATCATCCTTAAGAAAAAGCCTTCAGAAATGGAACTACATTTTATTTAAAGATTTTTCTCTAGGCTAACTAGAGTTTGATAAACTAAAATGGACATACAGAGTAAATACAATCTAATTATTTATTTTTGAATTAATTTAATTTAGATTAACCCCAAACCTTTTCTGCTCACGTAGCATGAAGGCTTTGAGACAAAACAAGAACAAGAAAACATGTGGTTAAGGATGAAGCCCCAACCTTAAGAACAATTAACTGATGTTTGCACAGGGCTTTGAAGATGCCAGATACTCAGCATTATGATGATGATGATGATGCCATCCTCTTGCACCTGAGGACTGCACCACACAGGCCATATTCTTCCTTCTCATGTTTGGACTTGATTCTCCACTTTCTTACACTGGTATAAAATTAGTGTAACTCCACTGCCTAAACTGAAATTATCCTTGATTTACACCCACATAAGTGTAACCAGTCCCTCTCTGTACTATCCAGCAAGCAATTCACTGCTCTACAGCCAAAATGCTTCTGAAATAAATGTAGTCCAACTTTACTAATTCTGGGCCACTGAGAATGAAAATGGTGCTTAAAATTGTTGATTGGCTCTAGTTTTCAAGATATGCTATTAGGTCAGTATATAAGACCCTTGACTTGGGAATGGCGGAGGATAAGTGAGTTATAAAGGGAAGGGATCTCAATTTAAACCAGAAATGACTAAAATACATCTTTGACTGGATCCATGAATAAATCTATGACTGGGTTTGGACAGTACTTGCTTTTTAGGCAAAACAATGAATGATGCAATCTGAAGCTGGTATTGCATCATACGTGATATGAGTTGCATCATGTTATTCCTAGAAGTCATGGATGATGCAATCATAACGAAGCTTACATCACTCTGCTGAACAAATTGCCCTATATCAGCTCTAGAAATCATACAGTGTCTTGCTCTCTTATTTGTCAGTGTTTGATTTTGCAAAGGGACACCTTTCTGTTTAGCCAAAGTGAGCAGAGATGCCTCGTACTTGTGTGAACAGTGCAGATAACTTCTGCTATGCTTGTGGTGAAGTGACTTTTGCATCACAAAAGCGCAGTCTAACCACTCTGGTTAAGAAAGCCTATCACCTTTATTTTGGCTGCAAAATTGGAGATCAGGACAAGAGGTGGGCCCCACACATATGCTGCAACACTTGTGCAACAAATCTTCGCCAGTGGTTGAACAGGAAAAGGAAATCTATGCCTTTTGCAGTGCCAATGATTTGGAGAGAGCCAAGAGATCATACCAGCAATTGTTACTTCTGCATGGTGCCTCCAGTTGAGAAAGGTGTGTCAAAGAAGAAAAAGTGGACTGTGCATTACCCAAACATTCCATCAGCTATACGCCCAGTACCCCACGGAGAAGGACTGCCGGTTCCTGATGCACCAGAATCATTCTCACTTGAGTCAGACGAGGAAGAGGAAGAGGATGAAACTTCTGGTCCTGAACCATCAATGTCACAGGACCCACATTTTCTCCCATCCTCCTCCTCTGAACCACACCTCCTAACACAAGGTGAACTGAATGACCTTGTCAGGGATTTGGAACTACCCAAGAGTAAGGCAGAGCTGTTGGGCTCCAGACTACAGCAGTGGAATCTCCTGACAGGCTATCAGGGCAAATGGAGCCCATCAATGCTTGCAGACTATTGCTGGACAGTGACAAGAGATGCTCCATTTAATGAATACAAGAGACAAGCCAAGAAGCGCCGTGTAGACACTGAATAGGACTAAGCTATGTACCTAATAGTTTTTTGCCTTTTGTTTCATAATAAATTTTATTTATAGAACCCTTTTGCTGATTTTTAAAGTGTTACATAAACAGGACAGGTGAAATATTATCATGTAAAGCAACCATAAACACATGAAAAGACCTAGGTTTACAATTTATGATTAAAACTCTACTATCTACACAATATACATAGACATAAAATGTAAAAACTTAAATATCTTAGAAACAGTAGCCAATCAGTTGTTTTAATTGTCATATTTGAATTCAGCACATCAAAATACATAATAAATATCACATTTTATCTCTGAAGCAGACGACTTCTCAAAAATTGTAGACCAGTGTTGTCAGTGTGTGCCAAACTCTTCCTCCCTTACACTACAGAGGGATTTATTTTCCCTACATTTCAAGGGCAAAAATCTGGTCTTTGTTCCATGTGTGCAATGTCCATTGATGTGAACATGAGAATTTAGTGCAAGGTATGATCTGCCACCATGATATAGTATGAAACTTCATATTTCATAATAAAAAGCAATTATTGGATTAAGACATGGGACTAATCCCTTCTGCTTATTCAATAAATATCAGCCAAAATGAAAGTCACTGTTGAGCACAGGGCAGGTACTAAATCTGTGTGTCTCTTATGTCCCACTTATGCTCTCGAACAACTTAAAAAGTGCATAGGTTTTTGTGCTGGCAAGGAAGCCCAAAAGCAAATTCTCATTAACTTCAATGAGAGATGGATCCATCCCTTAACTCTAATTCTAGCCCAAAGTGAGCTATCTGTTCATAACTTCTTACAGAAATAACAGATTCAAAGATTATAGAGCCATAAAGGACCATTGTAATAATCATTTCTGACCTCCTGCATAACACAGGCCACAGGACTTCCCTGAATTAATTCCTGTTTGAACTAAAGCATATGTTTTAGAAAAAACATCAAATCTTGAACTAAAAATGTCTAAATTATGGAGAATTCATCACAACCCTTGGTAAGTTGTTCCAATGCTTAATTGCCCTCACTGTTAAAATTTGCACTGCATTTCTAGTCTGAATTTGTCTAGCTTCAACTTCCAGCCATTGGATCTCGTTATACATTTTTCCACTATAGCGAAGAGTTCTCTCTTATTAAATGTCTATTCCCCACATAGGTACTTACAGACTGATCTAATCACCCCTTAACTTTCTCTTTGATAAGATAAATAGATTGAGCTAGAAGGCATATTTTCCAATCCTTTAATCATACTTACGGCTCTTCTCTGAACACTTTCCAATTTTTCAGCATTCTTTTTGAGACCAGTCAGTTGGCTAGTTTTTAATATCTGCCATGTTCATTTTTTAATCACTCGAGTTTCTTAATCAGAAATGTTGTGCTGTATCGAGTCTAATACCTTTCAGAAGTCAAAGGACCAGGCTACACCGTTTTCTTTTTTTTTTTCCTTTAAAAAAAAATAGCTTGGCTTAGAGGAGAAGTGGAAGTAGAAATCTCTTTTAAAATATATAAAACAAATGAAAATAGGGGAATTTGATGGTAATATAAATTAGAAGCTAGAAACTACAGTGGAACTTCAGAGTTTTGAAAACCTCAGGAATGAAGGATGTTCGTAGCTCTGAAATGTTTATAACTGAGCAAAACGTTATGATATATTCATAAATGATCTGGAAGAAAAAAAAAAGAGTACAGTGCAGTGGCAAAATTTGCAGATCATACAAAACTACTCAACATAGTTGAGTCCAAAGCAGATAGCAAAGATTTACAGAAGGATCTCACCAAACTAGGTAACTGGGCAACAAAATAGCAGATGAAATTCAATATTGATAAATGCAAAGTAATGCACATTGGAAAAAGACAATCCAAACTATACACATCAAATGCTGCGGTCTAAATTAGCTGTTACCACTCAAGAAAGATCTTGGAATCATTGTGGTTAGTTCTCTGAAAACATCCACTTAATGTGCAGTGGTAGTCAAAAAAAGCTAACGAATGTTGGGAATCATTAGGTAAGGGATAGAGAATGAGGCAATATGATATTTTCTGTCTTTATAAATCCATAATATACCCACATCTTGAATACTGCATGCAGATGTGGTCACTCCATCTCAAAAAAGATGTATTGAAATTTGAAAAGGTACAGAAAAGGGCAACAAAAATGATTAGGGGTATGAAACAGCTTCTGTATGAGGAAAGAGTGAAAAGATTGGGACTTTTCTGTTTGGAAAAGAGATGATTAAGGGGAGGGATATGATAAAGGTCTCTAAAATCATGACTGGTGTGGAGAAAGTAAATAAGGAAGTGTTATTTACTCTGTCTCATAACACAAGAACTAGTGGTCACCAAATGAAATTAATAGGCAGCAGGTTTAAAAGAAACCAAAGGAACTATTTCTTTACACAATGCACAATCAACCTGTTGAACTCTTTGCCAGAAGACGTTGTAAAGGCCAAGACTATAACAGGGTTAAAAAAGAACTAGATAAATTCATGGAGGATAGGTCCAGCAATGGCTATTAGCCAGGATGGGCAGGGATGGTGTCCCTAGCCTCTGTTTGCCAGAAGCTAGAAATGGGCAACATGGATGGATCATTTGATGATTACCTGTTCTGTTCTTTCCTTCTGAAGCACCTGACATTGACTGCAGTCAGAAGACAGGATACTGGGCTAAAGGACATTTGGTCTGACCCATTATGGCCGTTCTTATGTAGCCTTCTTTTTGATTGCAGAATTTTGGCTTTTGGGCATCTAATAAAATGTTTTTAAGCGGCTCCCAATTATCGTTCACGTTTTTTTCTTTTTAAATTCTTTCTCCTAGCCGATTTGGCTGATATTTGTTTTCAGTTTTGTGAAATTGGCCCTTCTAAACTACTGAATATATTACTGGTTGGGACTTGACATTTGTTATGTACAAACAGAATAATTATTTAATGATCACTTTCACTTAAGCACCACAAACTTTCAGTTCTGTGATCAATTCCTCTTTTTTTGACAAGATGAAAGTCTAATACAGAATTCCCCCTTGTTCGATCCAACACTTTTTGAGTTAGGAAATCATTATCTATAATTTTTAGAAATTCCATGGAAATTTTTGTATTGGCAGCACAGACCGCCAGCATATATCACTAGATTGTGATCCTGAGGGAGTTCATTTTCCCCACCCTCTACACCTAATAATAGGTGCTTAATGCCTCAGACACAGGTAATACCATTTTTGACAAAGTGTCACTCCCCCTCCCTTGTCAACTTGATCCCTTCTAAATAGGTTATACCCAGTGATTTTAACATTCCAATCATGTAAATCTTCCCACAAGGCTTCAATTATATCAGCTAGATCAAATGTATGTGAATAAGTGAGCAATTGCACTTCCTATGTTTATTACCCAGATTCCTGGCATTGGTGTATAGGCAATTAAAGAATCTCTTCTCTTCATGTCCTTTTGTGTCTTAATTAACATTGTTCTTGACATTTTGATTGCTCATTTGTTTCTCCTTTTCTTCCTTCCCTTTTGTTGTTAATTTAACATCCTCCTGACTCTTCTAGCTAGTCTGTCCCCTTAAAGAATTCTTCCCTTTCTACTGAGATGGAGGCCAGCCAAACTATGCCATCACCTCTCCCCACAGAAGGTGGGTTAAAGTCTAGGCTCCTCCCTGGGCTCTGATTCAGCTATCTTGGCATATGTTAGAGACTTGACTAGAGTCTTAAGCTATACCTTCACTGCCAAAATAGGTGTGTTTTGTTTTTTTTAGTGTTAGAAGGCATTAGTTTGGTTGAGCTAATATGCAATTAAAGCCTTGTTTTCATTAGAGAAAAAAAGTTGTGTTCTTGGCTCCAGATAGCTTGAGATAAAATCATAATGAATACAAGGCAGCTTGTACTTTTAGCTGGTTAAACTAAAAATTTTAGGGATCTCAGGGTTAGCTAACCTAAGAACAGTTACCCCTCTCCCCCCATAGTTAAGACAAGGCCCTAGTTAAGACATAACTTGTGTTTACAACTGCAGTGCAGAGGCAGGGTCCTGCACTGTGTTTTCAGCATACAAGGTGGGAAGTAGATGTCAGTGAAAGCAGGCAAAATAAAACCCTACCATTATGCCATTCTCTGTCACTAAATTTCCATGTTGGAAAGATAGGAAGCTGTGCATATTATGCACCTGGGTCCTGATCCAGAGTCTACTGAAGTTTTGGACAGATGCCCTATAACTTCAGATACTGAATCCAAAGGCCATTGGTGAGCCTTGTGAAGTTTTTAAGAGCAACATTTGGAAGAAAAATACAAAGTCAGCATGTATTCTTCATGTTAAGGAAGAATATGAGTTTGAGTGAGGATGTCTAACTGGGAAAGTACATCAAGTTCATTTAGAGAGGCAAGGGATTCTTTGTACAATGCTCTATTCAGTGTGATGAAAAGACATGCTCATTTTCAGACTCATTATGTGTGTTTTATTACTTTCCTCTTATGGCCTATATTCAGCTTGAATATTCAAAAGTAAAAGACCACTGGTTTTACTCCCTGAGCCACTCCAGCCTTATCTTTTTGTTTAAAAGGATACTTTATATTCCTAATCCTTTGTGTACAGTACCTTTAATTCTTTTCATGGATATCTGCAGTTTTCAATCTTCAGAGCAAAATACAGGTTGGTATAAAAGACCTGCTGGCTGTAGTATTAAAAAAGTTACATTTAACTTCCTTTCAGCTTCCTTGATTTGCTGTTATCAAACACTAAAATCCTTTAGATTTCTTATACCTACTTGGGTGACATTTCACAAAGCAGGCTTTAATTTCATGTTCTGAGTGGTAATTTGTTGATCAAACTGTTTAGAATTTCCTTTCAAGCTCCTCAGTGCTGTAGGTGGATTCTTTATAGTTTCTAAAGCCTTTGATCTCTATTGAGCAATAGTTTGGGATGACGTTTTGTTCACTACCCCATGTTTGAGATTAAGTAATACAGTGCAGTTTAGGGCCTGAAGATTTACTTACCCAGGCAGTCCCAATGAAATCAATGGGGCTACTTACATGAGGAAGAATTAGTCACATGAGTAGCATTGTCCCATGTTTTGCTCTTTGCAAAATTGCTCTCCACACCCAGCTCCACCTATCCTAGATCAGGTTCCTGCCTTATTCTCACTGCTCTGTTCTTGGCTTCCGTTCTTAGCTGGAATTTCTAGGTGGTCTGACTCCATTGCACCAACTACAGGCCTCACCCTGCCCACTCTGTTGTTGCAGGCCCTGGCCTCTGCTTCCTTCCTCTCCTCATCTCAAGGACCAGTCAGATCTTCCTTTCCTCATTGCACTGTGATAGGGAAAGGCAAGAAAGTGGTTTACAATGCAGCAGGTCTCGGGAGAGAAGAGCACTGGGCTGGTGCCTGAAGAGGACCTAGAGGAGAGGAGGGAAAAGAGCAGCATGAAATGGAAGATAATAGGTTTATACATGTGTAAATGAGAGAAGAGTCAGACCCATGACCATGTAATTTATAAAATAGAGTTAATCAGATAACACTGAAGATAATAGCCTGATAGATGCTATATGGTAGTGACCTCATGGATGTCAAAATGTGGGTCAGGAAAATTCAGTGGCTTGGTAATGATGCAGCTTATCACCTCTAGGGCTTTCATTTATATCTACTAGTCTATGAGCAAAAGTCAGCACCAGCCGATTGATACACCTCTACCCTGATATAATGCCACCCAATATAACACGAATTTGGATATAACGCAGTAAAGCAGTGCTCCGGGGGGGCCGGGCCTGCACGCTCCAGCGGATCAAAGCAAGTTCGATATAATGCAGTTTCACCTAATGCGGTAAGATTTTTTGGCTCCCAAGGACAGCGTTATAACGAGGTAGAGGTGTAGTTTGTGGGAAAGCTAGACAAATGCAGAAAAAAATATTTGTAAATATTCTTGTGAATGGAGTTGCACTGCCATCATAGTGATTTCATTGATATACAGCAGTTACTGCTTACTACCACTGCCAGTTGGGCACCTTTCACCAGCCTTACATTCATGATCTGTTTTCCTTGGTGTTACCTAATAAAGTGGATTAGCAGGCTGCTTTGAAGTCTAGTTAAAATTATAGTTGAAAGCAACTTTTTATAACTTCTTTCCCACAATACAAAAGCCAGGGGTCACTCAATGAAATTAATAGGCAGCAGGTTTAATACAAACAAGCTGAAGTACTTTCAATGCACTAGTACTAACCTGTGGAACTCATTGCCACGGGATGTGCTAGCTGAGTTCAAAAAAAGAACTGCATTAAGTTCATGGAGGATAGGATAGTCAGGGACAAAAACCCTTGCTCTGGAACATGCTAAACTTCTTCCTGCCAGAAGCCAGGAGGGGAAGAAATGCGTGGATCATCCCAGCTGCCCTGTTTTGTACACTCCCCCTGAAGCTCTGGTACTGACTGCTGCTAGAGACAGGATACTAGGCTAGATCATTGGTTGGGACCCAGCATGGCAGTTTTTATGTTCCTGGATTACAATCATGCTTCTCCAAGCTAAAGGAAATGGCCCAGCTGTCCTACTCTTGGTGGATATTGAAAAATATCAGGAACACAACTTAAACTATCATTACAGGATGAAAGATTTTTTTTTTAAAGAAATATGTTTAAACAGACATCTCAGTTAGTATGAAACTGAACTGGTCTATATGAAAGGACAAGTTACAGAGGCAGTGACTGTGCCTTTTTCTAAAACAGACTTAGGAGCAGAGCTGGTCAAAACTCAGAATCTCCGTTTCACAGGAAATTTCAGCATTTTGCTATTTGATTTCATTCCATATTGGAATGAAACTGAACTACTTCCTCCTCCGTATCCAGCACAGCCCTGTGATGTTAACTGCCCTGAGGATTCTCAGATATCCATGGCTTCCTGACTCCTGGGGTAGCTGGCTTTCCCGTTTGCGGGAAGAGCAGCACAGGGAGTCTCCAGAGCAGCCTGAATGCCTACTGGGAGTGCCCCAGTGCTAAGGACCCTGAAAGATAAGCAATATGTTAATATTAACACACAGACACTTGTACTTCAATAGTGCTTTTATTCAGAGAATTACACAGTGCTTTATAAAAATGTTATGACTCAATAGCACCTGTGAGGAAGATAAAGGATATTGAGAGAAGCATGCACCCTTTTCTGGAATGCAACCATTTCCGGGATGGAACAGTCCTGATCTTTTAACACTGCAAACAAATGTTTGTCTCACTTCTCTAGAAGTGAAGAGATGAATATTTGGGGAGAGGGATAGCTCAGTGGCTTGAACATTAGCCTACTAAACCCAGAGCTGAGAGTTCAGCCCTTGAGAGGGCCACCCAGGGATCCGGGGCAAAAATCTGTCTGGGGATTAGTCCTACTTTGAGCAGGGGGTTGGACTAGATGACCTCCTGAGGTCTCTTCCAACCTTGACATTCTATGTTCTAGCCAATTGAAAATGCAGGGAAGATTTTAGATAGTAGCAATTAACTAGGACACCACCACCTCTATTATCCATCTATTTTCTCCAAGTCTATATAGGTTTTTATACTACTTTCATCACCATAGTATCAGAGTATTAATCACTGACTAACAACTGTCACATACTTGTTCTCTCACCCTCTCCCCAGGGGGAGAAGTGTATGCAGTGGAGTATTTTGGATTCCCTCCCCCGCAACTTGCTGGAAAAGGCAAGGAAGAAGAACATGGATCTCAAGGTGGTGAGGTTTGTGATAGTCCTTAGTTCCTGAGGGAGTTCATTACACAGTTCTGGCCAGTCCCTAAGAAAGTTCTGTCTCCTGCAGACAAGCTAGTGGAGAGAGTTCCATTTTGCCAGAGGAGTGAGGCTGTCAACTAGACTTCATTCTGGAGCTTTACACACTCTTTTAGATAACCTGGCCACAGGTCATGGAGCACCTTGAAGATAAGGACTGAGAGCTTGAACTTGACTGGATATTCTATAGAAAGCCAGTGTAGAGAGCAGGGGACACTTTTGATGTGTTTGTGGTAGCTAGTGTTACCAAAGAGATGTGGTACAGAATGTCTGTAATTGGAATTTCCTAAACACTGATGGAAGTGCCAAACCTGACGGGCACTGCAACTCCATGTGCCAAGTCACAACACCTAGAGT
Organism: Gopherus flavomarginatus; assembly: GCF_025201925.1. Classification (NCBI taxonomy): domain Eukaryota; kingdom Metazoa; phylum Chordata; order Testudines; family Testudinidae; genus Gopherus; species Gopherus flavomarginatus. The sequence goes on from NC_066617.1 coordinate 333,694,441, forward strand.
GCGGAGCTGGGCTTAGTCCTGTAGGACAGGAACCACTGCGGTGAGGTGAGTGCAAGCTGAACTCCCTTTTCAACCTGCACTTGGGGCAGCCCCTCAGTACTGAGTCAGGATTATGGTTGCAGTGCTGGCATGGAGAGTGCATATATGTAATGGCGGGTCACAAAATACCACCACTGCACAACAGCAAAAAATTGCAATTGGTATGTTGCCTTAGTAAAAAGTTTTGGGAACTACTGTCCTTGCCAATCAGAGATCGTTTAACAACATTGGGTCTTTAATGACCATACATGTTCAGAACTTCTGAGTTACAGGTCATCTGAAAGACAGCACCTCCAACAGCACAGCATCTTACCCCATAGTGAGAATCATCGGGGAAATAGAGTTTGGCCCTATATCTATATATCTGTAGCAAGGCCTTTAATAGACTCATGGCAACCTCATTTTTCTGACTTCCATATATGCATTAGATGGAACAAAAAAAATTAATACTTATGAATTTTTCTTCTTCAGAATATTTTTACAAATATTAAATAACCTGTCTGATTGAGTGTGGAGAAACCACTACCTTTAAAAAAACCACACACACACCATAAGAACAGCCATACTGGGTCAGACCAAAGGTCCATCTAGCCCAGTATCCTGTCTTCCAACGGTGGCCAATGCCAGATACCCCAGAGGGAATGAACAGAACAAGTAATCAAGTGATCGATCCTGTCACCCATTCCCAGATTCTAACAAACAGAGGCTAGGGGCACCATCCCTGCCTGTTCTGACTAATAGCTGTTGATGGACCTATCCTCCATGAATTTATCTAATTCTTTTTTGAACCCTGTTATAGTCTTGGCCTTCACAACATCCTCTGGCAAAGAGTTCCACAGGTTGACTGTGCGTTGTGTGAAAAAAAAAAACAAAACAAAACACCACACCACTTCCTTTTATTTGTTTTAAACCTGCTGACTATTCATTTGATTTGGTGACCCCTAGTTCTTGTGTTATGAGAAGGAGTAACTAACACTTCTCTATTTACTTTCTCCACCACATCAGTCATGATTTTATAGACCTCTATCATATCTCTCTTTAGTCATCTCTTTTCCAAGCTGCAAAGTACCAGTCTTTTTACTCTCTCCTCATATGGTAGCTGTTCCATACCCCTAAATCATTTTTTTTGTTGCCCTTTTCTGAACCTTTTCTGATATATCTTTTTTTTATATGGGGCAAGCACATCTGCATGCAGTATTCAAGATGTGGGCATACCATGGATTTATATAGAGGCAATATGATATTTTGTCTTATTATCTATCCCTTTCTTAATGGAGTCCCAATATCCTGTTTGCTTTTTTGACTGCCGTTGCCCATTGAGTGGATGTTTTCAGAGAACTCTCCACAATGACTGCAAGATCTTTCTTGAGTGGTAACAGCTAATTTAGACCCCATTATTTTCCAACTGGGGAAATAGGGTATGGAGTGGATTGCTCAGGGTTCTGTGGAGGTTCAGTACTATACCAATTCATAGGACAGAGTAAGTGGACAACACCAAGATGGGAGGGATCACAAATTTTTTTGGGGAGAATAACAGCATCTTCTTGTTATGCTGCAAAGCAAAAGAAAAAAAAAAGGCCAAATCAAATGAAATTCATTAACAGTAATTGTAAATGGGTTCATGTAGCAAGGAAGAACAATAAATACAATGTAAAACAGGGGAATTATAGCAAGGTAGTAATACCGAAGAGAAGGATCTGGGAGTTCCCAGTTTATCACTCAGGTGAGCTCCACTGAATAGGACTCAGCGATGTCACACAATTTAAAGTGGCAAGCTCTGTAATGGATTAGATCACCAAAATCGTCATGTACAGAACAAATGACTCTTCAGTGGGGGCTGGAACATGCTCAGGATAAATGCTGCTGGTTCTCAAGGATTCAGTTAACTGCCTAATCAAGCTTCTCTTCTCCAGTTGAATGTACATGTATTTCAGACTCTTAAACTAAGAGAATCTCTACCATTCCCACTCAAATGTTAGATTGTACATACTTGGGTCCATGCCGCTCCTTTGCCCTGTCCACAGTACTACATCCCACTGTACTCCAGAGCAGGTCCTTACCAGTACTACACTATTCTACAGTTATGGTCGCAAACAGAACAACTTACATTAGTGAACTACGGAGAAAAGCAGACTGACTTCCTCAGGGAGCCGATCGGCAGGATCCACTGGGAGGCTAATATGAGGAGCAAAGGAGTCCAGGAGAGCTGGCTGTATTTTAAAGAAGCCTTATTGAGGGTGCAGGAACAAGCCATCCTAATGTGCGGAAAGAATAGCAAATATGGTAGGTGACCAGCTTGGCTTAACACAAAAATGAAGCTTACAAGAAGTAGAAACTTGAACAGATGACTAGGGAGGAGTATAAAAATATTGCTCAAGCATGCTGTGTGTGTGTGTAAAAATCAGGAAGGCCAAAACATAACTGGAGTTGCAGCTAGGAAGGGATGTGAAGGGTAACAAGAAGGGTTTCTAGAGGTATGTTAGCAACAAGGTAGGTCAGGGAAAGTGTAGGACCCTTACTGAATTGGGGAGGCAACCTAGTGATGGATGATGTGGGAAAAGCTGAAGTATTCAATGCTTTTTTTACCTAGGTCTTCACAGACAAGGTCAGTTCCCAGACTGCTGCACTACGCAGAACAGTATGGGGAGGAGGTGACCAGCCCTCAGTGGTGAAAGAGCAGGTTGAGAACTATTTTGAAAAGCGGGACATGCTCAAGTCCATGGGGCTGCACGCAATGCATCCAAGGGTGCTGAGGATGGCTGATGTGATTGCAGAGCCATTGGCCATTATCTTTGAAAATACGTGGTGATTGGGGGAGGTCCTCAATGAGTGGAAAAAGGCAAATATAGTGCCCATCTTAAAAAAAAAAGACGTTAAAGAATGGATTGGATGAATGGACTATAAGGTGGATAGAAAGCTGGCTAGATCGTTGGGTTCAATGCGTAGCGATCAAGGGCTACATGTTTAGTTGGCAGCCGGTATCAAGCAGAGTGGCCCAGGAGTTGGTCCTGGGGCTGGTTTTGTTCAGCATCTTCATTAATGATCTCGATGATGGGATGAATTGCACCCTCAGCAAGTTCGTGGATGACACTAAGCTGGGGGGAGAGGTAGATATGCTGGAGGGTAGACAGCGAGAGAGTCCAGAGTGACCTAGACGAATTGGAGGATTGGGCCAAAAGAAATCTCATGAGGTTCAACAAGGACAAGTGCAGAGTCCAGCATTTATGATGGAAGAATCTCATGCACAGCTACAGGCTGGGGACCGACTGACTGAGAAGCAGTTCTGCAGAAAAGGACCTGGGGATTACAGTGCATGAGAAGCTGGATGCGAGTCAACAGTGTGCCCTTGTTGCCAGGAGGGCCAACAGCAGATTGGGCTGCATTAGTAGGAGCATTGCCAGCAGATCAAAAGTAATGATTATTCCCCCTGTATTTGGCACTGGTGAGGCCACATGTGGAATATTGTGTTCAGTTTTGGGCCCTCCCACAGAAGGGATGTGCACAAATTGGAGAAAGTCCAGCAGAGGGCAATGAAAATGATTGGGGGCTGGGGCACATGACTTATGAGATAAGGCTGAGGGAACTGGGCTTATTTAGTCTGCAGAAGAGAAGAGTGAGGTGGGATTTGATAGCAGCCTTCAGCTACCTGAAGTGGGGGTTCCAAAGAGGATAGAGCTGGCTGTTCTCAGTGGTGGCAGATGACAGAACAAGAAGCAATGGTCTCATGTTGCAGTGGGGGAGTTCTAGGGTGAATATTAGGAAAAACTATTTCACCTGGAGGGCAGGGTGAAGCACTGGAATGGGTTACCTAGGGAGGTGCTGGAATCTCCATCCTTAGAGGTTTTTAAAGCCCAGCTTGACAAAGCTCTGGCTGGGATGATTTCGTTGGGGACTGGTCCTGCTTTGAGCAGGGGGGTGGACTAGCTGACCTGCTAAGATCTCTTCCAGCCCTAATCTTCTATGAGTCTATAACTATAGAATTCTATAGCACTTTTTGAAAGGGAAGAGGCAACCTGGAACATAGCTCTGCAGAACACTGGAGATACACAGTCCCAGTATATAGGCTGTGTGCTGCCGCCTAAATCTGCATCTCAGTGGAAGCGCCACATTTGCAGTACACGATGCAACTGGAGAATTTGGCCCTATGTCTGAAAACTGGAACAGCATATGTGGGAACATATTGTACAAGGCACAGTCTTAAGCAGCACACTTCAGCTGCACTTTAAAGGTCAAAATAGCAGCTACAGCAGAGAACTAAAGACCTGGAGCTGAAAATAATGCTGTGTAGAGTGTAAGGGATCTTGTTCTCTGAATGAGAACTCTCAGGTTTGAGAAGTTTCTCAATTTATCTGTAGCAATTCCGAAGACTCAAATCATATTTGCAGGGGACTGTAATTCAATCTTCATGATAAAACTCAGATCTTAATCTCTCCACTGAGAGGGATAACTGATGAAAATAGAAGAGTCCAGTACGATGTGTAAAAGCAGCAGAGTCTCACAACAAAGGGAAATAACTCTTTTCCCTTCCCCTCTCCAGGTGCTCCTGGAGAGATACACAGAAGCAACCTCCGTGAATCTAAGCAGAGGGAGTCCACCCTCTCTAATTCCAGTCCTGGAACAAAAAGCACTTCCCTCTTCACCCAGAGGGAATGCAAAGTCAGGCTAGTAAATCTAACACACCCAGATTTCCCTCTGACTTCTTCCTCCCACCAATTCCCTGGTGAGTACAGACTCAATTTCCCTGAAGTTCCTCACTAAAGAAAAACTCCAACAGGTCTTAAAAGAAAGCTTTATATAAAAAAGAAAGAAAAATACATACAAATGGTCTCTCTGTATTAAGATTACAAATACAGGGTCAATTGCTTAAAAGAAATATTGAATAAACAGCCTTATTCAAAAAGAATACAATTCAAAGCACTCCAGCAACTATAGACATGTAAATACAAAAGAACATAAAAATCCCCTATCTGATCTTTGGTACTTACAACTGGGAAACAGAAGATTAGAAAGCAGGAAATAGAAAAATCCTCCTCATAGCTGAGAGAGATTCAGGCAGACAGAAGACAAAGAACTCAGACACAAACTTCCCTCCACCCAGAGTTGAAAAAAATCCTGTTTCCTGATTGGTCCTCTGGTCAGGTGCTTCAGGTTACTTTTTTTTCAGGTGAAAGAGACATTAACCCTTAGCTATCTGTTTATGACAATCTGTCATACCCTAGCCATAGTGTGCACACAGAACAGAGCTCCCTGGCTATGAAATGCGAAGTATGCTACTGTCTAATGAAGAATTCATGAAGTGACATGGAACTCCTGGATATTCATCGCCAATACCTTTTTCCTTGCAGTTCTCTGGGTATACGCATGTGCCTGAATTATGATGGTGTGCACAGCTAAGGGAAGCAGCAGATGCTCACTGCACCAGGCACAGAGAAGTTCTGGAACAACGGTTGTAAAAGATCATGCTTCCAGGAATACACTCTTGGAGCTGGCACACTTCTCTGTGGGCAGCTGTCTCTGACACATGCAACATGTGGGTTTCTCTTTGAGCTGGTACACTTAGTAGAACTGTGGCATTAGCACCCACTGACACCCACACTCAGGAAGCAGAGTCTTAACATAACTGTGACATATGGCAGAAAATATGCCACAGGAAAATCTAAATAAATGCATCAGGAGACAAGCAATTCAGAAGAAGTGAATGGGGTCAGTGCCACACACCCCAGTCATATGTTGGAAGCAAACAAACACCAGAGATAAACACATCCCCTCCAAAATATATATATAAAAAATCAGAGCCCACTAATGCAGATCTTAATGTGCATTGTATGTGTCACTATAGAGATGACTACAGTAGCCTCTCTATGATCCAATATACAATGAATACAGCTAGACTGCTCCAAGAGAGAGAGCAGGGTGTTTTACACCTATGAACCAGGACGGGGGCTTATGTATGTGCTATTGGGAGACCAAATTCACCCTTTAACAGGGCTGCTTGCCCCATGGGCTGGAGAAGCTGAGGCTAAGCCAGCCCTGATTACAGGATGAGCCACACCTGTGTTGAATCAAGGGATTCCAATACAAAAAAGCAGCAGGAAACTGAAAGGAGGGGTGGTTGATGGAATAATGGAGGCTGCTAGAGGCAGGAAGCCTGACAGTAAGCAGGACAAAGCTCCCCAGGCAGGGAGGCCTGGGAGAGATCCTGCCCAAGAAGCAGGGGAAGGATTGAAAAGGCCGATGGGCAAGGATAAACTCCAGACAGTAGGTCACCTTGATCAGTTGGTCCATCAGCCCTCACAGAGAGAGCCCCAATCACAACATGTCATTTGTTGTTCTAGCCAGTCCTTCAGCCACGCGTTGGCCAGGCTGTCAGTGGCACCAGACACCTGATTGACATAGTGCACCGCAGTCCAGAACCCCTGAGTGATCCGCCAGCTTCAGCTTCCCAAGTAGCGGGATTACATGCATGCATCACCACGCCCAGTGGCGGCTCCAGGCACCAGTGTGCCAAGTGTGTGCCTGGGGCGGTAAGCTGCGGGGGTGCGGCCCGACGGTCGTCGTGAGGGCGGTGCGCCTGTGGGAGGTCCGCCGGTCCCTCAGCTTCAGTGGTAAATCGGTGGTGGGGATGCCAAAGGTGCGGGACCGGCGGACCTCCCGCAGGCGTGCCACTGAAAGCTGCCTGCCTGCCATGCGTGGGGCGGCAAAATACATAGAGCCGCCCCTGACCATACCCAACAGGCAGGAGATGCTGGAGATCAAATAGACTAGTGCAGTCTTCAGCCCAAGGTCTGTTTTGTTTGCATGTAGTCTATAGGAAGAGAGAAAGATTGAAGTTAGGGTGGAGCCTGGAAGGGCCAGTGTGTACCTGAAGACTAAATAAATGGACCCCAAAGAGGCAATTTGTTTGAACTACCATTTCAACTAAGCACATTCATAGAAGGGCCCTGAACTTGGTGGGGGCAAAACACATAGGCAAAGTTGATAGGCAACACCCTTGACTGTAAAGGGGCGTGTGGGTGGCAGCAAATCCTGTTATACAAGCATACATCAAAATATATTCTCACGGGAGGCCGACTTTCTACAGACTCACAAAGCTCAAGCGGACTGTGGTGGGTCCCACCACACAGAGAGATCACTAATTGAAGGACACTTGAATGTTGCCAACTAAGCATGAGACTAAGTTCCAACGTTTACCGAACAAAATTCCCCATACGGACAGCTTAATAGTACTGAACAAGGCACCAAGACTCCATACCAGCAAAACACTTGCAAATAATTATATGCAACTCAGTGGACTCATTGACTTCAATAAGACTTATTGCTTGCTTATAATTACATGTGTGCTAAGTGTTTTGCTGGATTGGGGCCTAAGCACCTGATCCTCATCTCATTTACAAGTGAAATCATATTGACTTCAGTGGATTTACTCCTGATTTACATTAGTATAAGTGAGGTGAATCAGGTCCTAAATATACAAACCTGTGTGCCATCCTTCCACATACATCAAACACATATAAAGGGCAGTGAAAGTGACATTGCCCAGCACCACCAGATCAAGAAAGTGAATCAGCAAATTAACACATCCCCTGGACATATCAAGGCAGCTTGTAACTCATTAGTCTATGCATTTCCTCCCTGAGTAAAAACCGATCCATTACAACTCTCCTATTCTTGTGATTGGCTGAACCAAGTGCTGTACTTTCAACCAGTTAACCTTTTTGCTAAGATACAGATTCCTCTCCTTTTTCTTGGCCTTTATATGCATTTCCTGAAGAGGTCTAAAGGAAGATTTGACCTTAAAAGGACATCAACTGTGTTAGGAATGTACATACATATCAATGAAATATGAAAAACTGGAAGAACTCTCAGATCAGACTCTTTTCATGAGTAGCTTAGCATTATTTTGCTACAAGCGTCTTCAGTTAAAAAACAGACCATTCCTCTTGCCTGACAACTTGAATTAACAGCTCAACAGCTTTCCTTAAAGCATCTGTCGTCACCATCCATGGCAAATCTCAAATAGATAAGCACAGAACAGGAGCAGTGGGTGACTAGTGTTTATTTTAAAATATATAATTTCTGTTCCCTTCTTCATTACAATGCTGTGTTCACCTTTAGACTTGCCAGCAAGGGGGCTGGTGTTTAAGCAAAACCTGCAAATGTTTCTGGCTCTTATTTACAAACTATCGTGAAGCTCTTTTAAGCAGCTACCCAGAATGCCAGTTTAAATAGAATAAATAAAATAAAAAAATAAAATTAAATTAAAAAAATAAAAGTCACCTAGCAGAGATGGGGCCAAAATTTAGCAACCAACTTATAGAAGGTCTTTTAGTTAAGACCCTAGACTGACAGCTGAAGAAAATTGCACCACCCTCCACGTTTTCTATTACAGTTGTCTCCACCTGTTAGATGAAAGACCCAGGCCAAATTCATCCCTGGTGTAGGAGGATTCATTGTATGTTTGGAAAGTGTTTACTTGCTGGCGAAGAACTTGAGAACACAGTGAAACCTGTATTCATTTTGAAATGAAGAGTCATTTTGAACTGGAATTTTTCATTTAGAAAATGAAAAACATAAAACATCAACAATTTCAAAAAAAGGTTGAATAAAGAAATATATTGAAAGCCACCCTTTCCTGAGAAAGGTTTTGGATTCAACAAGCTGGCATTTTCTGATGAAAAATGTTTTGTTAAAAGATTCTTGATCAGCTCTACTGAGTAGTTACCCAGGGTTCCGGGCAGGCTTGTGCAGCCCATGCTGAAGCATGCTTTGCTGTGGCCTCTCTGCTCTAGGATCCAAGCTAGCTTAGGTATCTCTACTCAGTGTAGAGTCACCCTCAGTGATTGCAGTCTAGACATACATGGATAAAAAAACAAAAACAAAAACACAACTTTCATCTCTAAGGGTATTGGTGAAGTAACTTCAGTTCTTGCTGAATCCACATACACATACTCTAAAGTATGAAGGGAAAACCACCAGGTTGTTTTGGTATGAAAAAGATACAAGTTAATCCAGTGAATTATGGTTAGTAGTTGTGATGTCCTACAAAGAAAATAAAAGAGAAAAGAAAAGACAAAGCCACTTGTCAGTGGTTGGGCTGCTGGTGCACTGAGATCACAGCCTATCCTGATGCTCAATATTGTCTCATTGTTTCCTTGTACTCCCCAATTGTCTGTCTGTATCCATCTGTTGTCTCTTGTCTTATACTTAGATTTGTAAGCTCTTCAGGGCAGGGACTGTCATTTTGTTCTGTGTTTGTACAGCACCTAACACAATGGGGTCCTGGTCCAGGATGTACTCAGCTATACACACTGTTATATGCAGCAAGATTAGTCAATGAAAACTACCATTCCTGAATTTTGTTCAAGTAACAGAGGACACTCTAATCAAACCACTATTTTAAGATGATGGGACGTATCTATTACATTACCCCCTTTTATGCCAACTCTATATTGTATGACTCAGCCAAATAAAGGTATGCAAAATAGAAGAGAAACTATTTTTAAGCCACCATCCTTAAAAGAACATTATTTTCTTCCTATTATAATTCTTTTGAAAATCCAGGCACAGATACTAGAGAAATCAGATCATATGCTTTGAGGCATAAACAGATTGCCTTCAAGGACTGGCAAAGAATCTCTCCTCTGTTATTGAGGAATTAGACACATGAGACTATGGTTTTTACAAAATTATTTGAATTTTTATGAGCAATTGCCTTTAGCTATGATCAGTACTTATCAATTTCAGGTATAGACAGAATACATCAGAACAATGGTTAGTGTAATCCAGTATCATGGTAACTCTTATGTAAAGAGAGCACATATTGACTTAATATTTTTCATCTGTTTAAAACTAATTGTTATTTTTTTAAATTAAACTAAAAACAAAAAAAACCCACAAAAAAAAATTCAGCATATGCAGCGTGAGAAACAATTAGAGCTGGGCTGGAACGAGAACTTCTGCTCTGCAGAAAATTGACAGTTAAAATTATTTTGAATTGGAATGATAAATTGAAGGTTCCCATGAAATTACAGTTCTGAGAAGTTTAAATTCAGAATCAAAATGTTTCATTTTGGTAAGGTTATTTTGATTCATTATGTTTTGACTTGATAGAATATAAAAGTCAAAACAATGAATCAAAACCTATTGAAACAAAATATTTCAACACGGTAAATGAAGTGTCTTGACATTGTTGAAAAGAAACATTTCAATGGAAAAAAATTAATCAAAATAGTTAATGGAAATCTATACATTCCTCTGAAAATTTTGACTGACAAGTATACTAACGTAGGCTATATAAAACAAATAAGGAGCTACCTATATCCTGAGAATGTACCTCCTTACTCAGAGCAAAAGAAAACAAACAAAAAAACCCCAAACAAACTACCCCTCCCACACACAGATATACCCAAAGACCAGACATATTGTCCAAATATTCATAGGATTAAAGGGTTCTATTCTGGAGGAGAGTTTCAGGATTATGTAGAGAAATGCTCACAAAATACTGCAGTAATACACAATAAGTCAGAAATCCTGGTCAGTACTTACAAGGATTTGTAGAGATAATGATCTGATATAAAAACAGGCTGATAATCACAATTAGTGAATCCACAAGCTCATGGAATAGGACACTGGAAATAAGAAAGAGATAGGGCAGGCTGTAACTATCTGGTATAATGAGGGTGAGATTGCTAGGTAAACTGTCCCCTCTAGATTGACTGATGGCAATGAACTTAAATGCTACACTTCATGTACTAACCTGTGGTTAAGTGCTGCAGAACACAAATAAAAGACATTACTGTGGATATGTATCCACAGTATTAGCCACAAACCATTGATTTCTCAACTACGCTAGGGCTAAAAATCAAGAGTGGTAACATTCAGCTGTGGTAATTATAACAGCAAAAAAAAAATACAATTGAGTATCAGTATTAAAATTCATACCAAGGCTTTACACTTGTAGCGAACATGTTCCATAGAGTTACAAAGCACTTTTCAAAGGAGAATGAGCATCTCCTTCCCCACTTTATATTCACTTGTTGTTTTTTTTGTTTTGTCTTTTAAAAAAAGATCCGCTATCCTAGCAAGTTGGTGGCAGGGCAGGGATTAGAATTCAGATTCCCAGACCAGTGTCCATATATCCTGGAATATAAGAACGTATGTAAACATAAAAGACTGAGAACTAGTTCGTTCACCCTGGCTAATTGTTCAAATGGTCCAACCCAGGATTTTTGATCATCTGGAACAGCTACAGTCATGTAGAATTACCATGGCAACACTGTCCACTCCTTTCCCTTGTATGAGCTGTTGAAATATAGACTTTCTGGCTGAAAGACCACCTTGTCACAGACAAGGGTGGCTAGGTCTCCCATCCAGGTTTACATCCAGGTCAAGAATAGAATCCAGTTTGTGCTCTTTGGAAGATAGCTGCATCAAGCAGGTGTACAGGTTACAAAGAAGTGAGTTGACGTGGGCATTTATTCCCCTGCGCACACACCTGAAAGCAGTGTCCCCTTGGTGCCTTGTCCCAGACATACTCAGGCCCATCCCAGAATGGAATATATCAAAGTGAATTTCTGCACCAAACCATTCCATTCTAGACTTGCAAAAATGCAATAAATCAACTGGAATAAAGACACTGGATAAGCTGAACTTAACTCCTGCTTCAAGGCATACACTGACTGCCAGATGGGGCCAGGATGGACTCTTTCCTCTCTATGGTACAGCTTTGCAAAATTGTCCAGGTGCATTATGTGGCTTGCTTTTGACTTCCCCTGATGCCAGAGGCAGGATACTGGACCAGATGAACCAATGGTCTCGTCTGGTATGGCAATTCCTATGTTACTCTATAATCTGAAAAGCACTGCTTTCTCTTTAGGGAAAGGAATGTACTGTAGGTCTCCCTAGAAGGCAGAATAGCTAATCAACAAACAAAAGTACAGTGCATAATAAATGTTCTCCAAACAGTACAAACATGTAAATGCTTACAACTGTCTTCCTGAAAATCTATACTAGGGGTCAGCAACCTTTCAGAAGTGGTGTGCGGAATCTTCATTTATTCACTCTAATTTAAGGTTTTGCGTGCCAGTGATACATTTTAATGTTTTTAGGTCTCTTTCTATAAGTCTATGTTGATTACTGATTACTTTCGCCCCTCGCTCCACCGATATGGTCACAAGGTGCCCGTTATCTACCGGGTAATGAGCGTTGGGATAGGGCGGAGGTTCGATCACTGGATGCCCTTGGGAGGGGTGACAAGTGCCCCGAAGGTAGCAATGGGGATAACGCAAACAATCAGTCATGGGGTTAAAAATTGAGGGTTTATTGAATGGGTCACAGGTGAGGATAAGGAACAACTCAATACTAGTTACAACTTGGGCTTACAATATAATACCAGAACAAATAATAAAAATACTGCAATTACAAACAGAAGCTGACCCTGGTACCTCTCTAGGTCCCAGTAGTTATTCAGGTCCTTCCAGGGGTTAGTAAGGGTGCTATTGGTGCTATTATTAAGCATAAATGCAATTACTCGTCTAAATAAAAGCAAAATGCAATAAGACAACTAAAGCTTGCCATGAGACTCCGGCTTACAACACGATACAGACTCAGTTAGCTAACAAAAGTAGCAAAATCAGCACCCAGGCATACTCACACACACAAACCACGAAAGTTTCATCATCACCGGTAATTGGGTAGGCTCCTTAAAACACGCGGCCGAGGGAGACCTCGAGGTGATCAGGCTCGGTTACAAGGTCTAGTTTTTTTCGTTTTCTCCCTGTCCACTCTATACGCACTGGGCAATTTATAAAGGTAATGACATGTTCAATTTTTTGGCCAGGTTTCTCCTAATTAGGAGACTTGCAGGTGCCTCGTTACCACCCTCGGGGGGGGGGGGATTTCCTGGAAATGGCTGACCACAAAATCTGCCTAGCACCAACGGTAACTTACAGGAAATGTTTTTCGCTTGAAACTGTGTGCTCGTTTCCTGAACATGGAGGCCAGGGCAGAAAGCTGCTTAAAGCTGCAGCACAAACACAAGCACTAACATGCCCCCGTGCCCTGGGCTCCATGTGAACGTTATGACTATACCTCAGATTCCTCGTCCGACTCGCCATCCCCTTCTACAAGAGGGCGTGTGTCGGGGGAAGAGGCAATGTAGGCCAACCCGATAACACGATGGACGCAGGCTTTTAAGCAGGCACAGCCAAGGCAGAGCAGGATACACCCGACCAGGAGGGAGATAAAGAGAGATTGGAAATAAGCCTTGTAGGCTCCGAGACCCAACCAATCGAGCCAGGACCAAAATCGGAAGGTCTCCCTGGACTCACGCACGGCGGTTCCTAAAGCCCTGAGGTTATTAATTACTTCTGTTAAATTTCCAGATACAGAAGAAACAGAGACACAACACTTATCCTTAAACTGTGGGTACATGGATATGAGGGTCTCACAAAAATCCCGTGATTGCAACAGAAATTGTATCATTAATCGGTTCTGAAAAGAATAATCTGATAATTCCGTTAGCTGCTGATTAACTAAATTAAAACCTTTTGCAGTGGTATTTGCCAGCGTTTCAATAGCCAGTGATTGGAATAATACTTGCTCACGTAATAACATATATCCAACGGGGTTAAACGAGACCACTGAAGACACTACAGAGGACAGCGCACCCTTTGCCTTTTCCCACCAACCCCAGGAACGTCGAACCCGTCCGGCTGAGTTGGGATGCCAGGTCTTAACATAAATACCACCCCCTTTTATCAGGATAGAGCCAATGGTACATATACCTCTAGGGTTAGGGGGGAGCGCCGTATAGGCTGCCTCGCCACACAGCCAAAAGTGACCGGGTCTGGGGGACCAAGGGGAAAAGGCAGAGTTCTGACATGCCGAGCCTCCCTTAAAAACTAACTTCTTAATGTGGCTGTGGGATAGATATGTGTGTTTAAGGGGCTGATAGAATTTTTTGCCGCTATAAGTGATGCCGCCGGACCCAATTTTCCGGCCTCGGCTACTGCATAAAACGGGGGGTGGGGACGTACGATTGAAAATAGGGCTGCTGGCCGTCTCATTTCCGTCTACAAGCTGCCACTGGGAACAATTGGGGTAGGCCCCAACCCAAATGGTTTCTGTTCGATTATTTCCCAAAAAGGCCCAACAGTGGGATGCCATGGGCCTTTCCCCAGGTGACAAGGGGAGTGGGCCTATATGACGTACCCTAGTTTAATTAAAAATAGAAAAAACAAGGGGGGAAATGGGGTTGAAAAGATCATTTGTGCAACCTGTCCATTGTACGGTGGGGAGCCACTGAGCAAAGGGGGAAGAGCAATTAAGGGGACTATTAATGCTACTAAAATTAAACACTAAAGGCAATAAATCAAACAAAGGCCTATTTACAGACAGCCTATTGGAACATGCAAGGCAGTTATCAGGGGTCAGTGAGGATAAGTCAATGTTTCCTCCCAGGGCTTCCTGGATCCAATAGGCTGCGAACATAAGCTGATGGGTATTTTCGCCCACAGGATACGGATGTCTTAGGTTCAGCAAATTTGGGCCCTCCTGGTTGTCGTCCCGGCTTCCCACCGCTATGGCGAGCTGCAAGACAAAGCAGAAGGCGGCCTTATTGGCCCCCGTTAGTTCGCTCCTGACTCAGAACGTTTGCTTATCCAGTTAATGTGGACCAAGGTGTGGTTGCCCTGGACATCCACAACCGTATAGGTATTGGGATATTTACCTGCAGTTACAATTTGTGCAGCGTAGGGTTCTCGGTGACCTGAGGCCTGTGGCTCAGCCACCCAGACAAGTTGGTCAGGGTGATATACGGGAGTCCAGGGGCCTCTAGGCCTGGGGCTGATTTCAGGCCAACGAGAATAGTTTGCATTGAGGGAGATAAGAACCTGTGGTAATAGCGCACTCCAACCCTTATAGTCAACGTTGGGATTGACTGAACGTATCATGGTTTTCAGAACCCCGATTTTCCGCTCTACAACGCCATTACTCTCGGGGTGATATTTTAAGTGAATATGGAGGGAAGCCCCCCATCCCAACACCAATGCTTCGAAACGCTTGCTGGTAAAAGGGGGTCCCCCATCTGCTTGAACTTCGGAGGGCACACCCCATGCTGCGGCCACCTGTTGCAGCGCCCCAGCCACAGCCGCAGCCGTGGTGGTATTCAGGGGGATGCAGTGAGTTTGACGGGAGCCCAAATTCACCACTACGAGAGCCTTTGGGTGGCGTCGGGCTCCAGGTAGGGGTCCCATTAAATCTATTTGCCACACCGCGCCGGGAGGAAAGTACTCTGCAGCGTACGCCCACCGCTCGTAACGCGGGCGGTTTTGGGACTTGATTTGTGCACACTTAAGACAGGACTGCACTATTCTTTCGCAGTCCTGCCGCCGTACCTCGGGTTTTCCCTGAGCACCTAGGGCTAACTGATTGTATAGGCGGCCGCTAGGCAAATGCCCCCAATCCTCATGAAGCCATCGGAGGAATGGGTCGGTTTTGAGCTGGAGCTGTTGCCCTAGGCACACTTGGGGCGCTTGAATTTCCATTATTTTTTGGTCCAATTTGGAGTGGAGGGGGTTAGAATCAGGACGATGCGACAGGCAATGGGTTATAAACCAGGGCCGGGAGAACTTACGTACAAGGTTGAAAATAGTGTCCCACAGGGGCGTAAATGCTGTGGGGTTAGCCTCTCCTGTGAGAATGCTGAGACAAAATTGTGAGTCTATGCCCAACACGACTTGAATAGAAATGGAATGGGCCTGGGTAACATGCTGGGCAGCGAGAAGGACCCCATGGACTTCGCTATGCTGGGCCGATGAACCCGGGGGAAGGAGATCAACCTGGAAGTGGTCGCATTTAGCACAGAGGACTCCTGCCCGGGGGGTCGGGGAAGTGCCCCCGTCGGACACAATCCAGGGGTCATATTTTGTTTCTATACACAAGGGCTCCGAAGCTGCTGGGAATCGGACATCGTTTGGCAGCGATTTAAGCGTCCATTCCCGCCACGTGATTTCCCCCAAAAACACAGCTGTTGCCAAGTTAGGCTGGTCCCGTGAAAACTGGGGGGGGGCAGCCGCGTGAGCCAAGGAATGAGGTGTACCTCTGGGCCGATCAGGGTTCCTTTACTAGATAGCGGAGCCCAAATGTGTGCCTCGCCTGCGGCTAGCAACATAAGTCCTATGGGTCCATATCGATACTGAGGGCCCTTGAGCCATCGGGCCCAGTTATAGACCGGTTGCCCGTCTTGTGATACTGAGTACCCATAGTGATGTTGTGTAAAGAAAAGGGTAATGGTAAAAGGTGCGTCCCTTTTATATCGCGCTAGGCATGGGTTAGAGGCAAACCAGGCGGCTATTCGTTCCAGGCTTTTTTGGGCCTCAGGACTCCATATTTCCCGCTTCCGTTTGGACGAGAGGGGTTCCTGGATCGTTTCCAGGTCTACAAGGTGTTTATCTGGGATGAAGTGTCGGTGATAATTAATTAGGCCTAAAAGTCTCTGTAGTAGCTTTTTATTCTCGGGCAGGTCTTTTACCCAAGGGTCTAGAATTCCCGAGGTGGGTTGGCCACAGTTGTAGGGGTCATAATGTTGGCCTAAGAAGGAAAAGCTTTGAGAGGGCACGAGGTGGCTTTTTGTCTCATTAATTCGCCACCCATTGGCCTTTAGTTCGGCTACCACGGTGTTAGTTACGTGTTGGACTATGTGTTCGTTGGGCCCAATTATGATTATGTTGTCCATATAGGCTAAAATGGTGGTGCCCCCAGTGGCTTCTATCCCTTTTAAGGTTTTTGCAAGAGCGGACATGGCCAAGGCGGGGGAATTACAGAACCCTTGAGGGCACACCTTCCACTGGTACTGTGCGCCCTGGAACGCGAAGTTTAGGATTTGGGGTTTGTCCTCTAACGGGATTTGATAGAACATATCCTTTAAATCCAGGGTGCAGGCCCACCTCCCACTGGCATCGCTTAGCTGCTGCCTTATTTCTGGAATGGTGGCTGGGCCCACAAATGGGAGGTGTCGGACTCGACTGTTTGCTTGTCTATAGTCGATGACCAATCGAAATTCAGAGGGGTTGCCGGGCTTGGGGATACCCCAGCCGGGCGATAGATAGTTTGACGCGGTTGCCTGTGCTATCCGTCCTTCCTTTAATAATTGGTTGAGCAGTTGCTTAATGAGGGGGATGCCTTCAGGCTTCGTGGGAATAGGGGAAAATTTCCATGAACTGTTATTAACAAGCTCGGGGCTATAAGGGGGGGGGCATCGGGCGACAGGGTGACAGGCAGGGCCTGACGGACCTGTTTTTGTAATCGTAGTCGTTTTATATCCCCAACCCCCGACAAATTTGTTCCTCCCAACAAAGCCTTAACTTTCCATTTATACCCTCTGTGAATCAGAGTAAAGCAGACTACAGGTTTTTCTTCAATGCTGTTAAGACCCTGAATAAACACAGTAGAACTTGTGGGTACATGCGGTACATCGGGTTTAATAACGGAGATTTGAGCTCCGGTGTCCAACAGAAAGGATACAGGGGTGTGAAGGGGTTTGGGACCGGCTACCAATAGGGTGTAATATGGTCGCTCATCCCATGTCTCTGTGGAGGCTGGGGCGCACCCGGCCTCTACTCATTTTTTGTTCTCAAATAATCATCCCAGTCCTTCCATCCTAACTGTTTCCCCAGGTCTTGTTGTTGAGAGTTAGACATCTTCCGCAGTGCTTCCTTGGGGATCCCCTTATGTAATAGGAACCCAAAAAGTGCCCTTTCAGCCTTGGTACGTTCAGGATGCTTAGGTTGACCCTTATTAACAGGGTTCTCAGCTGGAAGGGCTGAGATGGGGCTCTTGGGGGCTTGTGGCATTCGAAGACGGGACATAGCCTCATATAAAGTAATAAGAGGTCACCCAATCCAACCATGCAGCAGCAGGGTTCCCCCTGTGTCAATCGGTGGGGCGCCATCTATGGCTAAGTCCACTGCATCCCTGTTGACCGGGATCTGAGTGGGGTCCCCGACATAAATGAGCGGTGTGTTCGATTGGATTTGCTGTGGATTCAAGTTCAAGGGCACTGTCTGTGGGTCCCACATTACGATGGATGCCCCGGCAATAGCCCATATGATTTCATGGGGTGTATTTATGCTGCCGGGAGGTATATACATGCCCTTAAGACTGCCCTTCATGGCTAAAGAGGCTGCGGCTGGTGTAGTAAGTGGCCAGACCCCATTTCTTAAGAGGTTATAGCCTGAAAATCCTCCCGACCAGGTGGATGTTTTGGCCAAGAGACTAGCCTCCTCCCTGTTCACTATCTCTGCCCCGTAATCCAGGGCCAGACGGCCCAGCCAAACGAGGGCGGGCTCGCTCTCCCCACGCCTGGTGTCTACCATAAACTCCTTCAATTCTGCCTTAGTGCGGGTACGATATTCGGTGGTAGTAGTAATTTGGCCTGTATTAGAGTCCACTTTGCTTTTTGTAATAGCAACAGGCATTGCCTCCATCTGCATCTCCTTCTCAGGCGCAGGTGGGGCTGAGGGGAGAGCAGGATAGATCGAAGGGGGAGGGGGGCCTTCATAGGGGGGTGGGTTTCTGCCAGCCTGACTCCCGTCCTCCTGCTCCTTGTCACTCATCTCGCTTTCTGCGCTATCGGTGCCGTTCACGGCGGCCTGTTTAGCGGCAAACATAGTGCTTCCATGAAGGACCGCACAGAGGTCCAGCGCTTTGTTTAGTGCGCTGAACAAGACCGTGGACACGTCTTCCGACTTATACTCGTCCGGTCTAAGTTTCTTTGACCGCTTTGTCTCTTTTAATTCCTCCATTAATTGGGTTAGCAACCCGTGGGCTGGGTCACCTGGCTGTACCCGGGGCGGGGGTATGAGTTTAGAAACGGTGGCCTCGGATTTTTTAATGATACGGCTACACTCCTTCCAAATGCCGGACGGTGTCTCGGTCCGACTAGTATCCGCAACCCCCGTGCACTGGGGTTGCAGGGAACTATTGGCCGGCTGACATTTAAAGGTGGGATGGCAATGGAGGAGACACCCTACGGCGGTCAGGGTTAACAAGGTCGTATAGCTTTTTGACCCTGACCCTGACTCTATAACACAAATCCAATCTAGGGTGGGCCTCTCAGATTGTCTGCTGGCCACTTGGTGAAATTGTAGGTGTTGAAATTGCTCGAGCTCAGACTGTTCACGGTCCCCACTACGCCACGGACACTGACCCTCCCGAAGGCATCCTGTTCGTGACGCCATGTTGATTACTGATTACTCTCGCCCCTCGCTCCACCGATATGGTCACAAGGTGCCCGTTATCTACCGGGTAATGAGCGTTGGGATAGGGCGGAGGTTCGATCACTGGATGCCCTTGGGAGGGGTGACAAGTGCCCCGAAGGTAGCAATGGGGATAACGCAAACAATCAGTCATGGGGTTAAAAATTGAGGGTTTATTGAATGGGTCACAGGTGAGGATAAGGAACAACTCAATACTAGTTACAACTTGGGCTTACAATATAATACCAGAACAAATAATAAAAATACTGCAATTACAAACAGAAGCTGACCCTGGTACCTCTCTAGATCCCAGTAGTTATTCAGGTCATTCCAGGGGTTAGTAAGGGTGCTATTGGTGCTATTATTAAGCATAAATGCAGTTACTCGTCTAAATAAAAGCAAAATGCAATAAGACAACTAAAGCTTGCCGTGAGACTCCGGCTTACAACACGATACAGACTCAGTTAGCTAACAAAAGTAGCAAAATCAGCACCCAGGCATACTCACACACACAAACCACGAAAGTTTCATCATCACCGGTAATCGGGTAGGCTCCTTAAAACACGCGGCCGAGGGAGACCTCGAGGTGATCAGGCTCGGTTACAAGGTCCAGTTTTTTTCGTTTTCTCCCTGTCCACTCTATACGCACTGGGCAATTTATAAAGGTAATGACATGTTCAATTTTTTGGCCAGGTTTCTCCTAATTAGGAGACTTGCAGGTGCCTCGTTACCACCCTCGGGGGGGGGGGGGGGGATTTCCTGGAAATGGCTGACCACAAAATCTGCCTAGCACCAACGGTAACTTACAGGAAATGTTTTTCGCTTGAAACTGTGTGCTTGTTTCCTGAACATGGAGGCCAGGGCAGAAAGCTGCATAAAGCTGCAGCACAAACACAAGCACTAACAGTCTATAATGAGACAAACAGGTGGATACAAACATATGGGGGAGTACAGGTAAACAATGAGAAAACAAAGGTCAGGATGAGCAACAGTCCATTTTATTGTAGGCATTATGGCAAAGAGTTTTGAGGAGGGATTTGAAGGAGAGTAATGAGGCAGTTTTGCAGATGTTTCTGGGGAGCACCTGCTAAGCAGCATGGGAGAAAGCACAGAGGTGTCTGTTTGAAAATATAACTAGTGGACAATGGAGTCTGGCATTATGGACCAATCAGGGGAGTGCAGTTCAACAACAAAGAGATAAGTAGGATGGGGATTGATTATGCAGGGCCTTGAGAGTTAAGACAAATAGTTTATGTTTGATGCAACAGAGAAGGAGCAGCCAGTGACAGGATTCAAAGCAATGGACTAGGGAAATAATCTCTGCAGAAGCATTCTGAATGGATACAAGCAAGGCAAGACTGCATTTGTCAAGGCCAGGGAAAAAGGATGTTCAAGGCGCAGGACGGTGAGAGTTTTAGCTATGTAGATGGATAGGAAAGGCCATATCTTAAAGATGTTGCATAGAAAGAATCAAAAACATTTAGATATAACCTGCATGTGACGATCTAGAAAGAGGTCTGAGTTGAAGATGGTAGCCAGGTTATGAGCTTGAGTGACAGGATGGATGCATGGTGTTCTCTACAGTGATCAAAAAAGAGATGGGGGAAGGGCTATGTGTGTGGGGGTGATTAAGAGCTCTGGTTTAGCCATGTTTAGCTTGAGCTAGCAGCTAGCCATACGAGGAGATGTTAGAGAGAAGCTGAGATTTTAGTTGGACAGAAGGACACAGGTCTGGAGCAGAGCTAGATCTGTGAATTATCAGCATGGAGATGGTAGCTGAATTTTTGTCCTCAATTGAGATGCTGCACCTTCTCTGGGTAGAGAGAAGAGAAGGGACCAAGGACAGAGCCCTACGGCCAAGTTCTCCAGCAGTTGCACTTGTGCCTCTTCCACTAAGTGAGAAAATAATAATTTATAATGCTAATATACTTAAGAATGTGAGCCAACTCTCCCTCCCACCCTCACCCCTCAAAAAAAAGAGGGGGAACCAAACATTCCTGGACTTTGGGGCAATGTGGATCCAAAACCTGAATTTTACAATTGATCTTATTGATTTAGTCAGCCAACTAAATCCCTGGATCTAAATTCCTCCACCCAGTTGTGGGAGGTAAGGTTGTATTCAGATCTTTTTATGGAATTTCTGGCTCAGACAACTCATAGAAATTATTCCTAAATAGCTGCAGTGGCTAATCACCAGTTGGTTACTACCCTTCCAAACCTAGTCATCCTCCTCTCTTTTATAGAAAAAAAACTGCAGTATTTTGACACTACATGCTGAATTAAAGATGCCATTGTCACCCTAACTCAACGCGCCCTGGTTTTCACTTGTTTGTTCTTTAAACTTTTATTGCTTTTTATCTGAGAATGTAACAATGTGTCAACTCTATGACCACAGTCCATCCCATAGCACCCCTTCTTTGTGATTTGTCTTTCCTTACTATCTATCTCATTTTGTGAGGTCCTTGGGGCAGGGACCTGCCTTTTCCAATGGTCTGTAAAGTGTTATGCACACCTATTTGTCCTGTAGAAAGAATGACAAAATAGATGTGTGGCAGCCACCTAGCATGAAGGCGTTAGGAATTGCCTTGTCAGCATGGTAACAAAGTGATTGGCCCCAAATCTCTATCAGGTTCACAATCCTACACCAAGTTCTGTTCTCTAATTTCATCCTTAGATTTTTATCCAGAGCAACACATGAGAAATAGTGTTGAGTTTCTATTAAGTGCTATTGATTCATTGTCTGTTCTCACCAGTGACAGGATATGGCTGATACTACTGTTTTGTCTATATTCCAAGTACTACTGTTTTGTCCATATTCCAAGTACTCCCCATGTATTCCTGTTTGCCTTCCTAGTCTCTCTGGGTACATCTACACTGGAGCTGGAAGGGGTAATTTCAAATTCAAGTAGACCTCTGATTGAGCTAGCAAACTAAGATAGCAGAGTAGCCATAGCAGGGCGAGCAGGAGGTGCTAGCTGTCCCAAGTATATAGCTAAGTCTTGGGTGTGCACACACACACAGAGTGGCTAGCTCCTCTTGTCACAGCTAGATTTCTATTTTTTACATACTAGCTTGATCAGAGCTAACACAAGTATATCTACTGGAGCTTGAAATTACACCTTGCAGCTCCAGGGTAGACACATTCAGTCACGCATTCACACCCTCCACCCCATGTTCCTGTCCTCCAACACATGCACTTTGTTTGATGCACTCTGGGTTAACAAAGCTCATGCATTAACATTGACCAGGGCTATTGATTACCTTCACCGGCGGAGTGGGAGCTGACATTTCTAAATACCATTGGAATATCAGGGGAAGAGGCCGAGCGCCAAAGAGTCGATTCACAGAAGTGCCCTCACAGCATCCTTCTGGCAGTCAGATCAGGCAATTAATTCCCAATCATTGTATTCTCAAAACCACATTTCAAAACAGACACTGTTCAGAGCAGCAACATAGACAGATGGTTAGTAGAGAGGAAAGGTTAGAAGAGCCTGGAGTATATACTATAGTGCTGCAGATATAGCCTGCAAGCTGAGGGTATTGGTATCTGAGTAGATGTATTTTTCAGCTCACTGTGTGTTAAACAAAGATAGGTGGTTTTATTTAAAAACTGATCCTATGGCACATTTTGACAAGAACAGTGGATAGTGTTGGTGCCCTGGACAGCACTTCATCTCAAAGAAAAAAAATAAAAAGCTCTCCTGTAAAAGGCATGAGCTATTTGTGAGAAAATAATGGCTGCTGTGTTTTCTCAGACACAATGCTGTCATTACAATAGTCTCGAGCCTTTTCGTAGGCAATATAGAGTAAAAATTATAATTTATTCAGCTTCCCAGTATTATACTCAGAGCACTATTTGACTAGAAGATAGAAAGTGCAAGTTGTGGGGAGGGAGGAGGCAGGGGGGAAGGCGTGAATGTGACCAGAATTCTATACTGTGCATTTATACGTCAGGTTTGCTTTTATACAAAGTAATTCCTCTTGGATGCCATCTGGACATATAATATTGCAAATTTATGAAGAGCGGATTCATTTCTATATCATTCTGTTTCTTTTCAACTACTAATATGCAGAGGAAATTTCATTTGTATACATAGACTCTGCTTAGTATATGGTCCCTAGCTGACAATACAGAATACTTTCCAGCTGTTGAATTCTCATATACTGCACACAGATAAAAATCTCACTGTTCTGAATGAGGTGCTCATAAAGCTCTTCTTAGGGGTGAAAAACCACACAGCTTGCAGTGGATACTCTATTAAAGGGTAGAATTTTAAAAATCTGTGTAATGTATCAATTAACTAGTTTGTATGGTCAGCTTACAAAGCCTGATCCTGGAATATGCAGAGCACTCCATTCACAGGCCAAATTCTACTCAGTTACACTGGTGTAAATCTAGACTAACTCCAAGTTTAATAGAGTTACTCCAGATTTATACTGATGTAAATAAGGGCAAACCTTAACCCAGTTAATTTAGTGCTTCTGAATGTTGCTGGATTTGTACCATTAGAAATTGGGGCTGTTACCCAAATCTGTTAATCCAAAGGACTAATGCAGCATAAGATTCCCTGTGCTGCCCTGCCAGTATACCTCAACCATGACCTTTAATGGAACAGCTGAAGGGTTAGAGGGTGGTTCAGTCTCCATGGCCATCAGGTTGTGAGTTCTCTGCTGAAGCTGTCAACAATGCCAACTAATAGAAATTGGGGATTGTTTTTTGTTGTGTGTGCAATGCCCCTTAGGGACTAGAGTGAGACTACCAACTTGTTTACCACAGATCACTGACTAGCCATCATGTCATGAAGAGTTCCAGTCACTACAAACCCAGGCCAGATTCACACTGGTCATTTAGAGCCAAAAGAAATCTTTTATTCCAGTGCCAATTCTCTGAACCTTCTCTTCATCCAACAGTCTAGTATACTGCAATACACTTCATTTATAGGTTCAACCAAAAGTAGCTTGCTCTCCTTGTTTATGACAGTTTTAAAATTGAGTATTTGGTAAGTCCTCTGGCATCCCACATTCTGCAGCTGTATATTATGACTAACTTCAGTTTGGTCCCGCTCTTGCTGGCTTCCTTTGTATAACACAACACGTTCAAGTTGGAGTGTTAGGTTACCTCTTATTGACATATCTTTACATCTTCAGAACGCCATGCATTGGCAAGTGTAGATTCCTGAGGCTGAGCGTAATCAGATTTACTCTCTGCTGACAGGAATATGGGAGGGTCTGTCACTTGTTAATATTAAATGAGATTTCCAGCTGATTATCCCCAAAAATGTAAATCCAAGCAGTGTTCCAGAATGAAGATACATTAAAGATCATGCAAGATATGAAATCATGTTTTTGCTTGACTTTTTTCCACTGGCGGAAACAAGAAAAATCTCCGAACCAACCTTGTTGAGTAAAGTTTTGAAATGATTTGATATGCTTGGATGATTGTTACTAAGGAGTAGGTTGAGAAGGAGAAGTTAAAGAATTAGCCTTTCTATTCTGAACACCTGGACCATTTTAGGTCACTAATACAAATGAGTTTGGGTTTGTTACCCGATCACTACAATAATTTGTCCACATCTCATAAAACGTTACTAGTTTTAGTCATTTCTACCCCACAGAGGCCCAAGACTAGAAATCTCATCCTGCTAAGTACTGAGCATCTCCTGCCTAGCATTAAGCACCCTTGAGTCTCATGGATGTTAATTGTTACATTGACTAATGGAGAATAAGGGTGCCTGCAAGGTGCTGAGCACAGATGTTTAGAAAGACTTACACCAAGCCACCTGCACTAGGTCAGCCTCTAAATGGTGCTATTATTAATTATTATTAAACCCTCCCTTTCACGAGCACCACAGTTTTCACAAGAAAAAAAAATGATATTTTCCACATTCCTATCAGCTGTATGTGTAGTCAGGTAGCACACAATATATCATCTGATAGCATACAGTATATACCAAACACAATACCTTAGTACTATAACATGGTAAAGCAAGAATTTAGTGCATCACAATATATAGTGTTATAAAGGCAAGGTGATACCAGAGCATGCTCTGTAAGAACTCCTTTCTTTCCGAATGCTCCACCCCCTAGTTATCAAAGAGGTCAGATTTGTTGACTTTCAGGCACACCAAAAGTCCATCTTTTTGACCAGGCACTGGCCAAGGGCTGAGGCAGTTGTGAGTGAGATTTCTGTGTGGTGGGAAAATTTAAACTGAGCTGACCATGAGACTGATGATCAGATGATGCCGGATAGGGTGAGAGGACAGAGTGCTGCTGCTTTGGTTGATTTTTTACTTTGTTTTTTCCTGTGTTATGGTGTTTTAAAAATTTGTCAAGGGCACCTGGTTCTTTTGGATGGGAGCCAGGTAGTGTAGAGTTTGTACAAAATTGAAATCTGAATAAACATTGATCCAGGTGATTTTCACTGTGCATTCTTACACATTGATTGTAATGGCTATAGTAGGGTTTTTTGCTGTGCTTGGAAAGAATTTAATTCAAGCAGAGATGCATTGTCTCTATCTAAGCAATTTGGGAGATCCAGGTTCAAGTCTGTGCTCTGCCACAGGATTCTGGTGTGACCTTGGGCAAGTCATTTAATCTCTGTCCTATCTGCAAAATGGAATACCACCATAACCCACCCTCACAAGGGAATTTTGAGGGTAACTACATTAAAAATTCACAGGCACTCAGATGCTGCAGTATCAGGGGCCATTTAAATATCTTTGATAGATTTTATTTCTTTGGGGTCAGAGATTCATTACGCAGCAATGGTAAAAACTGCAGATCAGCCCAGCACCAGGGACTATGCAGCTTTTTTAAGGAGATCATATAATTAAGAAAGTGGAAAGTATGGTCTTTCTGGACACAACTGATGCTTCTCTACATGTGCAGCACCTAGACTGCACTACAGAAATGGAAGAACAGATGCAAATCAACATACAAACCCAGACAGAGAAACTGAACCAAAGATCTTTTGGATTTTAAGAGTGAGGGGATTTTTAGATGTCTCATTGCCACACTTTTGTGCACTCCCTGGGTCCAGCTGGGACTGGATGTTATAAAACTTGTGATGAGTCTGAACCACACGTGTTGCGTTTAGATTGTCCCATTGCAGAGAAACTGGACTCTGTGGTTGACTACTATGAGATATGAGGTTTTTATTTTGGCTAGAGACAGGGTCAAGATTCTGTGAGAACAGATTCTTCTTCTACACTTGTAGACTGACTGGAAACAAATGACAAGAAATCTCATGAGTAAGCCAGTTTTGTGAGATTTCTAGCTGAACTCAGAACTGGTACCTCTGGAGGAGGTGTGACTAGAGATCCTATACTTTGGAATGCTTATGTGATCTGAATACAACTCACCTCATCCTTTGAATTTTACCTATCTTTAATAAGCTATAAGCAATACAGATTATCTTCTATTCTAAGAGCATCACATTAAGCCAAAAGTTTAGTGATTCTCTATATAAGACAGTAGAGCAGACAGAGGCAATCTACTATATTTTATAAGCTTTAGGCTTCTCCAGCTACGTGCTTAGAATTGCTGGTGTACAAGAGTTAGAAAGATAAATCCAACTGATTAACTCATAATCTAACAGGCAGATTAGGAAAAATATGAGGCTAAACAGAGAAACATTAACAATTTAACAGCATTTGGTATTATAAGAGAACTGTCACAGTAACATGTATATACATGGAGTCTAAAGGCCAGATCCCTGCTCCTTTGAAGTTTTAGCAGTCTGCAATGGAACCAGGAGTTAACCTTAATCAGTAGCCCATGGAATTATGCCAGTTTCTACCAACCAAGGACCTGGTCATCTCCCTTTTAAGTCAGAAATCCCTGTGCTGAAGACTAATGAAATCAACAACATTTTTCAATGATCCTTTCAGTAGGAAAAAGGTTAATTTTATTCAGCAGCAATTTACAATCTGAACAGAATAGAATCCTTACTCACAACACACTAAAACATGGTTTCTCCCCAGATCTAAAGGATGGGCTTGCACTCAGTTTCTTTTAAGGATAATTGGAATAATTATTATTTTAATAGACACCAGTAAACAAACAAAAGACAGTCTTAACTCAAACCTTACTTTCAGGTTTCAGCACCACTCCTCTCAGGGATCACTGGCAACTTTCCAGTATCAGAGGGGTAGCCGTGTTAGTCTGGATCTGTAAAAGCAGCAAAGAATCCTGTGGCACCTTATAGACTAACAGACGTTTTGGAGCATGAGCTTTCGTGGGTGAATACCCACTTCTTCAGATGCATGTGGTGGAAATATCCAGGGGCAGGTATATATATGCTAGCTTGCTTGCTAGCATATATATACCTGCCCCTGGATATTTCCACCACATGCATCTGAAGCAGTGGGTATTCACCCACGAAAGCTCATGCTCCAAAACGTCTGTTAGTCTATAAGGTGCCACAGGATTCTTTGCTGCTTTGGCAGCTTTCCAGTTCTGCTCCCTCTCTGGGACAGCAGCCTCACTGCTGTCTCCCTGAGCACTTAGCTTCTTCCTCCATGGGACCTAGAATCATTACTGTTATTGTCCCTCCCCATAGACAGCCTGTCCTAATCAATCCCCCTCTGCCTGCCCACTAGCAGCCCTTTATAGTCCTAGGTACTGCCCAGCACCTCCCTCCCTTAATTGGTTGGATTGGACTCATAGACCTTAAGGTCAGAAGGGACCATCATGATCATCTAGTCTGACCTCCTGCATGTTGCAGCCACAGAATCTCACCCATTCCTGTAATAGGCTCTGGCTGAGTTACTGAAGTCTTCAACTCCTAAAATGGGCACAGCACAGAGGCTTAACATCATTTTCATTAACAAAACATAATTTGCTTTCATCTATGTGTAGTGTCGCTACAGAGCTAATCATAACTGCAAAAGAGCATTTAATCTTACAACAGATATCGCCTGCTTTGATCCAGGGGCACTAGGCCTAGTCTATCCACAGCAACCAGCTACCCTGTGACAGATGCTGATAGCAACACAAAACATATTGATTTGATCTGCTGTAAATAACAACATCATAACGAGTCTATGGCCACTTACTACTTCACTGTCATCAGTTTGCTGCTCATCCTGCTCACTGGGAACTTCAAGGCAAAGGTAAGGCTAGTACTTAAGTCCTTGTTCTCCAAAACCACAGCCCCATAACCCATGAAATAAAGAACTATCATTATCCATTATGAGTAGAAAGTTTGACACACAGTTAAAGAGCTCTGATTTCATTCAGTAGAGGTGGGTACACATGCAGGCGTGCCAACGCACTGAGTTCATTATGGTACTCTACACGTCCGTAGCACCTTCCTTCCCAGGATCTCAGAAGGATTTTATTGCCCCCATTTTGGAGCTAAGGCAACTGGTTCACAGAGAGGATAAGTGACTTGCTCGAGGCCACATGGCCACTCTAGATAGAGAGTGAAATAGTAACCTGGTTGCCTGACTCGGTGTCCTTGCTCTAACCACTTGACAATCCTGCCTGCCATTTGAGACTTCAGAGATGAGATTTGAGAAAACATTGCCTGATTAAGTCATGAGAAACAAACCAGGGTTTCAGTTCACTTTTCATTATATGCTTTGTTTTTATGAACCTCTTGAGGGGCACATACTATGTAAATAAATCATATTTTCAATCTTTTTTCCCTGCATTGGACACATTTAATACCCACTTGCGTCACATCTTAGACACAAACAATCACAGATGAGAGATAGCACAGCTTTTCTATTTAAACAGAGCCCTTGTTTTGAAGCCTTAAGTTTAGTTTAGTTTCAGCAAAATAAAAAACAGAAGCACTCTTTGGGTTTGTTGAAATATAAAAATCTTATTAAACCATTATCCCTACATTGGCTTCATTAGGATCTAAAGGAACCATACAAATGGAATTCTAATATTTAGTTCTCATGTAGCACTTTTCATGGTGAGTTAGCTCAAAGCACATTACTACTACTAAGGAAGGTAACTATCATCATTATCCCCATTTTACAGATGAGAGCCCAGATCCTCAACAGTATTAAGGTCCCTAACTCACACTAAATCACAAATGGGTGAAATGACTTACTTGCCCAAGACAATTTTTAATGCCTATGTACAGGAATAACAGAGATGATTACTTCAACTTGGCTGAAATCTCTTTTAGAATTAGTTTAATGCAGTCAGAAGGAAGATTGTGCCAGAGTGATAGGCTCACTGCATGAATCTGCTTGGGATAGAAACACCCTGCCCTGCTTTATGCATTGGGGGAAGTTCCTATGTCTGATTCCCCATAGCATAACTTCAGTTATATGCTAGTATAAGTTCATCCAGCTGCTGGGATGTCTGTAGGTCAGGAGCATTCAAGCAGCAGGGGAGAATTGAGCAGAATCCCTCCTCCTCCTAGCAAGGTTTTATGGATTCCTTTCCAGTTGCAGCATGTCTGAATTTCAGAAGACAGCTGAGCCTTGTCAACAAGTCAGGTGGGGAAGGTTTGCATTTAGTTTGCACAAATTAGCTGGTTAGGGGTCTTCTAAAGGAAGCTTGGGTAGTCTGAAAAAGGTATCTTTGTTTATATTGTTTATGTAGCAATAGGAACAGGGAATCCGGGGGAGAGCGCCCTAATTCTGAGCTATAGAGTCATTCATTTGTTTGCTGGCCCTATGACTACTGAATTACTTATACAAAGCAGAACAGTTCAACAGGAGAGATTGAGAGATGGTCACTGCACAATACCTGATATGGGGGGAGGGGTAAACCACTGCACTAAGAGGGGAGAAATACGTTCAAACCTTAGCTACAGAGTAGGCATTTGAGTGTGGGTCTCCCACAGCCTGTGTGATTGTTTTAACCATGGCATATTGGGTATCAGGGGATGCTGCTGCCACCTCAATGTGTGTGTGTGTGTTTTGTTGTTGTTGCAAGAAAGGGCTCAGGCACCTCTCTCATGGCTGTGAATCCCAAGTAAAAGGAGATGCCTCCCTCTGGCCTGGACTTGGGTGCCTAAGGCCCTTTGAGGGGTAGGAGTTAGGCTCCACCCCCTCTTCAGCATTTCCTGCTAGCTGGGGGAGCTCTCTGCTCACCTTGCTGGCTTTTGTGGATCCCATTCTTAGGCACCTAACTCTCCGCATGCATTGCACAGGGAGCCTGGGTGCCTCACTCTGGGCAGTGGATTCCATTAGATTGCAGGGCACATAAATGGGTAGGTGTTGCAACAGTGAGTCAAGGTCCCCATTATGGATCTAGACCTAAGTGACTACATCTGGTTTTCAAAAATGATTTAGGTTACTTTTGTAAATGGGACTAAGGGCTGAGCTACGCTTACATTATATTGGTATAATTGTGTTGGTCGGGTTGCTTTTTCTGTCGATTTATTTATATTTGTAAAATCCTTAGCGTAGATGCAGTTCAGCCAGTATAAAGGTTCCCAAACCAAGATAAGCTTTACTGGTATACATGTTTTTAAACTGCTACATTTGCATCCGCACTGGGGTAGGGGAGGAGTTGCTGCTTTAATTACACCGGCATAGTTTCTAGTATAGACAAGCTCCTAGGCTCCTAAGGGTATGTCTATGCTGCAGGAAAAAATACCCCTACAGCAGCAAGTCTCAGAGCCTGAATCTACAGACTCAGGCTCATGTGGTTTATGCTATGGCACTAAAAATAGCTGTGTAAATATTCTAGCTTGGGCTGGAACTCAGCTGCTGAAGCCCCTTAGCTTCTTGAGTTTCAGAGCCCAAGTCAGAACATCTTCCTACCTTAGCATATATCTATGCTGTAAGCCCAAGGTTAGTAGAACTTGAGTTAGCAGGCCCTGGGTTTGTTAACCTAGGACTTGAGCATCTACACTCATTTGTAACCCCAGGTTTGGAATTGTTAAACCTGGGTCCCAACCTGGGTCTCCAGTATCTACACTGTATTATGTGACAGAGTCTGTGGCACCTTATAGACTAACAGATGTACTGGAGCATAAGTTTTCATGGGTGAATACCCACTTCATCAGACACACCCATGAAAGCTTATGCTCCAATACATCTGTTAGTCTATAAGGTGCCACAGGACTCTTTTGTCGCTTTTTATAGATCCAGACTAACACGGCTCCCCCTCTGATACTTTACACTGTATTATGCAAGCTTGAGTCCAACCACTCATGTCCCAGGATTCCTAGTGCCCTCCCAAAATGTGGCTACTCTAACTTTTTGTTTGTAGTTGTCATAAACAGATAAGTAAGAGTTAATAGAATAGAAGTGCTTCATATCTCTTTGCCTGGAAAGGGTTAACAAGAACAGTGAGCCTGGCTGTCACCTGACCAGAGGACCAATCAGAGGACAGGATACTTTCAAATCTTGAGGGAGGGAAGTTTTTGTGTGTGCTGTTAGTTTTGGTTGTTGTTCACTCTGGGGACTCAGAGGGATCAGATGTGCAACCAGGTTTCTCTCCAATCCAGGCTCTTATAAATTCAGACTAGTGAGTACTAGGTAGATAAAGCGAGTTAGGCTTATGGTTGTTTTCTTTATTTGCAAATGTGTATTTGGTTGGAAGAAGTTCAAATGTGTATTTGGCTGAAAGGAGTTCAAATTGGTATTTTGCTGAAAAGATTTTAATTTGTACTTGTATACTTAGGCTGGGAGGGTGTTCCCAGTGTCTATAGCTGAAAGACCCTGTACCTATTCCATTTTTTTTTTAAATTTACAAAGATAATTTTTACTGTTTTTTCTTTCTTTAATTAAAAGCTTTTCTTGTTTAAGAACCTAGTTGTTTTTTTATTCTGGTGAGACCCCAGGGGACTGGATCTGGATTCACCAGGGAATTGGTGGGGAGAAAGGAGAGAAGAGGGAGAGAGAGGCTGATTTCTCTCTGTGCCAGGATTACTTTCTCTCAGGAAGAGTCTGGGAGGGGGAAAGAGAAGGAGGGAGGAAGGTGAATTTTCCTCTCTGTTTTAGATTCAAGGAGTTTGAATCACACAGTGATCTTCCAGGGTAACCCAGGGAGGGGAAGCCTGGGAGAGGCAACGGTGAGGGAAAGGGTTTACTTTCCTTGTGTTAAGATCCAGAGGGACTGGGTCTTGGGGGTCCCCGGGCAAGGTTTTGGGGGGACCAGAGTGTACCAGGCACTGGAATTCCTGGTTGGTGGCAGCGCTACAGGTTCTAAGCTGGTAATTGAGCTTAGAGAAATTCATGCTGGTATCCCATCTTTTGGACGCTAAGGTTCAGAATGGGGATTATACCATGACAGTAGTGCAGTGTAGGAAAACTTGACTGTCCAAAAGATAAAGAAAGTTGACTTGTGGGATACTTTTGGCAGAGTCTCAGAAAATGAGTCCAGTGAGGCTGCAAAGCCTTGAACCAGGGGTCCTCGCTTGACTCAGGTGCAAATCCTCCACCTGTGGGAGGTCCTGGGTCTGAGCCAGGAGTTAGCACAATTTGTGTGTAGAAGAAAGGGGGGCTAGGCTCAAACCTGAATTCAAACACTGGACTTACATTTTGCAGTGTAGACATATCCTAGGTTTCTTCAGTGCTTTTGAAAATTTCACTCAGTGTGTGTATGTCAGTTAACATATTCTGAGGACTTCAGCCCAGGGTATTAGGCTTCTGAAATAAATGTTCCCAGTAGAACTAAAGAAACAGCTTTAAGGCAGCAAAGACTTTTTAATTTAAAAAAAAAATGCCCCAAGTTACAAGAAATACTTTCATATGTTGTAGCTTTTGCAATCAGTAGAAAGAATGCCAGTGAGGAGAGATGGAACAGTACTAGATTTCATCTGTAAAGCAGTAAAAGTTACCCCAGCTGCTGCAGAGGATTGAACTGGGTCACTAGTTGTGCAGGAAGGTCCCCTATCTTTAGTGTTTATTACATAGAATCATAGAAGATTAGCGTTGGAAGAGACCTCAGGAGGTCATCTAGTCCAACCCCCTGCTCAAAGCAGGACCAACACCAACTAAATCATCCCATTCCAGTGCTTCACCCCCCTCGTAGTGAAATAATTTTTCCTAATATCCAATCTAGACCTCCCCCACTGCAACTTGAGACCATTGCTTCTTGTTCTGTCATCTGTCACCACTGAGAACAGCCTAGTTACATCCTCTTTGGAACACCCCTTCAGGTGGTTGAAGGCTGCGATCAAATCCCCCTCTCTCTTTTCTTCTGCAGGCTAAATAAGCCCAGTTCCCTCAGCTGCTGCTCATAAGTCATGTGCCTCAGCCGCCTAATAATTTTTATTGCCCTCTGTTAGACTCTCTCCAATTTGTGCACATCCTTTCTGTAGTGGGTGGCCCAAAACTGGACGCAATACTCCAGATGTGGCCTCACCAGTGCCGAAGAGAGGGGAATAATCACTTCTCTCGATCTGTTGGCAACGATCCTACTAATGCAGCCCAATATGCCATTGGCCTTCTTGGCAACAAGGGCACACTGTTGACTCATATCCAGCTTCTCGTCCACTGTAATCCCCAGGTCCTTTTCTGCAGAACTGCCACTTAGCCAGTCGGTCCCCAGCCTGTAGCAGTGCATGGGATTCTTCTGTCCTACGTGCAGGACTCTGCACTTATCCTTGTTGAACTTCAATAGATTTCTTTTGGCTCAATCCTCCAATTTGTCTAGGTCATTCTGGACCCTATCCCTACCCTCTAGCATATCTACGTCTCCCCACAGTTTAATGTCATCCATGAACTTGCTGAGGGTGCAATCCATTCCATCATCCAGATCATTAATGATCATTATTTCCTTTATTATGCTGCAGTAAGGTAGAGTGCCTCACATGCAGAATCTTTCTATCTGCTCCTGAGAATGGATTAGTTTGAATAGCCAAGAGGAACAAACCTAGGAGTTATATAGGATTTGCTTCCACATTTTGATTAATGTTTGATGGCACTTTGCTTTCAATGTTATTGCTTAATAATGTTGGAGGGCAAGGCCAGAAGCCAAGTGTTTGTTTATCTTTCAGACACCAGGGGGAAACTCTTGGATTTCTTCTACATGACACATGAGGACTAGAGGACGGGGGAGACAAAACAGGATATTGCTCTCTCTCATTTGGTTACACATCCACATTTCCCAAGTGGTTCTCATATGTTGCCTCTGAAATAAACTGTATTATGAAGGGGCCTCAAACCTCTCTTCTGAGTTTATGTAAGATGGGGAGTGCCAAAAAAAGGCTCTTACAGAAGTATGGTACATTTTTGCATAGGTGCTTTGCAAGAATGCAAATAACATTAGAGTTCAGGGGTACAAAGCAGTAACAATGGACATTTATAGTATCATTAACATTGTTCATTAGTATGTTCCAGATATATTTTTATATAATTGCATCCAACAATATACGTTAAAATAATTTTAAGGTTGCAAAGCCAAATATTAAGAAATAGCAGAGCGAGGGTTGCATTCATCCTCCTTATGTGAATGCATTATGATATTCTTTAGTTACATGACCACATGCTATTTTATACAAAGGATCCCTGCCTAATCTTCTAGGTTTTTAAAGGAGTAAATTGAAAAAACAGAAAATAAAATTCCATCATGTGAAACCATATTGATTCCCACATGGTTCATCAGCAGGGTTAGAACCTTTAGATCTGCAGCACAGAGCTCTGCCACTTGAGCAACTGATAGAGGATGTCCTTTTACTGCTATGTGCACCCAGACTCTAGAGGGAGATGTGGGACACATTTTGCCAGAGGCTTTCACAGCTATTTGCTGACAGCAGAAGAATGTCGTGATTCAGGAATCCTAGGTTTCATTCCAAGTTCTTTAGGGAATATATCTGGTGCTTACAGATCCTTCTGCCCCAGCTCCTCCAGCCTGTCTGTGTCTCAGTCCCACTCTCCCTACTAACACTTTTCACCTCTTGGCCTCATGTCCCAGTCTTCTCAGCTCCATATATCAGGCTCTGACCTATTGCCATATTGTTCTTCATCCAACCTCGGCTTCACAACCAGTCCCCAACCCTTACCCTACAGCTCCTTATTCTAGTCCTGGTACAGTTCCCATTCTCATTCTATGTCTCCATGTTCCAGGCTCCACCCCCACCACTTCTTGTTTTGTCCCAGTCTCCTCTCTTGCCACTTACCCAGTCCCAGCTAAGTAACCTGCATTCATATAATCATAGAAGATTAGAGTTGGAAGGGACCTCAGAAGGTCATGTAGTCCAACACCCTGCTCAAAACAGGACCAACACAACTAAATCATCCCAGCCAGGGCTTTGTCAAGCCTGACCTTAAAAACTTCTATGGAGGGAGATTCCACCATCTCCCTAGGTAACCCATTTCAGTGCTTCACCACCCTCCTAGTGAAATAGTGTTTCCAAATATCCAACCTAGACCTCCCCCACTGCAACTTGAGACCTTTGCTTCTTGTTCTGTCATCTGCCACCACTGAGAACAGCCTGGCTCCATCCTCTTTGGAACCCTCCTTCAGGTATTTGAAGGCTGCTATCAAATCCCCCCTCACTCTTCTCTTCTAAAGACTAAACAAGCCCGGTTCCTTCAGCCTCTCCTCATAAGTCATGTGCCCCAGCCCCCTGATCATTTTCGTTGCCCTCTGCTAGACTCTTTCCAATTTGTGGCCTCACCAGTGCTGAATAGAGGGGAATAATCACTTCCCTTGATCTGCCTTCTTGGTGACTGGGCACACTGCTGACTCATATCCAGCTTCTCATCCACTGTAATCCCCAGGTCCTCTTCTGCAGAACTGCTGCTTAGCTAGTCAGTCCCCAGTCTGTAGCAGTGCATGGAATTCATCTGTGCTAAGTGCATTCGAGTAAGGCTAACTCTTCCTTTTCCTCACTGTCTGGGCACCAGCGGGGGGAGCACTGACACAACAGGAGAGACAGTTTCCCTGCTCTCAGTTCTGGTGCCCAGTGTCACAGCAACTTTCTGCAGTTAGGAGATGCAATTAAAAGAAAATTCCTGACCAACCTTGCAATCCTGGGCTGGAGCATTCTCAGTACAGATGGAATCTTTGAAGAATTTAGCTTGCAAACTCTAACAAGTATGAGTGATGTGAATTACAGGGACAGCAAGAGGCACATTGCTGTCACCAGGATAACCGCCATCACCACCCCAGCCAAATTTCAAGGCCCTTTCTAAAGCAAAGAGATGCTAGAGCTTCCCAGTGAAATAGTTTTAAGCAAATTTTAACAGAGGCAAAACTTCATTTTCTTTAACCTCGGTCAGGGAAATGACTTGAATAATTTTTGCTGACATTATGTTTTTTTAAAATCACTCTTAGACAGACACCCAGTATAGAAGACTAGGTAAAATGGTAAAACTTTGGTAAAGTTATAAGCCACTGAAAACAGAGTCTTATAATGAAAAGTGTCAGGCAACCATAACTTTAGGCATTGCTACCTACATCACCTATAATAAAAATAATGCTTTTCATGCCAACATCTCTAAATTCTTCTTTGACAGGATTACTGGCCTAGTGGATAGGGGAAAGCTATAGACACGGTATATCTTGATTGTAGTAAGGCATTTCACACAGTCCCATATGACATTCTGATAAGCAAACTAGGGAAATGTGGTCTAGATGAAATTACTTTAAGGTGATACAATAGTGGTTGAAAGAACATACTAAAGAGTATTTATCAAAGGATCACTGTCATAGTGGAAGGGTGTATCTACTGGGGTCTCATAAGGGTCTATCCTGGCTCTGGTACTATTCAATATTTTTGTCAATGATTTGGATAATGGAGCAGAAAATATGCTCATAAAATTTGTGGATGACATCAAGTTGGGAGGGGTTGCTAGCACTTTGGAGGACAGGATTAGAATTCAAAATGACCTTGACAAATTGAAGAACTGTCTGCAATCAACAAGATGAAATTCAGTAAAGAAAAATGCAAAGTACTACACTTAGGAAGAAAAAAATGAAACTACAAAATGGGGAATAATTGGCTGGGCAGTAGTACTGCTGAAAAGGATCTGGGGGTTATATTGGATCCCAATTTGGATTTGAATCAACAATGTGATGCAGCTGTGAAAAGGCTAATAACATTCTAGGGTGTATTTACAGAAGTGTTGGATTCAGACCTGGGAGGTACTTGTTCTGTTCTACTTACCACTAGTGAGGCCGCAGCTGTGATACTGTGTCTAGTTCTGGGTGCCACACTTTAAGGAAGAAGTGGACAAATTGGAGGGAGTCCAGAGGAGAACAACAAAACTGTTATAAGGTTTAGAAAACCTGACCTAGCAGGAAAGGTTAAAAATACTGGGCATGTTTACTCTTGAGAAAAGAACTGGGGGGAGACACGATAACAGTCTTCAAATATGTTAAGAACTATTAAAAAGTAATGGGCTTAATATGCAGCAAGGGAGATTTAGATTAGATATTAGGAAAAACTTTCTAACTATAAGGATAAGAATGTAAGAACGGCCATACTGGGTCAGACCAAAGGTCCATCTAGCCCAGCATCTTGTCTTCTGACAGTGGTCAATGTCAGGTGCCCCAGAGGGAATGAATAGAACAGCTAATCACTAAGTGATCCATCTCCTGTCACCCATTCCCAGCTTCTGGAAAACAGAGGCTAGGGACACCATCCCTGTCCATCCTGGTTAATAGCCATTAATGGACCTATCCTCCATGAACTTATCTAGTTCTTTTTTGAACCCTGTTATAGACTTGGCCTTCACAACATCCTCCGGCAAGGAGTTCCACAAGTTGACTGTGCGTTGTGTGAAAAAATACTTCCTTTTGTTTGTTTTAAATCTGCTGCCTATTAATTTCATTTGGTGATCCCTAGTTCTTGTGTTATGAGAAGGAGTAAACAACACTTCCTTATTTACTTTCTCCATACCAGTCAGGATTTTATAGACTTCTATCATATCTCCCCCTTAGTCGTCTCTTTTTCAAGCTGAAAAGTCCCAGTCCTATTAATCTCTCCTCATATGGCATCCGTTCCATACCCTTAATCATTTTTGTTGCCTTTTTCTGAACTTTTTCCAATTCCAATATATCTTTTTCTGAGATGGGGCCACCACATCTTCACGCAGTATTCAAGATGTGGGCATACCATAGATTTATATAAAGAGAGAAAATATCATATTGCCTCATTATTTATCCCTTTCCTAATGATTCCCAACATTTGTTAGCTTTTTTGGCTGCCTCTGCACATTGAGTGGATGTTTTCAGAGAACTATCCACAATGATTCCACGATCTTTCTTGAGTGGTAATAGCTAATTTAGACCCCATCATTTTATATCTATAGTAGGATTATGTTTTCTGATGTGCATTACTTTGCATTTATCAACACTGAATTTTATCTGCAGTTTTATTGCCCAGTCACCCAGTTCTGAGAGATCCTTTTGTAGCTCTTCACAGTCTGACTGGAACTTAACTATCTTGAGCAATTTTGTATCATCTGAAAATTTTGCCACCTCACTGATTACCCCTTTTCAAGATAATTTATGAATTTTCTGAATAGGACTGGGCCCAGTACAGACCCCTGGAGGACACCACTATTTACCTCTCTCCATTCTGAAAACTGACCATTTATTCCTACCCTTTGTTTCCTATCTTTTAAGCAGGTACCAATCCATGGGAGGACCTTTCCTTTTATCCCATGACAGCTTACTTTGCTTAAGAGTCTTTGGCGAGGGACCTTCCAAAGGCTTTCTGAAAATATAAGTACACTATATCCACTGGATTCCCTTAGTCCACTTGCTTGTTGACCCCCTTGAAGAATTCTAGTAGATTGGTGAGGCATGATTTCCTTTTACAAAAATGATGTTGACCCTTCCCCAACAAATTAGGATAGTTAAGTTGTGGAATAGGCTTCTAAGGGAGGTGGTGGAATCCATCATTAGAGCTTTTTAAAACAAGTTAGACAAACACCTGTCAGGGATGGTCTAGGTACACATGTTCCTGCCTCAGTGCCGGGGACTGAACTAGATGACCTTTTGTAGTCTCTTCCAGCCCTACCATCCTATGATTCCCAAAGGATTATTTATAAACTATGCATGGATCATGTGCTGTCACACTGAAATGGAGGCAATTCTGAAGTATGAGATGATATCCTTCGCACAATGCACAACAACACTTCAAGACAGAGAATGACGAATGATGGATCCATATGAATCTGCAGGGTGAATATTAGGTAGGCAGAACTTAAAAACTTAGTTGGTGTAGCAGGGTGGACTCCTGCTCCGGGAGAGAAGGGGGTTAAAACAGCCCTGGTAAGGGGCCATAGCTGGAGCCAGAAGCCTGGGCTGATGGCGGGAGTGGCTGCAGCTGGGGGCCACGCCCCAAACTGAGCCACAAGGTGGTATAAGAAGGCCAGGGGAGCCAGAAGCAGAAGGAGTCTCTCTCTGATTGGAGAGGGAGATAGGCCTGGCTGCTTGGGAACTCACCCAGGGGACCCAGAGGAAGGCAGGGCTGGGGGAAAAGCCTTAGGAGCTGGGAAGCCCTAGGCCAGCAACTCCCCAGGCTGCAGGGCCTAATTCTAGGCCTGCAAAGTACTGGGCTTGCAGAGGGGCAGCTGGAGGGTGAGTAGAGGCAGCCAGGCCAAACCCCCTTTGCCTATGATGAGTGGCTGATACTGCAGTTTGCCCCAGGGCGTGGGGCTAGATGATGACTGGGCAGTAGCTAATACTGAGGCAAAGAGGGGATAGTGGGGTGGGGTTCCCCTGGGAGGGGGGAGACCCAGTTAAAGGGGCAGTGAGGTCCAGGGAGGGGCCTGGGGCCAGCAGAGGACAAGTGGATCACCGACCTGCAGAGGGCGCTCCATAGCTGGAATCAAGCTAATTCCCTGAAGCAACCAGCAGGAGGCACCGTGGGAGTGAGTCTGCTCAATTACAGTTGGAATTTAGCTAGAATACTACTACTCTTGCTAAAAAAATCCAACTGGAACTTAAAAAATCATGAAAGATCAGAAACTTGGCTTTATATCTCCTTCAGAAGATAGTAAAAATATCAAATATAATTTTTCTGACTTGTAGAAATCTGTAAGAAAATTAAGCTTGATAGAGACTGTAGTGACACTAATTTGGACTTATCAAATCTATAAGATAACTAAAATAAATATTCAAACTTGTGTATATGCCTCCAGGTAAATTCTTCATAGTCTACGTTGTTATGAAAAGGCAGTTATTTATGGTAATTTTTCATAGATGAGTGGAAAGCACAACCGTTAATCTTTATTTTCCTACATTGTTCTGCTTGGCATGCTGAGATCTAGGTAATGCACTGGGGTATACTAATGGTGTGGAAGGATTTATAGGTATTATTCCCATTGATGCTGATGGGAGATAAAATACACGCATAAATCCTGCATGCCTCCAAGGGAGAGTATGCTTGCTGACAGCAGACCTTGCTAGTAAACACTGAGAAGCATTGCATCATCTCCTAATTCACTATAGGCTCGTTCTCTAAAGTACTACATAATGCCATACTGTGAATTAAAGATGTTGGGCTAGATATAACAAAATAGTAGGGCAAACAAAATGGTTTCAATGAGCCAGTCCAAACTTTCATGACATTAAGAACATTCTAAATAAAAGTTTAAAATCCTGAGCAGGAATCCTATCCTTAACTTCCATCTTGCTACTTGGATCTTGGAGCACATATGATAAGACATCTGATCTCATTGACACTGATGTAAATCCAGAGTAAGTCCATTAACTTGAAAGGGAGTTTCTCAAATTGGCACCAATGGGAGTAAGCAGAATCTGACTCTCATCCTATATACATTGGAACACACATACTTCTACCTGATCCTGCTGCACTTAGGTATGACTGCAGGAGTTAAGAGCTGAATGTTAGTCTGAACATTTGAGCCTAAAAAAAATAACCTTGTTTTTCTGGGTTCCATTCAGAGGGCTAGTGGTTAATTTTGTAAACATTGCATAGGGTTTCAGTATCAAAGTGTCATATGGAATGGCCCTTTAATAAGGGGAATCAGCCTTTGAACACCAAACCAAAGGGGAGTACAGAAGAGAGGCAGACACTGTAGAGAGCAGACCTCCCAACTAGAAGCATAGTTTTTTCCATCTTTTATGGTAAGGTATTTGGACTCCAAAGCATCTAGCTTTGTAGAAATGATTGGCCATAGAGGAATTTGGTAAGACAAAAGTTTTTAGGATGAAGACTAGAACTGATATAGATTATTAGGATTGGAAGGGACCTCAGGAGATCTAGTCCACCCCCCTGCTCAAAGCAGGGCCAATCCCCAAGTGGTCCCCTCCAAGACTGAACTCACAACCCTGGGTTTGGCAGGCCAATGCTCAAACCACTGAGCTATCCCCCCCATACTATATGGGTGGACACCTGTGAAACAGCTACTCTTCTTCTTCAGCTATCCCTCGACATGAGGATGATGTCTGCCAAGGAGTTTTATTGGTGGGTTTTTGGGTGGCTGAGGAGCCCAATTCATGCCCTGCAGATTTCCCCACAGAAGTGACAGGTGTGATCTTAGAGGCGACATAGTTGTTGGCTGGACTATTTTGCCCTTTCTTTCCTCCTTTGTAACTTCTCTGTCTCAGGAGCACGTTTGTTTTCCTCAAAGTGAACTGTGGCCTGGTGTTTGGTGTGGCGCCACTGTGTTCTGTTCTGTGCCGAGTTCTCAGAGTTTGTTGGGTTGATGTCTTCCTTTTAACAGTGTACTTTCAGTATGTCTTTGAAACTCTTCTGCTGCCCTCTGTGAGCCCTTCTTCCCTGACTTAACTGAGAGAAGAGTACTTGCTTCGGGAGGCGAGTGTCAGGCATATGTACCCAGTGGCCAGCCCAGCGGAGTTGGTGTTTCATGATCTGCGCGTCTATGCTGCAGAGAGAATGCTGATGTTAGTGCATCAGTCTTCCCAGCTTATCCTGAGAATTCTACTGAGGCAGTGCTACTGGAAGCACTTCAGCCGCTTCAGATGTCGTCTATAGGTTACCCAGGACTCACACCCATAGAGAAGGGTGGGGATGACAATTGCCTTGTAAGCCTAGATCTTGGTGCCTGTTTGCAGATCCCTATCATTGAAGACTCATTTGAGTAGTCTTCCAAAGGATGTGCTGGCATAGCGGATTCTGTATTTGATTTCTGTGTCGATGCTGGCTGTTTGGGAGAGGTGGCTGCCTTGGCATGGAAAATGGTCCACATTTTCCAGGGGTCCTCCACCGATGGTGATTTGTGGAGTACAAAGAGTAGTTTGTGCAGAAGAGGGCTGGGAGAGTACCTTGGTTTTCCTGATGTCAAGAGAGAAACCCAGGTTGTGATAGGCAGCTACAAAAAGATTTAGGGTGCTTTGCAGGTCAGCCTGTGTGTGTGCGAGGATGACACAATCATCTGCATACTGAAGGTCAGTGGTGCCAATTCTCATGATCTTAGGTTATGTTGGAGATTGAGGTCATCCCTATGGCCATCCATATGATACTCAATCCCGATTCCATAAGGAAGGCATTCGTGGATGAGAATCAAGATCACAGCAAGGTTAATGGAGAAGAGTTTTGGAGCAATGACACAGCCCTGCTTGACACAAGTAAAAATGATGAATGGCTCAGTCTCTGAGCCGTTGCACAGAATGAATTTCTCTGGACAGCCGAATCTACACAGTACCTTCCATAGGGAATCACGATTGATAGAGCCAAAGGCCTTGGTTAGATCGATGGATGCCATGAGCAGTTCCTGGTGTTGCTCTCTGCACTTCTCCTGAATCTGTCGTGCCATGAAGATCATGTTGGTTGTGCCTCAGGATGTCCTGAAGTCATACTGTGATTCAGAGAGGAGTTCCTCTGAAAGGGGGAGAAGGCAGTTTAGTAGGATCCAGGCAACGATCTTCCTTGCGATGGAGAGGAGGCTAATATCTCTAACTCCTGCACAAAGATTTGTCTCCTTTCTTGAATATTATAATGTTGGCGTTCTTAAAGTCAAGTGGAATTTCTTTGCAGGTCCAGATTCTGGACCAAAATGGCTACTACATGCAGATGGAATTTGGAACTCTCTGTTTCATTCAAGAAGATAACTAGACTGATTAATGTCTCTGACTCAAATACTGAACAAGATACTTATAGCAATTCTTGTTTAAAAAAAATCAGTGCAATTTATGTACCTAAATCTGGATAGCTTATTAAAAATGTAACCCTAATGTTACTTGATGTAGTAATAATTTATGACTCAGAGTTGTCTTTGAAATGAGAAACACAAGGCTAAAACCAGAAAGAAGGCAGCATTGAAACCTTTTTTTTAAATGTACAGGCATTTATATAGCACGCAGTCGCTTGAATATCTGAACACTTGGATTCCTCAAATTGTTT
This sequence comes from Gopherus flavomarginatus, assembly GCF_025201925.1. NCBI lineage: Eukaryota > Metazoa > Chordata > Testudines > Testudinidae > Gopherus > Gopherus flavomarginatus. The sequence goes on from NC_066617.1 coordinate 333,737,944, forward strand.
TTCAAGTATTTGAAAGCACTGGCAAGAACTGTAGAACTACTGATTTTCACATTGCAAGTTTAAAAAAAAAAGTTAAGATATTTTCATTTTTTGATCCAAGGAGAAATTTCTCCAGTGCTGCCTGAAAATGCAGCTTTTCTTGGCAAAAATGAAGACATTATTTTGGCAAAATTATGATTTTTTTTTTAAAATGAATTTGCTGTAGATGGAAAGTTGCCATGTTTTCAGAAAAAAATCTCACACCCTTTGCAAAAAGGAAAAAAAATGGAAGTGACAAATAAAAGCAGAGGTGTCTGGCACAAAATGTGACCTTTGTGTGTTGGTTTTGTTTGGATTTTTTTTTTACATCTCTATTGCACAGCACATACTTACATTGCACTTTTCCCCTTTTTTTCGGACAAATGGGACTGTGATGGACTGCTCTGTACTTTTCCAAGGCAAGCCTGCACATACCTCTCAGCTTGCCAAGGCCCAAATGTGAGACTCAAAAATATTCATTCGGGAAAATGTGGGATTCATTCTTTTCTATTCAGATTTTTATACTGTGCTCATCACTGTAGTATTTAAGCACCTTCCAGTAGTGCATTGGGCAACATGACTTCACATCTGTAACATGTTTGTTCTCTCCTCCTCTCTCCAGAGGGAGAAGCATATGCAGTGGAGCTTCTTGTGTTGGTAGTGTGTTTTTTTTCTAATATAAATATGTACATGCTACTTTGTGTTTATTAGAGAAGGCAAGGTCAAAAAAATGTACTATGCATTTGGAGGGGAAAGTGGAGAGGTTTCTGATGGTCCTTAGTTCCTGGGGCAGTTCATTCCACAGTCTCAGACCAGCCCCCGGAGAAAGTTCTGTCTCTTGCACAGACGAGCTTTACTCTTCTTTTTGGGAGTTTCCTTATGACAAAGGAGCAAAGTTGTAGAGCACAGTTTTTGTCATGGAGCTTTAGATGATCTTTTAGATATCCTGGGCCCAGGCCATGGAGCACTTTGAAGATAAGGTCAGAATCCTTGAACTTGATGTGATATTCTGTGGGAAGCCCATGGAGAGAGCTTAGAACAGGTTTGATATGTTCATTGTAGCCTGTGTTGCTGAGGAGACATGCTGCAGCGTTCTGAATTAGTTGACATTTCATAAGAACATAAGAGTTGCCATACTGGGTCAGACCATAGTCTATCTTGCTCCATATCCTGTCTCTAACAGTGGTCCATATCAGAGATTCAGGAGGAAGTGTACAGAACAGGGCAATTGTGGATTGATCCACCCCTGTCTTCCACTCCTGGCTTCTGGAAGTCGGAGGCTTAGGGTTGCCCCAAGCATGGGGTTGAGTCCTAGTGTTTGGGCTAATAGCCACTCATAGACCTATCCTCCATGAACTTATGCAATTCTGTTTTTGAACCTAGTTATACTTTTGGCCACCTACAACATCCCATGGCAATGAGTTCCACTGGTAAGTTGTGCAATACTTCTTATTGTTTATATTAAACCTGCTACACATTAATTTCATCAGGTGACCGCTGGTTTTTGTATTGTGTAAAAGGGTCAAGAACTATTCTCTATTTATTTTTTCCCCTCATCATTTATGATTTTATAGACCTCTATCATATCCCCCTCAAGTCATCTCTTTTCTACGCTGAACAGCCTTAATTTTTTAGTCTCTCCTTGTATGGAAGCTATTTGATACCCTTGACCATCTTTGTTGCCCCTCTCTGAACCTTTTCCATTATATCTTTTTTGAATTGCAGCAAACAGAACTGGACACAGTATTTAAGGTGTTGGTGCAACATGGATTTATATAATGGCATTATGATATTTTCTGTCTTGTTTTTTATCCATTTCTTAGTATTTCCTAACATACTGATAGCCTTTTTGACTGCTGCTGTGCATTGAACGGATGTTTTCAGAGAAATATCCATGGTAACACCAAGATCTTTCTGGGATGGTGAGAACTATTTTAGAACCCATCATTTTTTTAATGTGCTTTACTTTGGTCAACTTCACAAGTCATGGGTTGAATTCTGGACTCCTTTAGCATGTCCAGAACTTCTTGATGAACGAATGTACTGAATTCTGAAAATCCAGGTGGGCAGTTGGTTGGTGGATCCATGCTTTTTGAGATGTCTTCCCAAATACGTATGATCTCTTCAGTGAAGTAGGATGATAGTTCTTTACAGCGCTTGGTGCTCAGCTCTGATGCAAGTTGTAGGCATTCAGGACTGGTGAAGTGATTTACAATCCTGGATAGATGCTTGGGGCAGGATTTGGCAACCCAGTGGTTAGAGCAGGAGTTGGTAGTCAAGAATTGGAGCCCAGGGTCAAAGCTGGAGTCAGAGGCCAGAGCCAATGGTCAGAGGCAAAGTCAGAAATTGGAGCTGAGGATCAGGACCAACTTACCTGGAGTGAGTCAAAGTAGGAGTAGGGCTGGAATCAAAGGCAAGAGCAGGAGCTATTGCAGCTGTGGGCAAATGCTTTGAGCAGCTGCTGAACTGCTGCTCAGCTTCAGAGTTGGTCTTTGGCTACAGTACCTGATTTGTTGGAAAAGCCAGTCAGGCAGCCTACTACAGACCAGCTATGCTCATTAGTTTTCCTAGACTCTGGCTCTGCTCCAGGCCCTGATTCATGACAAATGAGGCTGATAGAAAGGTTCTCTTGGCTTGTAAAACAGCCTCAGCATACGCTTTGAAAAATTTATGTTTCATTCGGTCTGAATCAGTTTTTGTTGCAGTGGGGAGGTCTAGGTTGGATATTAGGAAAAACTTTTTCACTAGGAGGGTAGTGAAGCACTGGGATGGCTTACCTAGGGAGGTGGAGGAATCTCCTTCCTTAGAGATTTTTAAGGTTGGGCTTGAAGAAGCCCTAGCTGAGATGATTTAGTTGGTATTGGTCCTGCTTTGAGCAGGGGGCTGGACTAGATGAACCCTTGAGGTCCCTTCCAACCCTGATATTCTATGATTCTATGATTTGTTTTCCCGCCATCAGCACTCAAGTTTCCACCCTTTCTTTTCATCTGGTGCAGGATGTCAGAAAACCAAGGAGATCTGTGTGGGCACGGGGGAGGGAGGGGCCATTTTGGGGGCCAGCATGTCAATGGCTGAGGCCAGTGTTGAATAGTAATGATTCACCAGACCTGCAACTCCTTGTCCTGTGGGTGGGGTGCTGTTGTCCTTTAGGAGCTTTGGAATTTGTTGCAGTCCATGAGTCTTTCTGAATCAGGATCATCAGTCTGTCTTGTTGCCTGGGCAATGGAAGGTGATGGTGTGTTCAAGACTGTGGCTGGCTTGCAATGTCTTCTATCGTGACATCTAGGCTGAAGATAAGGTCCAGGGTGTGACAGTCTGTGTGGGTTGGACAAGAGATGACTTGTGAAAGTCTTAGATAGGAAATCAAGGAGATGAATTTTTGGGTTTTGCATCTGCGGTCTTGCCGATATGAGTGTTGAAATCTTAGAGGATGACAAGTTTGGGGTATTTCACCACCATCACTAAGAAGGTATCAGTGAGCTCCTTTATGAATAGTTTTGTCTGTGGTGGTCTGTAAGTGAACATTAAAACTATGTTAGCTTTGGTTCTGGTTTCTATGGTCAGATGAAGGCATTCAAATGAAGTTTCCTAACCTGAGGCACCTCTCTTGGATTTGATGTTTGCAGTGAAGATGAATGCAGTGTGATCTGCCTTCTTGCCCTGTCTAGGTCTATGATGTACTGACTATCTTGGGGGATCAGGTGCTCCCAAATAGAACTTGGGGTGTCATCCAGCCAGGACTTGGTGATGCCAGGTCCTTCATCACTGATGAGATTGTGTATTATTTGTTGTTTGTTTTAGCAGAAGGTCTTGCGTGCTTTAGTGTATTTCTATCATCTCAGCTGCATGAGCCTTTACTTCTAATGTAAACAGCTGTCAGAAGAGACAAAAAATTTGTGTGTAGTGTAGGTATCTTTGGGATTAAAATGAATGAGGTCCCATAAAATGAGGCATACTTGAAAACTGCAGGCATTCATGTTGCTTTGTTTTTAGATTCATTCATTTTTGCATTGAAACACAACCAACCTAGTCTGTGAAAAATACTCAGTGTTTCCCATCTCTTTCACCCGGGCAGGGCCTTAACTTTCTGCATTTAGAAAGTGTAGCCAAAAATTTGTTGGTGACAATCAGTAGGGTTTATTGCAAGAGGTACAGTCATAAAATTGTATCCTAAGAAAGAGAATATGTAGGTTTAAGACATTAAACTTCATGTTTACAAAACATTTGCCAAAAAATAATTTATTAGACAAGTAACACTGGCCAAATTTTCCTGCCAACACTTTGTTTATGTCATTCAGCATTCCTTCACTTGTGATATATCACTTATTTCTTTAGGCCTGGTCCAGCAAATAAGAAGACCATATTAAGTACTAACAGGACCGCTGGGACACAAAACACTGTGAAAATACTTTGAATTCATTCACTTTTTTAAAAATGTTAAATAAATCATGAACCAATCAGATTCCTCATCCAAACTCAACTATAAAACATCATTTTTTTAATCCAATTGCTCAGAATGTCTTCCTTATTAGACCAACCTTTATAGTGACTCCTCTACTCTTAGAAACATGGTTATAGATTAAATATGATGATTATATTCCTAAAATTTAGTAACACTTATTAACATTTTAGTGATACAATAAACATATCTCTACATGTATATTTCATTACTTGCTGAAACCCTGAAGGGCAAATTGATAGAGCTAAGAAACACTAATGAGAAAAGAAACCCCCTGCTCCCCTCAAAAAAACCCACGCAGTATCACTCTCACATCTGGAAAACTGATTATCCTTTGACTAATGATCTCATTTTCCTAGTGCAAAAACATTGAGGGGCCAAGGGATTAAGTTATAACTCTTCTTGTAATCTCTTATAATTTTTCAATAGCCTGTTTTGTAAGATTTGTAATTGTTTTTACTGAATGTGCGCCTGGAGCAAATGGAGAAGTGCGTTTAAAGAAAGAGAAAAATAACAAAAACTCTTCAAGGAATCCTGCTGTTTTTAAGTGTGTGCATACTAGTAATTCCATTTGTCTCTGATCTACTTAGTGGGGAAGGAGAGCTAATAACAAATGACACTAAAAAGCTGAGGTGTTTAATGCTTATTTTGCTTCAGTCTTCACTAAAAAGGTTATTTGTGGTCAGATGCTTAGCACAATTAATATTAACAACAAGGGGTAAGGAATGCCAAGCCAGAATAGGGAAAGAACAGGTTCAAGAATATTTGGATGAGTTAGATGTATTCAAGTCAGCAGGGTCTGATGATATTCATCCTAGGATACTTAAGAAACTAGCTGAAGCAGTCTCAGAACCTTCAGTGAATATTTTCAAGAATTCATGGAGGATGGCTGAGATCACAGAGGACTGGAGAAAGGCAAATACAGTACCTATCTTTAAAAAGAGGAATAAGGAGGACCCAAGGAATTATAGACCTATCCGCCTAACTTCAATACCTGGAAAGATACTGGAACAAAATATTAAACAATCAGTTTGTAAGCACCTAGAGGATTATAGGGTGATAAGTAATAGCCAACGTGGATTTGTGAAAAACAAATCATGCAAAACAACCTTATTTCCTTCTTTGATGGCATTACTAGCCTAGTGGATGGGGGTGTGTGTGGAAGCAACAGACATGGTATATCTTGATTTTAGTAAGGCTTTTGACAGAATCCCACTTGACATTCTCGTAAATAAACTAGGGAAATGCGTTCTACAATAGAATCTCAAAGATACGAACACCAGAGCTATGGACTGACTGGTCAACTGGACCTACAAGCCAGAGATGGAGTTATCTGCTTGTTCTTAGTGGTGGTTTTCATCCTTTCAAGTTTGTCTCTTTTTCCAGAAGCAGCCTCAACAGATCCTGCAGCACTGAGGGCAAGCAGGAAAGATCACGCGCAGTTGATGCCACCTCCCACCATACCTCCCAGAACTGTGCAGGGAGTGATTCTCTGGCCCTAGAGAGGAAAAGTAACTCTCCAGCCGGCTGGGCAGACATAGAAACAGCCTCAGCAGGCTCTATTGGACACTGATGGTTTCCAGTTTCCATTCTGGCCATTCTCTCCCCTGTGCTGATTGACCATTCACTCCAACTCCCTCCCACCTTTCCCTCACAGTCTGTTCCCCTCCGCCTCACTCCATCTGCCTGGCGTCCTCTCCACCTCCCTTCCCCCATCCCTCTGACACTAGCTTTCCTCCTTCCTTCGGTGTTCCCCCTCCCTTGTTTTGTGGCTCGTAGGCTCTCCCTCCAGCCCAGGAAGGATTAACACCACACACAGTGTGTTCAGGCGCTTTCTTCGGGGCATCTTTTATTAGCTGCACCATGATTTTTCCCAGCCTGTTCCTACAAATCCCATAATCCATCAACTGCTGGCACTCTTCACTTCAGCAGGAAGTTTATTAGCTCACAATGCCAGTTCTTGAGTTGAGGCAGTCCTGCGTCTACACACACACTGCTGGAGGTAGGAAGAATTTTGCTTTTCAGATGTGGTTTTCCATTCAAACTTACATATAAACTTAAAATATGGCTTTAATTGGTGTTTGTATATATTTTTTCTTTCTTTATATAGGAATTAAATACAGTACTCCTGTCAGCTAATTTCTAAGTTACTATTTGAAAAAAAAAAACAAAAACAAACAAAAAAACAAAACAGAAACCCCCCTAGAGTTTTCAGGTGCCTATGTAGCTCCTGGAATCATGGTTAAAGTTGAAAATGAAATGGTACCCCTGATCTACTAGTGTCACAAGGGGCATGCTCCTGCCTTTTTAACATGCCAACATGTGAAGGTGAGGGGCAACTCATGATGAAATCTGCAGCAAGCCTCTTGCGACATAAGCAAGAGCTTCCTTCTTCTCACCACTCCCTGAGCGTGATGCAGGAATGAAAAACTGCTGCAGAGGCTCCCGCCCTGCTATTGGCTCTGCTAGATCCACCTCTGCATTCTTATTTGCTGAGCAAAGAATAGGCTAGTGAGGGGAGGAGGAAGAAGAGTGAGCAATGGGGTCATTCCCAGTTGGTGAGGGGAGTGAGGTTGCCCCCAGCCAGTGGTATGAAACTCAGGGGTGTAGGGGGCAGGTGCCCTCTCCCTCTGTAAATCTTGCCCCTGTGCACCACACGTCTTCAGCTAACCCCAAAATAAAACAGCTCAATGTAAATCCAATAGCAAACTTTCCCTGACCATGGCACTTCTCTGCCTGAGCCTCCCTGCTCCTGGCAGCAATTCCCCAGGCCTGCTATAGGCCATCTGCCTGCACCTTCCCTTCACACAAGAGCAGCCTGTTTCCTGTAGCACTGCACTTCTACCTAGCTATTTCAGCTTCTATAGGTAGGGCCCTACCAATTTCATGGCCGTGAAAAATATGCCACAGACCGTGAAATAAGCCCTTCCCCTTGAAATCGGATCTTCCTGAAATCAGCTGGGCTGGGGAGGACAGAACTTGTCCTTCTCCTGCATGGCTGTTATTGGAGGGAGATCAGACCCATCTCACAAGTAGATACCACCCTCACTTCTGTGCTGCAGCAACCTCAGAGCTGAGCTCCAGGCTTCTTCCCCACATGGCGTTTGTTGGGGCTCGGGATGCCTGGGTTCGGGGATGCCACCCCCTGCAGCTCCTGCCTAGCTTGGGGCTTCCCACTGTGCCTCCTGCCCGGGCTCTGGTTGCCTGGACTCAGAGCCGCTGTCTTCCCCACCCCAGTGACTCCTGCCAGGGCTGGGGGTGCCCAGGCTCCAGCTGAGACTCAGATCTTCCACCTGCGACAGTTCCTGCCAGGCTCCCCCAGCCCGTGGCTTCTACCGGAGCATGCGGTTGCTGCCCTTACCCCCCCAACCCGACTCCTGCCCAGGACCTGGGCTTGGGGCTGCTATCCCTCACGGCTCCAGCCAGGACTCAGGGCTTTTGCCTTGGTCCCCAGCTCCCACCTGAGCTCCAGGCTTCTGTTCTCCCCCACGCCCCGTGGCTCCTGCTTGGGCTCGAGGGGCTGGGCTCAGGGCTACTGCTCCCCTGTGGCTTCAGCTAGGATGCTTGGGCTTGGGGATTCCACCTTGTGGCTCCTACCAGGGACTGGGTACCCATTTTTCAAGTTGTCTGGGACCCTTGGGGATGGGCCCATGCATTAATCCACCACCGGCCCTGACTAGTGGCTAGGAGCCCCCGGCTGGGGTGCTCCTAGTAGCACTGGGGAGATCGGACCTACCTCCACCTCTGGGAGCCTCCTCCAGTTGCAGGAAACTCCTCAGCTGCTGCCTTAAGAACTGGGCTCTGAAGACAGCACAGAAGTGAGTGTGGCAATCCTGCAACCCCCTACAACAGCTCTGGGACCTCCCCACAATCCCCTTTTGGATCAGGCCCCCATGGTTACAACACCGTGAAATTTCAGATGTGAAATTGACCAATTTTAAGACCCTGTGGCCTTAAAATTGACCAAAACTATGAATTTGGTAGGGCCCTATATATAGGAATCAGGCAGCCACCTGACCCCTTTCCAGCTGGGTCTGATAATTCCCTCTACCAGGCCCAAACACCTGTTTTTAAATGGGTACTGCCTCAGAACAGTACTGGCTGGCACTAGGCTTCCTGGCCCTTAAAGGGCCGGGCAACCCTGTTACTGTCTCTGTTTACCTAATCCGCTTTCAGACACCCTTTTGTTCGTCTAAGCTCTTCAAGGCGGGGACTGTCTATTTTCGGTTTGTACAGTGCCTAAAACACATAAGCAGGTTAGACACATGACGCCCATTGATTTTCAACAAACATTAGCTGTTTCTGAAAATATCTCTTGACCTTGTTGGAAATCTCTCCCTAAATCACTTCTCAAACTTAGGCCCTAACTGTGGAGTTCCCACTATAAAATTCCACTCATCTCCACTCCCACCCCTTTTGATTTCTTATGGAAATTCTAAGCCTATACTATTTCCTAAAGGATCAGTACTAGGATTAATCACTGGATAATATCACTTAGTAGGATCTTGGCTGAGATCCAGATGTTATTTCCACTCACTCACATTCTTTTGCTGGGGCATTCACAAAATCAATAGTTGAAAAGTTGCATGTACAAACATTTCCTAAGGGTTTCTGTTCAATGTCAACATTGTGTGTGTCAACTGGCATCCTTGGAAACCTCTAATTGTTGCTATTAACATACGGCAGAGACAAATCAATGCACTTGGGATTTTAATTTCCCCTGTAATGTGTGTGTGTGTGTGTGTAGTTATATCACCACCAGTATACATTCACTGGGCAAAATGGAGGTATTCTGATTGATATCAGCTGAGAATCAGGCCCAGAATGTGCAGATTTGATTTATATAACAATATTTGTGCATCTTTTCTCTGATACATTGGTCTGAAAATGTACTTAAACTGCTATTAAACCCTATAGAAGGCACAACATGACCATACATTAGTTTTATTGCTCTGTGTCTGAGATGTTTTTATGCTGGGGAAGAAAGGAGAAAGAGAGATGAGATGAATAAAGTACATCCTATTAAAAGTGCTGCTTAATCTATGCCAAGCTTCACAGAGCCTTATAAGATTTGGAAGGAATTCCCTGGGAGCAGAAAATCACAGGGACCTGGGACTCCATCCAGTGATTTTTGGCTAGAAAACGTGCAGCTACAAGGTAGAACCTTGAAAGAGGAGGGAGTGGTAAAAGAGGAAGTAGTGAAGGAATGATCAGGGCTGAAGATTTCTATTTCTACGGGTGGGAGAGTTGGGGGACATTTGTCTAGGCAGGGGAGATGGGAGCAGTATTAACTCAGAGCTTGATGGAGGCTGGTTTATGTTTGGAGTTTTTTCACCACATGCAGCCAGAAGGGCTCTGTGACAGGACCCAGTTCGAGAGTCCCACTCACAAACACCAGGAGTCAGACAGTCTGCTGTGATGGGGGCGGGGGGGAAATCCTCTATCTTGGAAAAAGAACTCGGTTTATGTCTGAGAGAGGCAGTACCCAGTGAATTGTCTTCAGAAAGGGTCTCGTTCCACTGGACTACTCATTCAAAAGCCAAAGGCACAGATCATCAATTGTTTTCAGTGGAAGTTAGGATCCTTTGCTTATCTGGGCCAAAATTTTCAGTAGAAAACAAGGTCTGTATGTTTTGGAACCCACCTGCGCAAGAAGTGAAGAGTTGTTACCCTAGAGCAGCAGGCACAATCGATCCAGGTTTCCTCTTTAGAACTGCCTCTTAGTTTGGGTCCAGCTGCCCCCAGTTTCTTCCCTCTTGAGTATTCGGGGAGCCTATGCCTTTGGGTCCTAAGATACCATTGCTCTGGTGAATATTGTGTATCTTTGCAGAGGACACAGAGCTGTGGGGAAACTATCACCCTTAGGGTTCCCTTTTGGATCTGTACCACCTCTCACAGTCTCTCTAAACTTTCTGAGCAGACTATATCTATCATGGGTACATCTAGGTTGTCCAGAACCTTAATATAGAAGGAGTTAATCCTACAAGATGTTGAGCACTCTGTGCCCAATACATCAAAGCATTTAAACACACAAGTGATCCCATTAACTTCAAAGGGATTACTCACACACTTAGAGTTAAGCACGTGCTAAAATGTTTTGATGGATTGAGCCAGAGTTCTCGGCCTCTTGCAGGATCAAGCCTGAGCATCTGTACAAGTACTATCAGAATCCATAACAAGCACAGTGTTATTTTTGTCCATTCCATTGTGTATATGGCGCCAGTGGTTATGCCTTGCAAAGTGTTGGGTTTTAAGCCATTAATTCTCTTGCTCCTAGTGATTTCTAGAATGAGCTCTGGAGAAGTGCTTCAGCAGTTTTGATTTGAAAATTCTTGTGATATCAGAAATGGAAATAAAAGGACAAAGTGCCTCATTTTAAAATTAATTCGTGTATAAAGGTTCTTTGCTGATCTTTGGGCCACCTCCTTCTTGTCATGAAGGCTCCAATTAATTCTAACTGAATGAGTACTTTGGAGTCAGCACATCTTCAGTGACAGACAGGCGCTGAGTGGGGTGCAGAGACATATCTAGGGGTCTGATTCAATTCCATTGATGCTAAGCCCTTCTACTGATTTCAATGAGAGCTGGACCCCCAGACACAATCACCTTCTCATTCAACCCCTTCTCAGTTTGCAAGGGAATTGAATCTCGTATTAGTCTCATGTTAGGTGCCATGAACGCTAAAGTTACAGAGGTTTCACTTGAAATCATTTCTGTTTGCTTTTTCAAATGTTTCATAAATGTAAATACAATCTCATGCTTCAGGGCAGAAGCATACAGTATATGAAGGTCAAAAAGGAATCTCTATGACTAAGTTTACAGCACTGCAAAATTGGCTAGGTGTATTATGAATTTGTTTGTTTTGTTCTTTGCTTTCCTCTGAAGAATCAGGTATTGGCCAGTATGAGAGGCTGGATACTAGACTAGGTGGATCAATGACCTGATCCTGTATGGCAAATCCTATGTAATTTCCCTCTTTTCTGTGTGAAAGCTGAAAGCTATATATGGAACCAATATTTCTGACTCTCTTGTGACTTTCACAGATGTAAAAACCCTGTGATGTTGCTTGATAACATTTTAATGTAAGTACTGTAATATCCCAAGGACTGCATTTTATTTAATCCAAAGTAACAAATACTATATAAACCAAAGTACACACCAAATGCAGAGACATCTGTTATTAATTGGAGAGAGCAAGGTTAACAGCACTGCTCATAAATTAGAAATTCCCTACATATTAAATATGAATTGCTGAAATCATAACACAATGATAATCTGGTTAAAAGTGGAAAAACCATGAATCATTGACCATTGCTAAATAAAGGTATCCAAAATCTATGTAATAAAAACAAGAAACAGTGAAAGTAATCCATCAGAACCAAAAAAACAGTATCCAAATTAACACAAGCAAGTGATCCAAACCCATACTACAGCTACAGATCAAAACATTCTTTTGCAGATAAACATCCTGCCATGAGGACTGATCAACATCTCACATTAGTAATACTATATCCCCTCTGAAGGGATTTCAAGGCACACATCAGCACAAAGGATGTGAAGTTCAAAGCCAACAATAAGAAAACAATTAGAAACAGACTTCTCCTACTCAAGGACTCCACCAAGAATGGTGAGGCTTTTTATTAGCACAGAGATCTTTGCAGTCACAAGGACAGCTTATGGAGAAGTCAGAGAAGAGTCAAAATAGGCTGGAAAAATGAGACAATATCTCAAATGTATTATATGTATAAATGAGAGAGCAAAGGCCAGTGAAAGACTAACAAAATAATAAATAGAAACAATAAAAGGTCCACATTTAAATAATAATGAAAAGCTTGGGTTATTTTACCTTGGGTGCTTATACACCTCCCTACCTCATCCCCATAGTATTTAGCCTCAATAATTTGAGAGGTCAGGAAGTGTTATTACTCCCATTTCACAGATGGGAGCTGAGGCATGGAAAGACTAAAGGTACATCTGCATTGCTGCTGGGGATGTGAGGTGCAGCTCACATGATGTACCTGTGCTCTCTTTAATCTATCCAGCTCAGTGAGGATATGGTTGCATGGACTGCACAAGCTTGTTTCACACACACCTCATCTGAGTATGTACTTGCTTATGCAGCCCACATTAAAGCTCACTGTGACACTCCCTGGAGGTACCAGAGTTGTGAGGAACTTTGCCACCATCAACACAGAAGATTAGCATTGGAAGGGACTTCAGGAGGTCATCTAGTCCAACCCCCTGCTTAAAGCAGAACTAATCCCCAGAGAGATTTTTGCCCCCGATCCCTAAATGGCCCCTTCAAGGATTGAACTCATAACCCTGGGTTTAGCAGGCCAACGCTCAAACCACTGAGCTATCTCTCCACCCTTTTCTGTGCTTGCCAGTTGTCAGCTCCCTGACTCTCCCAAACACAGGCAATACAACCACTGCCCTTTCAGCCCATATGGGCTTCACTGTCCCTCATGCTCTAGCAATAGGCATACTACCCTCCCCGAGTCCTCTGAGATTCCCCCTGTGGTGTCTAGCCCCTTATCCATTGGACACTCAGAGATTTACTAGATCCACTACTCCCAAAAGAACAGCATACCACAGGTTATTAGCTACACCTTAGAACACCGCTTCACTTAAATTAACTTATACTTGTTTTCTCTATAAACAAACCTAACAAAGAATAGAGATTCAAATGATAACAAACAAATATTAGAAACAAAGGGTCACATATAAAATAAAATCATACCACTCATTCTAAAATGATTAGGGGTATGGAAGGGCTGCTATATAAGGAGAGATTAATAAGACTAGGACTTTTCAGCTTGGAAAAGAGATGACTAAGGGTGGGGATATGATAGAGGTCTATAAAATTCTGACTGGTATGGAGAAAGTAAATAAGGAAATGTTATTTACTCCTTCTCATAACACAAGAACTAGGGATCACCAAATGAAATTAATAGGCAGCAGGTTTAAAACAAACAAAATGAAGTATTTTTTTTTCACACAACGCAGAGTCAACCGGTGGTACTCCTTGCCAGAGGATGTTGTGAAGGCCAAGACTATAACAAGGTTCAAAAAAGAACTAGATAAATTCATGGAGAATAGGTCCATCAATGGCTATTAGCCAGGATAGGCAGGGATTGTGTCCCTAGCCTCTGTTTGCCAGAAGCTGGGAATGGATGACAGGGGATGAATCACTTGATGATTACCTGTTCTGTTTATTCCCTCTGGGGCACCTAGCATTCACCACTGTCAGAAGACAGGATACTGAGCTAGAAATAAATAAATAAAGCTAGAAAAACTTTTGGGCTGATCCAGTATGGCCGTTCTTATGTATTGTAAACTATTTGCTGAAAGTCAATGCTATCACATGGGTGTGGCAATTGGGTCAAGTAATCCATCATCTGAACAGTCCCCTTCTTAAAACCAATGAAATTGTTGCATGCAAATTAGCTGCAAAATAAGGGTGGCGATTGGTTGAGTTACCTCCGATATCACAATAGTCTAGGACTCTTGACATGGGACAGATACATGCTTAACTGGAGCTATACACCACTCAGGTGTAATTCATAAAGTCCAAATGGTTGAGAACCTAAAAAAGTGGATGATAATAGACAGCGAATTCCAGTGATGATTGAACCTGGTGATATTCTGAACAAAAAGAGCTCTGAATCATGTTTGTAGCTGTTTCCATTACTTTACACTACAGGCATTCTAGGCTTCAAAGCAACACACAGAGTTACAATCCTGGAGTCTTATTATATAGATAAAATGTGTAATGTTGTCATAACTGGTCAGGAAAATATGTCTCTGTCATTTACAGTGGTGCAGGTGATTGTTCTAGAACATCTCCAACGTTTTCATTTCACTTTTTATTTCCACTGGACATTTTTTCCCTGGACACCTTCTCTGCCATTGCCTCAATCTTCCACTGCTCCAATCCTTGCAGGTCTCTATGGAGTTAAATTCCATCCTCCTGTGATTTTTGCTTCATTGGCAAATTTACACCAAAGAAACACCAGTCAAAGGGGGAGGCTTGCTAAGAGCCTTTGGCCCAGATCCACAAAGATATTTAAGCTCTGCTGCTAACTTCCATTGATTTCAGTAGAAGTTAGAAGCCTCAATATCTGAGGCCTCCTGTGCAACAAATAACTCAATTGTACGTGTACGTGAATCCTCTAGCTGCTTGAAGAATGTTAAATCTACAAGTAAAACTTTCTACAATGGTAGGAACAACTCTGATGTATTACAATTGTGCATACTTAATCACTGTGGTGGAAGCTGCCTCATGGATCCCCTGGAGATGCTCCACAGAAGAAATTTTGAGAATCATTTTTCCAGTTCTTTTAGTATAGTGCAGCATGACAGCACTTCATTTACACAGAGTAGAGAAGATGGTCACAACCTAAAGGTTTATTTGGGAATGGAGTAACCATCACAAAATCTTCAGTCTTTCATGTCATGAGGTATGGTGTTCTGATGTATCATGAAAAATAATTATGGGAAACTTTGGCCAAGATCAAATATCACACATTTATTGTTGAAAATTATTTATATAAAATAAATCATTATGAACCTAAAGTTAGAGAGAGAATCATTTACACTAAAGGAACATCCCACGCTTAGAGCCATTGTGTCCTGCATTTTGAGCCATTGTTACACATAACACTCCTTATTTAGGCCTTGGCAAGCTGGGACGTCTGAAGGTAGAAAGGGCAGCCCTAGACCAAATGGTACCCCAGGCATGGAGCCCCTCCCCTGCATTTGTTAAACTTTTGAATACCTTATTTTTATTGCATTTGTAACCTATTTCATGACTTTGATGCAGGATTTATCCCTGTCACATAGGACAATAAATTTGCATACTAGGATCTGTAAATCTGTATTTATTCATAACATACATAAATAATTTTTTTAAGTTTTCTCTATGCTTACAGAAACTAATTTTATGAATAACTGAAATGTACTAATATGAAGAAATTGAAGTGTGGACCAATATTAAATAGCATTACAGTTGGTGACAGCCTTAGAATGTTAACCTTAGTCCTTTAGTTCAAAAGGTTGCTTTTCTTGTCTTTGCCCTTGTGAACTGAAGTGCAGCATCAGAGAGATCCAAAGGCTGGCCAATGAAATTTTCTAGTGATAAAATAGCAAGTAATGTCAGTCTCTCGTTGGCCATCATTGGTTGAAGATGTGCTTTAATGAGCCTGAGCTTCGAAAAATTGCTCTCACCGCTTGTGACTGTGACTGGCAGCATAAGCAGAATCCTCAAAGCTATCCACACATTAGGAAATGTGTCCTTCAGCTCTGCATCAAGAATTAACTGGCGAACGTGGAATGGAGTGTGCTTCTTGTGCTACAAAATGCGATGGATATTGTCCAATTTGACAGAGGTCTTTATCATTGATTTCTGAATGTTCTCTGTGTGTCAGCATCTGGTGGAGGTCTGTACTATGGTTCAACAGTGTTTTCCTGTCCACTGGCAGTTTAAAGTCATACAAAAACTCTCAGGTCTTTTCCTGGTGCTTCATTTGTCACATCTTTCTTCGATGGACACTCGAGCTGTGTCAACAAGCAAAAAAACCTCCTTCTTGAATTTTTCTTCTGAGCTTCCTGTCATCTCATCTCTGTCCTCATAACCAAACCATTTCTTCTTCCGATGAATATGAGTTTCCTTGAAGACAGGCTCAACTCTTAAGTTTTCTGCCATGTCTTTGCAGCAGTGATTGCATCTCCAAATCAGTTGTCTCTGTAAGTCACAACAAAAATCAAGGCAGCTTCTCAAAGTAGTAGTGGTCATGATGTCCAATGACTGAGTTTGTAATGTCTTGCTTGCAACATTTACTTGTAACAGGATATTGTGCCATACCGCAACTGAGACCAGAAATTTTAAGTCAGTGATCCGGTTTGCCAGGCTTGCACCTTGTGTCAGATTCTGGCCTTGGCGCTACTCGATTGCACCAGTTCCATCAGGGTGTTGTAAACCTCAGTCGCTTGGTACCTCACTGGCATTATGCTGTCAATGCGGCTCTCCCAGTGAGTGTCACTTAGCTGCTTCATGGTCAGATTTGTAACATGGAAGATTCTGGACAATCTGATAGTTGATGCTGAAAACAGGATGTATATCCTTTGCAGTACTCTGAAGAGAGATATTGAATCTAAAGAAGATGACACTGCATCTGACACAACCAGGTTGAGGGAATGATAGCCACAAGGAACCAAGAAAGCTCTTTGTTTCAGCGCAAGGATCCTTGCCTGGATGCCACTGTTTCTTCTGTGCATGTCTGTGCCATTGTCATAGCCTTGGCTGCCACAGTCTGAAGCTTTATTTTATGCTCATTCAAAACGTTCATAAACAGTTCTGTTAGGCCTTTTCCAGTAAAGTCATCCACAGATGGGAAACAGATAAATTGTTCCTTTACTTGGGTACAGCCATCCTTGTGGTCAACAAATCTTACTGTAAATAATATCTTTTCACTGTGATTAATGTTGGGAGTGCCATTCGCAATATTGCAGCCGGCTCTCACTTCACTTCAGCTCTTTCTGACATCTCACTGACTGAGTGGAGACACCCTGTCCCTATATACCTGCGAGGGCATTGCTGACAACATTCTAAGATGGTCAAGGAAAATGTAGTTCTCAGAAAGTTTGGACAGTTCCACGAGATACTACAAAGGTCCAGAACATTCTAGGAGGTTAGTGAAAAATGAATCAACATATGGAATACCTGAAACATTTTACTTCAAACAAACATTCTATTTTTCCTTTTGTTACTAACAATAAAACAGCACCCTGAGCCCTGCGACCCAAAAGCCTGGCACTTCAGGAGGTTGCCTGCCCCTAAATCTGGCCCTGAGGGTAGATGTCACCTAAGATGTGTTTAGACAAGAGGTTGATAGTATGGATTAGAGAGGAGGATTTGACGCTTCATATTATGGAGTTAGCTTTTTCTGAATTTATTCTGAGAGTGTAAATCTCACAGGATGGCACAGTGCACTAGCAGAAAGCTGGCAACATAGTGTAGTATTTTACTTTGAGAAGAAGTTATTGAAGAGTGTACCTCTGGGTAAAATCAACTTCCCCCTCGTCACTTGTTCATATCCTTGGCAGCTCTTACAAACATAAACCAAGTAATTTTGTAACCCAGGCCTTATTTTTAATAAGTTACAGAAACATGTTTTAAAAGTTGATATACGTACTGATGAATTCCAGACCTGGGGGCTGAATAGCAGGTGGCTAACAAGAACCTTCCTATAGTTGCATTCAATCAAATAACCCAGGAGAATATCTGTAGAGTCAAATCTGTTAGCATTAATTTCTCTTGCCATTCTCTGGGGTTGTGAAATATATATGGACTTAAATAAAATACATGGTGCTTGTATTTAATGATGACAATGTTCATAGAGAGTTTATGCAGTGTCGAGGGAGCCATAAGGTGAACAATAAATTGAAATACAAGCTGAAGCATAATCTGAAGCCATGAAGCTACGTTCAAATCAATTAAATGAATTGAAGGGACTAGAAATCCTCATGAGTTCTGTACTGTGGAATACGAATGGATCTATATGAGCCTCCAGAGATACTTGCCAATCATGTGACGGTCCAGGTGTTCTCCTCTTTCACTGACTGAAATAGGAGAAGGACCATTCATGATCAGGCCCATCCAATAATAGGCAATATTAAGGCTGGAATTTTTCAAGAAGCCTAAGGATACGTCTGAACTGCAAAAAAAGACCTGTGGCAGAGTTTCCCAGGTTACATCTACACAGCAGGGAAAAAAAAAAAAAAAAAAAAAGACCCACAGCAGCAAATCTCAGAGCCCGGGTCAACTGACTCAGGCTCGCAGGGCTCACACTGCAAGGCTAAAAATATCAGTGTAGACATTTGGCTCAGGCTGGAGCGCAGACTCTGATATGCAGTGAGAGGGGAGAGTCTCAGAGCCCTAAGGGAAGTAGAGGGTCAAAATCCCAGTCAGGTTCTGTGACACTTTGGGGTTCATCCAGACCAGTAAGGGGTTGTATCACCATCTGCTCTGTAACCCTTCATGCTTCTGGTACAGCTTTAGCTTAGCCCTGATATTAGCAGCATGCGCACAGCACAGTAGCCTCACCCTGGCTTCCATTGGCCTGCTTATTACTTGCAAGATGACACCAACAGCCCTTCCAGTCCCGAGTTTCCCTAAAACCGTCTCCTCTGCAGTGTCCAGTTCTTCTTACTGGACACTCCCTCACTGAAATTAAGTTCACTGTAGCCAAAGAGAAGGAGCACACACCCTGCCTATTAGTTTAGCTGAGGATTTTACCTTTCAGTTTAATACACAGCACTGAGAAAGTTCTGTAATAAAAACTAGGATAAGTTTACTGAGAGCAGATATTTACATGATTATCAGTAAGAACAGAAGGCACAGATATCATTACAAGTAAAACAAACAAAACAAGCTTTCTAGTGACTAAAACTTAACTTCAGAGAGTTACAATCTTTATCTAAGCAGGTTTCTCACCTATACTCATTTCCTTGGTTTTCAAGCCAAGAGGATATACTTTTCATGAGTTCAAAGGGTGCTGCTCACCCTTTGTCCCCTACATAGAATATCAGGGTTGGAAGGGACCTCAGGAGGTCACCTAGTCCAACTCCCTGCTCAGAGCAGGACCAATCCCCAGAGAGATTTTTGCCCCAGATCCCTAAATGGTCCCCTCAAGGACTGAACTCACAACTCCTGGTTTAGCAGGCCAATGCTCAAACCACCAAGTAATAGAGCCATTTTGACATCTTTCATTTGGCTTAATTTTTCCAAAGTCTGTTGTCTCTGTTTCAAGAAAGGAAAGCATCCTGAGGGTGCAGGTTCCAACCCCCATTGGGATCATTATGTGGATTTCCCTTCATCTCTCCCTGCTCATTTAGTTGATGGCTTTGTTTACCTTCTATGTAAATGTCCTTTCCATTGTCCTCTGAGGTGTTACCTGGCTCAATTTACATTGGGGAGACACAAAAAACACAAACAACATTCCTTTGTCTAGGATAAGCTGGGTTAATGCACTGCTCATAAAACATCTTTTGAGAACATATTTCCATCACATATCTATAATTCTTTATATACCAACCATACACACATCACTCAATAATATTAATTAACAGCATGTTGCCAGTTTGCATATGATACATGACACCTTTAGCTACAGATTATGGCAACAGGGGTGTTGGGACAATGAGTGTGTCAGGCCTCATGTGAGTTATAGTATGAGCTACCCTCTGCCATTTGAGACTGAGGGACTCCTTGGGTCACAGGTTCCCTTAGGCTCCTTGGAAAATTCAGCCTACAAGGAAAGCTAGTTTCTACTATAAGCCTTATTCCCCATAGTGCTGGTTATTTCTTTACTCTTCTTCATGATGAGCAGAAACAGGAAAAAAGGATGCTGAAAATTTAGTCTCCTGTAATGTATGTGCTTTATTTGGCTAGTTTTCCTACTAAAGAAAGCTGTTTGGGACTTGTAAGTGTAATCCACTGGTGAATATTTTTTAAAAGCCTCCTCTTTCTTTGATCAATTAAGAATACGAATCTGCTGCAACTCCAACTATGCAAAGTTGCCCGTTAGCTCAAGATGTAGCTGTTCATGCTTAATTTAGTGTAGATGCTGGGTTCAGTCCCCACTGATAACCAACCTGGTAGTCGCAACACAAGATTTTAATGCTTCACCTAGCACTCTGTGAAATAAAAGATTGTAAAATTAACAGAGACTTTGGGATATCATGAATGAAACATATGCTAATATAAATGTTAAATAATACAAAATTATGGTAAATTATATAGTTGACTAGAAACAAACTGTGTCATTACAAAAGAACTATATGCCAGGAACCTACAAATCTGTTATCCTCACTGCAAGTGGGAGAAAATAATTCACTTAGCAAAAGACCTGCATCTGAAATATTTTGAAAGCGCCTTCAAATATTGAAAATCAATGTTACTGGTTAAGACATGGCAGCATGCTAGATGATGGTATTTGATATTCAACTTCAGCACATGGGGAAAAAATTATTTCAAACAAAACAAAATTTAAAAGAAGAGTGCAGAATAATGCAAGACCCCAATGTCCAGACATCACTAAATGTAAGGAGAAGTAAATATTCAAAACTGGGTACAGATCCAAATTTCATAATTGGCCCTTGTGACCCATATTGGTTGGCCCACCGAGCCTCTAGGGAGTGGTGGATAGCTACTGTCCCACTGGCTTCCCTGTGTCAGGCCATCTGTCACTAGGGAATTAGCAGAGGGAGGGACGCCAGCAAAGGTCTATAGCGTGCCCCTCGGGCAGGGGAGCGCCGGCAAGAGTCTATAGCGCTATCGGGATTTTGCTACCCGAGGCGGGTTGGCCGGGGTAGGGGAATGCAGGTCAGCCCAACTCCACTGCGTTCCAGCCCAGGGCCTTGAAAGTGGTGGGCCAAGGGTCCCGCCACAGAGTCAGCGGGCTCCCTCCGCAACACACTGACCAAATAGACTCACCGCACTGTGCAGTTCTGTCCCGGGGCTCCTTCCTACCCAGTCCCTTGAGCGAATCCCTCCAGTCCTTCCAGCTCATCCTGGTATTCCGCTGCTGGCAGCTCCAGCTCCCCCTCTGCCTCAGCTCCTCCAGTTCCTTCAGGTACTCGGCTGCTGGCAGCTCCAGCTCCCCCTCTGCCTCAGCTCCTCCAGTTCCTTCGGGTACTCGGCTGCTGGCAGCTCCAGCTCCCCCTCTGCCTCAGGCTCCTCCAGTTCCTTCGGGTACTCGGCTGCTGGCAGCTCCAGCTCCCCCTCTGCCTCAGGCTCCTCCAGTTCCTTCGGGTACTCGGCAGCGGGCAACCCCGGTAGCCCCTGTCCTTCCTCCAGGTCAGGTTTCTCCTGTTCCAGGGCCTCCCCTGGACCAGCAGCAGGGTCTGAAGGGAGAAGCCAGTGGTCTGCATCTGCCTCCCTCCCTGGTGCTGCCCTGACTGGCCTAAGAGCCCTGCCCTTTGTACTTTCTGTTCCACCCCTCCCCTTCCGGGGATGGAGTCAGCTTGGTTTGGGACCGCCCCCTCAGGCTGAGAGAGTGGCTCTTTACCCTCAGGTTCAGAGGGAAGCCACCCTGGCTCCTTACAGCCCTATTTCTAGAATGGTGCAAACCAAAATCCTTGAAAATGTGGGTGCTGAATTTTGTGGCTTCAGACCAATATCTACTTTAAAAGATACTGTCCAGGTACAGTAAATTTCACCTTTAAACTATTGTTTCATTCACTATTATTTACTTTATGAATGAAATCTGTTTCAGTCCTAATTCACCCCTTCTTATCATGTGTGTATACTGGTATGTTATTATAGAGTAGCTCCTGATCACTGGGCTTCTGGTAATTTTTATTTTAAGAAAAAATGAAAACATTAATCTTCTTCAGTCTCACTCTACTCTCTCTCTCCCTTCTTTCTATCCTTCAAAAAAAAAAAAAAATCAAATAAACCCAATAAGAAATGTACTTTAAGAAAGTACAGTAAATTAAAAACTGGCAATCTTGACAGTGAATCTTCCAGAGAAATCGGAATCAGTTTGCATGTTTTGGGATTTTAACCTGACAGTTTGTAGAAAATGCTATTCATCAAACTGTCATAAGCACTGCATTAGGATGCTCCAGGTACCCTAGTAAAAGAATGCCAATAAGTAACGTGTGCTGTCTAATATGAACAAAATGCTCTATAGTTGATGAAAAGCTATTTTTTCCTTGTCATGGGCTGTACATTTTTATTTATTCTGTAACAGCCTAAATGTAAAGATCACATTTGCAGGGAGACACATATAACTCAGAGTTGGTTTATATATTTTCAACAGGGTAAGAAACATGGTTTGATGACAAAACTGCTTCTAACGGCCAGTTCTTTATTACTTATAGCAGTGTTTCCCAATCTTGGGATGCCGCTTGTGTAGGGAAAGCTCCTGGTGGACCGGGCCGGTTTGTTTACCTGCTGCGTCCACAGGTCTGGCTGATCACGGCCGATGGGAGCTGCTGGAAGCGGCTCGGGCCGAGGGACATACTGGCCACCACTTCCAGCAGCTCTCATTGGGCTGGAGCAGCGAACCGTGGCCAGTGGAAGCCGCAATCGGCCGGACCTGTGGATGCGGCAGGTAAAAAAACCTGCCTGGCCCACCAGGGGTGTTCCCTCTACAAGTGGCGTCCCAAGTTTGGGAAACACTGACTTATAGCATCAAAATATTCACGGCACTCTATAAAAGAAATAGAGAGCTCCTACCTAGAAGAGCTTAAAGGCTACAGACCTACTCCAAAGCTATGTTGAAGTCAATGGTCTTTTGATCAGGCCTTGTTAAGATATGCTGACAAAGGCTCAGAGGGGTTGTGGGAAGATAAAAGTAACGGGAATATGAACATGTGGTTGCCTAGATAACTTGGTCAGAACAAAAATTGTGGTGGGGGAGAGCTGTGTTGAGAGAAAGGAGACAAGAACACATGGATAGAAAGCAGCTAGAGTGTGGAAGACCTTGAAGCAAGAAGTAAGAGTTTGGATTTGATGCAGAGGACAACATGGAGCCAGCGAAGGGGATTAAAAAGGGTCTGTGAACATGCTTGTGTTGTTTAGTAACAAACTATTTTTGCAACCGAGTTTTGAATGGATTGAAGAGGACATATGAGACATGGAGGCCAAAGAGAAGGAGGCTGGAGTATAGTAGTTGTGATGATCAAGGCCCAGAGCAAAAGAATGGTTAGAAAAGAGGGAAAGGAGCCAGGACAGCACAGAATATGAGAGCTGAGTGAAGGGAGATAGACTGAGTAGAAGAACTGAGAAGAGGCCTTGATGGTTGGCCAAAATAGAGGTCACGTTGTTGGTTTTGGAAGGGCAGTTTCAATGGAGTGGTGGTAGCAAAGGCCAGATTGCATGGGATCAAGGAGAGAGTTGGTGGAGAGGATCAATTCAGCATGAGGATGCAGCATGTTAGGAAAAGCTCAGAGGCAAAGAAAAGGGGGCTGGTGGGGTCTAGAGGGGGGTTTTAGAGGATGTGGGACACAATGGTGTGTTTAAATGAAGCAGGGAAGGTGCCAGAAGAGAGAAATTAAGTGACGATGCAGAAGAAGACGGGTGTTATATAGCATTAAACAGCCTCCTGAGATTACAGCTTCTGTTATAACACAACTTTCAGAAAAGATATGCTTATACATATCATGTTGTGATTACCAATTAATTTTTAATTTGATGTGTACAGATTTTTTTCTTGCAGCTGTACATTTAACCTAACGTGTTTTCCTTTTCTTATTTCAAAACGGATAAAGAATGGCTAGCATTGATGTGAGGCAAACTGGGCTGCCCCTCCCTCCACCTCTACCAGTACACTTTTATTCTGATGTGCAGCTATTTCAGTTGTGAGCCTCTCTTAAGCACAGTACAACATTCATTGAATGAAAGTGTGGGACAATCTTCTTTTACAGAAATGGCAGACACTGTTCTTCATTCACAATCTATTTTTAAGATAAATTTTTATATCAAATAGCCAAGGGAAACAAAATTTCATAGCATAAAAAGACAATCCAGGAGCAGTGAAATGAAATTGAGAAATGTATTATCAGGAATTAAATGAATCATAAAGCAGGTTTTATAGCAGATTTTGTCATTCCTTTGTGCTATTTTTATAGTTCCTGGTACTGCATTATCAGACCATGGCATCGCATTGTGTCTGCAGCTACAGCCCGAGGTGAACACAGCGTACTAAACATACAGTTTGGAAGGTTACTTCTCATCTTATAAATCACTTTTTCTCAGAAAATGTGCCAGCAAGTGACCCAGACAACCAGATTTGTTCACTCCACTGGTACTACAGAGCAGGGAGACGCCAGGCCCATGACTGACGGTGCCTAATGCACTCTGATTCCAACATGCTTTCAAGCATTGGTTAAATGGGGTGGAAACAAGCATACCTTCATGTCCCACCCACCGTCACGAACAGCGTGCAGACTAAGATTTCCTTCTAGAAATGGAGTCTATAATGCAGTGATGTGCTGCCAACATTTGAACAAAATGAGAAAGCCATCATTATAAATGATTAATTATTATCTATTTGTATTATCAAAAGCATATCTGGCTTTAAGATTAAGCTTGATAAGTTTATGGAAGGGATGGTATAATGGGAGAGCCTAATTTTGGCAACTGATCTTTGATTATCGCCAGATAAGTATGCCCAGTGGTTGGTGGTGGGATGTTGGATGGGATGGGATCTGAGTTACTGCAGAGAATTCTTTCCTGGGTGCTGGCTGGTGAGTCTTGCCCACATGCTCAGGGTTTAGCTGATTGCCATATTTGGGGTCGGGAGGGAATTTTCCTCCAGGGCAGATTGGCAGAGGCCCTGGAGGTTTTTCGCCTTCCCCTGCAGCGTGGGGCATGGGTCACTTGCTGGTGGATTCTCTGCAGCTTGAGGTCTTCAAACCACAATTTGAAGACTTCAATAACTCAGGCATAGGTTAGGGGTTTGTTATAGAAGTGGATGGGTAGGGTTCTGTGGCCTGCTTTGTGCAGGGAGTCGGACTAGATGATCACATTGGTCCCTTCTGACCCTAGAATCTATGAATCTATAATGTCTTGGAGCCCCAGACATGGCCCAGAACCTATTGTGCAAGGCATTGTATGAACACAGAACAAAAAGATGGTTCCTGCCCCCCCCCCCCCCCCAAAAGCTTACAATGTATGTATAAGACAAGAAACAAGAGCTGGATATAGACAGATGGTGGATTACAAGGAAACAGTGAGGCAATATTGTTCAGCATGCCAGGCAGGGGTATCAGCGCACCAGCTAGAGTGACCAGATGTCCCAATGTTATAGGGATAGTCCCAATTTTTGCGTCTTTTTCTTATACAGGCTCCTATTACTCCTCCATCCCCATCCCGATTTTTCACATTTGCTGTTTGGTCAGCCTAGCACCAGCAGAGTAACCATTGTTGAGTGTTTTTTTATCATCTTCACAGCAAAGGAGAGTTTTACAGAGGGATCTGAAGAACAATAAAGCGGCTCTGTGGGTGGGAGTACCTCCCAAATGTGAAGGATAGCATATGAGAAAGCACAACGGTGCTTGTTTGAACATTTCACAAGTGGGAGAGGGAGGCTATATCATGGGCCAGTCAGAGATGGGAATTGACACATCGCGAGTGAGTGAATGATTAAAACTTAGATGGGGACAAGCTGTGAATGGCCTTGAAAGTGAAGACAAGCTGCCTAAGATTGATATGATAGAGAAGAGGGGGCCAGGAAAGGGATGTAAAGAGAGGGGTGATATTATCAAAGTGTTGGGCTAGGACAATGATCTTTGCAGCAGCATTCTGAATGGACATGAGCAGGGCAAGGCTGCATTTGTTAAGACCAGAGAAAAGGCTGCTGCAGTCATTGAAAGGACAGCCTGGACGAGAGTTTTAGCTGTGTAGATGGATAACTAACACTGTATTTTAGAGATGTTATACAGGAAGAATCTGTAAGATTTAGACATAGCCTTAATGTGAGGACCTAGAGAGAGAGGTCAGAGTTGAAAATAACACCTAAGTTACCCATTGATACATGGGACATTTCCTGAGTAAAATACTCAATACCACCCATCTTGCTAAAAACCTCTGAATCACGTCTATATTCTTCCTCCTACAAATCCATCAATTATTCCAGTCCCTACCACTCACCGCCCATCCAGCTTTTCTGTTCCCACACTGCATGCAGGCTCCTCTGAGTGTTTCACTCATAACAGCAGCTGTTCCTCACAATAACAGCAATGGTAGCAAGCAGATTGTCTTGTGATCTCAGTTTGTGGGGCGACTGGTCAAGGAGGAGGAAGGAGAACACTCCCTCTTTGCTGAATAATAGGTCCGGTTCAAAGTCCCACGGCCAAAACTTCAAAGCTTTCAATGGGCTGGGTTCAAACTGCCTAGCACTCCATGGCCAGAGTCTTTTTTCAGCTGTGTACCTTAGGAAAAACAGAGCTGTCTACAACAAAGATAAGGCTTCTGAAAATTAAAGAGCTTATTTAGCAGATGCTCTGTGACTATGGAACGCCCTTCCTTGAGAGAGGAGATTAATCTTGAATTTCAGCACACTCAAAATGAAGAGTATACCTTTTACCTTAGCTATCCCACAATCATAGTGAAAAAATAACTACTGCCAAATACCCATCTCTGCCACTGGATGAAAGGAAGAATGAATGAATTTCCAAGGAAGTACTTGTTTGTTTTCTTGTAAGGTGATGAGGCTAGATGGAGCATGTTTAAATGACAATGTGCATGTGTTGGCGGAGTTAAGATTACAGACTACAAATATATGAAGGCTGTTAATATAAACTTCAAAGAGGAAAATCAAATATTTTGCATAGGATTCAGAGTACTAGAATGAAATTGAAAAGGAGAAACTTAAATAAATATCAGGAAAAACTTCCTGATAGCAAGATATGAGCCTCTCAAGAGAGCAACTGAAACCTCATCATATGTTCCATTTAACTAGACTGGAAAATACCTGTTGAACCTTTCTTAGTGTGACAATCCTGCACTCAGGGGAAGCAGCACACTAGATAACTTATTAGCTAGCTCATTTCTAGATTGTAGATTCTAGATCCTTCTAGACTGTATATGCTTTGGGGGTAGAGACGATCATTTACTACATTTATATAAAGCAATTAGCAATTGGGCCCTAGTCTGGCTGGTCTCTAAGCACTAACATAATATGTACTAAATAATAAATTATCCTGAATACTGTTTAAAGAATTAACAGGTACAGAGCGTAGCATCTGGTTATCTTGTTTCTTCTTTGAGTGATTGCTCATATCCATTCCAGTTAGGTGTGCGCGCCACGCGTGCACATTCGTCGGAAAACTTTTACCCTAGCAACTCAGTGGGCCGGCAGGTCGCCCCCTAGAGTGGCGCCATCATGGCGCTTGATATATACCCCTGCCGGCCCACCCGCTCCTCAGTTCCTTCTTACCGCCCGTGTCGGTCGTTGGAACAGTGGAGCGCGGCTTAGCTGACCTCCACTTCCCTAGCTACTCGTAGTTCTCGTATATAGAGCAATCCACTCTGGTTCCCACACAGAGGTTGGACTTCCTAGGAGCTATCCTGGTCTCGTACCTAGCCGGAGCCTGCTTATCACAACTGCGGTTTTAGGCGATGGCAATCATCTGAGGTCTGCAGGCTTTCCCAACGACCTCGGCTCGTACTTGTCTCAGTCTCCTGGGTCCATGGTTGCCCGCAAGTTTGTAACCAAACATGCCAAGCTCCGCCTCCGTCCTCTCCAAGTCCGGCTCACCTCGGCGTACCACCCGGACAGGGAGCCAATGGTCATGGTAGTCACCGTTCCCTCGAGCACCTTAGGCTCCCTAGAGTGGTGGCTAACTCCCTCCCTGGTGTGGGCAGGGATGCGGTTTCATCCGCCCCAGCCCTCACTGCCCCTGACGACGGACGCGTCATCTCTCTGCTCAAGTGCTCATGGTCACCTCCGAGCTTAAGGCCTTTGGTCTTCTCGGGAGCTGGCATTCCACATCAATGCCCCAAAAATGAGAGTAGTCCGCCTGGCGTGCCAGGGGTTCCAGCGGCAGCTGCGAGACCGTTGTATCTCGGTGTTTACAGCCAACACAGCGGCCATGTGCTTCATAAATATCCAGGGAGGGACATGGTCCTCCCCCCCTTTTCTCAGGAGGCCATCCATTTCCAGGACTTTTGCATGGCCCACTCGATGGAGCTGGTGACGTCCTTTCTCCCAGGCGTTCGGAACGTCTTGGCGCTTTGACTCAGCAGGTCTTTCCTGTCTTACGAGTGATCACTCTGCCCCATGTGAGGCGTTCTGCTTTCCAGAAGCGGAGATGTTTCCTCACATAGACCTGTTCGCTCACCGAGAGAGCAGAAAATGCCAGATGTTCTGCTCCTTCCAAGGTCTCTCCTCGGGATCGATCTTGGACGCATTCCTGATGCCGTGGAAAGGCCAACTCCATTATGCCTTCCCACTGTTCCCACTGGTTCATTAGGTCCTGCTCAAACTCCACAGGGGCAGAGCGCGCATCATCATGATCACTCCAGAGTGGTCCAGGCAGCACTGATATACCACGTTGCTCGGCCTGTCAATAACAGACCAAATTACCCTGCCACTCCACCCAGACCTCATCACTCAGGGCAACGACAGGCTTCGTCACTCGGACCTGCAGCCTCTTCGCCTCACGGTGTGGCTGCTGCGTAACTGAGCCGGGGTGACAGGAAGCCTTCCACCTGGTCAACGTACCGGGCCAGGTGGAAGCGTTTCTTCTACAGCTGCAATACGCTCGATCTTGCTCCTGCTGAGGTCTCGATCCCCTCTATTTGGCCTGCCTCTGGCCTTCAGCGGCAGGACCTGGCGGTATCATCGCTGAGGATACACTCAGCAGCCATCTCTACCTTCCAGCCAGGCTAAGGTGGACGTTCCGTGTTCTCACGCTCTATGGGTTCGAGATCCCTCAAGGGCTTGGAGAGCTTGCACCCTCGGGTGCACCGCCCAGCCCCAACCTGGGATCTCAACCTAGTTTTAACCAAACTTATGTCTCCCCCAGTCGAGCCGTTCACGACTGGCCCTCTGATATACCTGTCTTGGACGACAACTTTCCTCGTAGCTGTTACATCGGCCAGACAGGTCTCCGAGCTCAGAGCTCTTATGGGGGTTCCGCCGTACACTAGGTTTCACAAAGACAAGGTGCAGTTATGACCGCACCCGGCTTTCCTCCCTAAGGTGGTTTCGGCCTTTCATGTTACCCACAGCTCAACGCAATGGGCACAACCATTGCACTCCTTGGACATCTGTGGAGTGCTCGCATTTATATTGCGCTGCCAGAACCATTTCGTAAGGTGCCCCAGCTCTGTCACGGTAGCGGGCCAAAGGGAGGGCTTGCTTGTTTTCCTCTCAGAGGATCTCATCTTGGGTGATGGCGGACTTCCGCACTTGTTATGATTTGGCTAATATTTCCCCAAGCCACATCATCGTGCAGTCTACCAGGGCTCAGGCTTCATCTGCCGCCTTGCTGGCTCGTGTTCCTACCCACGAGATCTGTCGCGCAGCTCCATTGGTCCTCGGTCCATACCTTTGCTTCGCAGTATGCCCTGGTTCAACAGTCAAGAGATGCTGTAGCCTCTGGCTCAGCAGTTTTCATTCTGCCACATTTCACTCCGACCCCACCGCCTACGTAAGGCTTGGGATTCACCTAACTGGAATGGATATGAGCAATCACTCGAAGAAGAAAAGACGGTTACTCACCTTTGTAACTGTTGTTCTTCGAGATGTGTTGCTCATATCCATTCCACACCCGCCCTCCTTCCCCACTGTCGGAGTAGCCGGCAAGAAGGAACTGAGGAGCGGGTGGGCCGGCAGGGGTATATATCAAGCGCCATGATGGCGCCACTCTAGGGGGCGACCTGCCGGCCCACTGAGTTGCTAGGGTAAAAGTTTTCCGACGAATGTGCACGCGCGGCGCGCACACCTAACTGGAATGGATATGAGCAACACATCTCGAAGAACAACAGTTACAAAGGTGAGTAACCGTCTTTTCCTTCCCCATCTACATTTCCACAGTCTAAAATGTGTCCACACAATGACACTTTACATTCTGTAAATTACTGTATTTTAAGAAGTCATGGGCTATTTCCCTTTTACATAAGTGCTAAAATCGGGGTATAAATAACCATCCACATTCTAAAATGAATCAATTAAATTGCATATGAGTAAGGATATGGAATACGTGATTTCCACAGATCTCCATGACTTCAGCCTGCAGCAGCTGGGAGCTGCAGGTTACCCCTGCCTCCCATGGTGGCTGAGAGCTTCAGGGTAGCCCTGCCGCCTGGAGTGGCCGGGGTCCCCCACAACTCCCCTGCCTTTGGGGGCGGGAAATCCCCTAGAGCTCCCCAGGCCCCAAGGAGGGTGGGGGACCCCCAGCAGCTCCTCGGCAGAGAAATCCTGTGGAGCTCTCCAGTCCCTGTAGGCCAGGAGTGGGCAAACTTTTTGGCCTGAGGGCCACATCGGAGTTCCAAAAAGTGTATGGAGGGCTGGATAGGGAAGGCTGTGCTGAAAATATCCATGACAAAATCATTGCGTTACTTATGAGTTATATTAACAGTTAGCATAGAATAGTGGAATTCCTGTCAGCATGTCCAAATCTCAGAAGCTATAACATTAGTTCACTATATCATTACGTGATATCAGTTTCTTCATTTTGATTTTGACTATGGATAATAGGACAGATTCTCTTGTCTGGCAGAGCTGTGCTTGGCACAAGATCTGGGATGGGGTGGGTGGTGTGACAAAGATGGTTATAAGCCATCTTTACATTTCCCTGATTCTCAGACTATCCGGGGGCTGAAACAGTCTGAAGGTTGCTCTAATGTGGGCCTGGCTCCCCACCATTCCAAAGGACTGTTCCAACTGCAAAGGATTAGCAAGTTGCTGAAATATGCTGGCCACACGCCCTTTTGTCCAACCATACCTCTTGTGCTTGTGGCCAGGGGGAGCATAGGAAAGCCTATGGCAGCCCTACATCACTGGAAAAATCCCCATTTTGCAGGGGGAGTGATTCCAGAAGCATTAAATCCAGAACAAACAGATTGCTTTGGTGACCAGCGGGGTCGCTGGAACAATTTGTATAGCGGGGGTACTGAAGAGTTAGTAGGGGAAGCAAAAGTGGATGGGAGCCTGGGAGGCAGTGACCATGAGATGGCCGAGTTCAGGATCCTGACACAAGGAAAAAACGAGAGCAGCAGAATATGGACCCTGGATTTCAGAGAAGCAGACTTTGACTTCCTCAGGGAGCTGATGGGCAGGATCCCCTGGGAAAATAACATGAGGGGGAAAAGAGTCCGGGAAAGCTGGCTATATTTTAAAGAATCCTTATTGAGGTTGCAGGAAAAAACCATCCCGATGTGTAGGAAGAATAGTAAATATGGCAGGTGACCAGCTTGGCTTAACAGTGAAATCCTGGCTGATCTTAAACGCAAAAAAGAAGCTTACAAGAAGTGGAAGATTGGACAAATGACCAGGGAGGAGTAAAAAAATATTGCCCAGGCATGCAGGAGTGAAATCAGGAAGGGCAAATCACACTTGGAGTTGCAGCTAGCAAGAGATGTTAAGAGTAACAAGAAGGGTTTTTTCAAGTATGTTAGTAACAAGAAGAAAGTCAAGGAAAGTGTGGGCCCCTTACTGAACAAGGGAGGCAACCTAGTGACAGAGGATGTGGAAAAAGCTGATGTAATCAATGATTTTTTTTGCCTCTGTCTTCACAAACAAGGTCAGCTCTCAGTCTGCTGCACTGGGCAGCACAGTATGGGGAGAAGGTGACCAGCCCTCTGTGGAGAAAGAAGTAGTTCGGGACTATTTAGAAAAACTGGATGAGCACAAGTCCATGTGGCCGGATGCTCTGCATCCAAGGGTGCTAAAGGAGTTGGCGGATGTGATTGCAGAGCCATTGACCATTATCTTTGAAAACTCATGGCGAATGGGGGAGGTCCCGGATGACAGGAAAAAGGCTACTGTAATGCCCATCTTGAAAAAAGAGAAGAAGGAGGATACCAGGAACTACAGGCCAGTCAGCCTCACCTCAGTCCCTGGAAAAATCATGGAGCAGGTCCTCAATTCTGAAGCACCTAGAGGAAAGGAAAGTGATCAGGAACAGTTAGCATGGATTTACCAAGGGCAAGTCATGCCTGACTAACCTAATTACCTTCTATGAGGAGATGACTGGGTCTATGGATGAGGGGAAAGCAGTGGACGTGTTACTCCTTGACTTTAGCAAAGCTTTAGATATGGTCTCCCACAGTATTCTTGCCGGCAAGTTAAAGCAATATGGGCTGGATGATTGGACTATAAGGTGGATAGAAAGCTGGCTAGATCATCGGGCTCAACGGGTTGTGATCAACAGCTCCATGTCTAGTTGGCAGTCGGTTTCAAGTGGAGTGCCCCAGGGGTCGGTCCTGGGGATGGTTTTGTTCAATATCTTCATTAATGTTCCGGAGGATGGCGTGGACTGCACTCTCAGCAAGTTTGCAGATGACACTAAACTGGGAAGAGTGGTAGATACGCTGGAGGGTAGGGATAGGATACAGAGGGACCTAGATAAATTAGAGGACTGGGCCAAAAGAAACCTGATGAAGTTCAACAAGGACAAGTGCAGAGTCCTGCACTTAGGATGGAAGAATCCCATTCACTGTTACAGACTAGAGACCGAATGGCTAGGAAGCAGTTCTGCAGAAAAGGACCTAGGGGTTACAATGGATGAGAAGCTGGATATGAGTTGGTGTGCCCTTGTTGCCAAGAAGGCTAATGGCATTTTCAGCTGTATAAGCAGGGGCATTGCCAGCAGATCGAGGGATGTGATCATTCCCCTCTAGTCGACATTGGTGAGGCCTCATCTGGAGTACTGTGTCCAGTTTTGGGCCCCACACTACAAGAAGGATGTGGAAAAATTGGAAAGAGTTGGAGGTGGTGGAATCTCCTTTCTTAGAAGTTTTTAAGGTCAGGCTTGACAAAGCCCTGACTGGGATGATTTAGTTGGGAATTGGTCCTGCTTTGAGCAGGGGGTTGGACTAGATGACCTCCTGAGGTCCCTTCCAACCCTGATATTCTATGATTCTATGAAAGCCATTGAACCAAACTGGAAACCCTGCTTATGATGGAAAACCCTTCAAGTCAGGGGATGCGACAACACCTCGCACACCCCTAGTTCCAGCACCTATGGTGAACAGTCAGTTTGGTATGGATTCTACAAGCATACGTTCCATGTTGCAATGGAAAAAGCTAAGTCTACACTGCACACCTCTTGCAGCAGTGCATTGGGTATGTGTAGCTACACACCACAGAGAAAAATCAGACTGCATCCATGCTGTAGTGTAGTTACACATGTCAGTGAAAGAGGGGGAGGCAGCAGGGAAAACTTCTGTAGCAGGGAACTACTAGCCAGCAGCAAGGAGCTGCAGGAGTCTTTCCCTGCCACAGAGAAAGATCCCTGCAATAAGGAGCTGCCGGAGTCTTTCCAGACTTTCAGAAATCAGTCATTGAACATGTGTGTGTGCGCGCATCTGGAAGTATGTTATTCGTGAACAAGAACAATATTTACAACAGCTAGACAGAGAACAGTAGTTCTGTTTTGTGAAGGATTTTGCCATTTCAAAATTTGGTTTAATTCCAGTTCAGAACAAAACCCAAACATTTCAAAATTCTCCATGAAAGGGGATGTAGCCATGGAGCTGCAGACTCTGGAAGACCTTGGGGCTGGACTCTGGCAGTCTGTCTGGTGGAATGCCCCAGAGCAGCAGATCCTGGAAGCTCAGGCTCCCCAGCAAGCAGCCAGATAAGTTGCCCAGGAGCTAGATGGGCAAGCTGGCAGGAATACAAGCAGGTTTCCACTGGTAACCTGCCTGGCAGGTTTCACTTTCCCTGGTTTCCAGAGGAACTTTGTCAAAAATCAAACCACCTCTGTGGACTATTTACATTTAGATGAACTGGCAAATTCTGACCAAAACCAGTTTTGTTGGAATTTTTCTGATCATCTCTAATGGTTACCTTGTTACTGGAATGTTCTATAACTTGTATGTATGTAAATAGTTAGCTAAGGTGCCAGTACATAGCAGCCAACAACATATAGCATAGTTCCTGGGTTTTGAAAGGCTGACAAAACTTGTTAAATATACTGCAAATGGCTTCCTCTGGTTGCTCTGGACATTAGCTCTTAACACCGTTGGTCTTCCTGGCAAAGCTGTGATGAAAGACACTCTCTTAAATGATTGTTAGCCATTACCTATTTACAGATTCCAGTATAGGTTTCATATATTAATATACCATCATATTTTAATGCTAATTTTTTTTATTAAGATACATGTCAGTAAGAGCTGCTCAGCAAGAAAGTCATTTTGCAGTTTAACAACTGTATTGAACCTACAGACTTATTAACAATGTTGTGGACCCTATTCTTATATGCCTGTAGATGGCGCTCTTTATAAGTACACACACACAAACCGGTATCTCTTTTCATATAGAACTCTCATAATACAGAGAGGCCAAGGAAGCCAAAATTAAGCAGATACTTTCACTTTAGTGTATTAGTGTATGTGTAAGGCAAAACAGGAATAGAGGTAGAGGAGTAATTTGAAATGAATAATTTGTTGAGTGAATTTAGACCATTTTTTTAGTACGTTCTCCTGGGGCAGACAGATTATAGTTTTTATAAAGAACGTTCATACGGCTTTAAAATCTAAGAACTATTTGAATTCAATTGAACCAGTTTCAGCCTATAATTTGTAACAAGATAGCTTGCCCCTTACAGACTGGAGCTAGCCAATTACAGAATAATCCCTACCTTGGAGAGATCAGGGTGATTGCCCTGCACAGAACAGCAGGAGACTGCAGTGAAGAGGAAATGCAGAAAATCGTAGCCAATGAAAGGCTGCTGAAGGGAAGACCCTGACACTAAGGAAGCGGTGACAGAGAGGAGTGCAGTGAGCAGGAGGCTCTGGCTAGAGACCCCCAACTGAGCAAATAATTTGGTCCTAGAAGCCAGAACCCAAGGGCTGAACTTCAGTCACATAAAGCCTGGGAGTAGTGGGCCCAGGTCCTGATGGAGATCCCAACTGGGAGAAGGGGTTGGGGACCTGGAAGCCAGAGGGCTGTACTCCAGCCAGAAAGAGCTGGGACTGGCAGCTTTTGGAGAAACTGATTGTGTATGGCAGAAGAACCACGGCTGAGTATGAACTTGTGTTATGATTTAGACTTTATTCTGGAGCTCCTCAGGACTGCTTGAACAATTACTGTTATTAATCCGCATCTGGGTAGCAGTGCCATTAGTCACAAGAGCAACTGTGTGATGTACTTAAGGGGCCTGCATGAGGGGGCTAACAGGGACAGGGTGCCTGCAAAGTGACCCCTGGCCATGAGGGGGCAGTCAGGAGGTGGCTGACCCCACTACAAGATTACTCACAATGAATTTAATATTCACAATTTTATATCCAAGCTGTGTAATTGGTTGCTTAAGTCACATGGTATGGGGTCTGTTTCCTGACCCACATGCATATACTAACAAAACTTTAGCTGTCTGCAAACATACTGTGAGCTTGAATATTCACAGTGAATTTCCTGGCTTTTATCAGTTTGTTTTACCCTTTCCCCCCTCAAACTTTATTTTTAAATACACACTGCAATTAAAACAAAAAAATTTACCTAAGAAACTAGAAAAAATTGTTCTGAATCCTTCAGATTATGTATTATTTATCTGCAATTCTCCCATATCTAAAATAAACTCTTCATATTATTTTGCTCAGCTTTGGAGGAGCAGTTCTGGTCTATGAGGTATATTCAAGCTCTGACCCCCTTCCTCATACTGAGTAGCACTTACATGAGTATTCTGATGGGTGCAACTGGACTACTCCTATGAGTAAGTACTACTCAGCATGAAGACGGGTGACAGAACTGGGTCCATAATCAGGTAACTTTTAAGTCACATTACTTGCAGGCCTTAGTGCATTGGAATAGAGCTGTTAGAGTGACTATAATCTGTTCTTTAATTATGCAGATCAAGTACATGTAATAATCTGAGAAAACATGTGTGTGTGGTGGGGGGAAGGTAGTCTACTTGGTAAGTAATCAAATTAAACTGAACTGTCCTCATACCAAAAGTCATTAAACTGGATCACCTATATTTTAAACTGAAGACACTGGAGTTATAATCTTTACAAAAAACAATCCCAAACTGATAAAACATATTTTAAAAGATTTTCATTTATATAATTCAAAACCAAAGTGGTTTCCCCAAACTCCACAGTCTCCTCAGTGGAGCTTTTGCAAGACAAGTTTCTTCTTTGAGCAAATTTTTATTGCTGACATACAAATTCCAGAAAGCAAGAGCCCCTAACTAAAGGCTGACATAACCTTAAGTCTAGGCTCTTACATACCATTAGACTAGA
Source organism: Gopherus flavomarginatus (assembly GCF_025201925.1). Taxonomy (NCBI): domain Eukaryota; kingdom Metazoa; phylum Chordata; order Testudines; family Testudinidae; genus Gopherus; species Gopherus flavomarginatus. The sequence goes on from NC_066617.1 coordinate 333,774,345, forward strand.
TCACTCTGGTGAGAAAAAGGGTACAATATTAGTAGTGCAGGAGAAAATAAAAGTCCAAAGTAATAGTTAACCCTAACCTTGGGAAGTAAAGAAAGCAAAAGGGGCAGAGGCAGTGTGAAGTGCACCTCACAATAACTCTGCTCAGAAGTAAGGCCTTTAAGCCTTAAACCTTTGCAGTCTCTCTTCTGAAGGTAAACTATGTCAGTGGGCCAATCCCTCTGGCCCAAGAGCAATACAGACGGCTGGTGAAAGGATGTTTCATGTCCTAGGCGAAACTTCCACCTTGCGAGCCCCCCCTATGCCCCCACCCAGAGGCCCCTCCCCACGGCAGATCCTCCCCTCCACCCTGAGGCACCCCCCACACCCTCCCAGCTCACCCCTGCTCCGCGCATGGAGGCCCTGAGCATGCCGTGGCTGCTTCACTTCTCCTGCCTCCCAGGCTTTCGGCACCAATCAACTTAGGCGCTGCAAGCCTGGGAGGCAGGAGAAGTGAAGCAGTCATGGCGTGCTCAGGGAGGAGGCGGGGCAGGGAGTTCCCCTGCATGCTGCCCGCCCCTTACTTGCTGCAGGCAGCCCTCCCTGCGCTCCCCTGCCCCAGCTCCTTCTGCCTAAATGCCGGCGGTGACCGGGGCAGCCGAAGATCCGGCAGCCGCGATTGCTGCCAAAGAAAATAGCGCCCCCCAAATCCTACTGCCCTAGGCGACTGCCTAGGTCGCCTAAATGGTTGCACCAGCCCTGAGTACAGAATATTCCACTGTCATTGCCAGACTATCCCTCCACACATCTAGTGTATGGATCCTGCTACCATCCACGCCATGGCTGCAAATCCTTCCCCATGGACAACACAAACCTATCCTTAACTTTCTAATAGCAATGGGCAACCATTCATACACCATCTTCTCCAGGATCTTACTCGCTGATTACTGTGCTCTGGTACTTTTGTATGGTACCCACTGGGGTTATCTCTAGCTGTGCACTTCGAAGCAGCCATGACCAGCTAAAATGGTGTGTAAACCTTCTACCAGATGGTTGACAGCAGCAAAAGGGACCAGGTTCAATATATCTTGGGTCCACCTTGACAAAATAATTAAACTAGCTCAAGCCTCCACCCAGAATCCTGGGGAAGCTAAGCACATCCTTTCTGGATGCCTTTAACAGGCAGAACATCCTCTCTTACAAATAGTCTGAGACTGTGTACAAACAAGGGAGTCTTTATTATAGGAATAGGGAACACAGTTAGACTTGAGTGGGCACAGCAACAGAACATGTGCAAAAAAAGAATAAAATACCCCCTCTTACAGTAACTTTGCAGCAGTTCATTTAACTCCCTTCCCACCTGCTGGTGAGAGTGTCCCATATTGACCACACCACCTCATCCATCCACTAAACCCCTCTCATGGTTGGGATCAGCATGTAGCAGTAGTTCAAATGTCTCTTTGCTGATCTGTCTCCAGTCCCATAGGAGCTGCTTGCCCAGTCCTGTGTGGAAGCGCCACAACCCAACCCAGCGTAGAGAGTCAGGTTCTAATAAGGTGCTGGGTAGCTGGGGGCTCACTGGAGTCCACTCACCTCTGCTGCCGTCCTCTGTGTCATCTCTTATCATGAAATCCTCCCAGGAGGTGAGCCAGGAGCGGAGTTCTGACTCCTTGGAAACTAGCTCTTTCCCACAAGATAAGAGTTTTCTCTTGTGTATATATGGTGATCTCCCAAGCATCACTACTGGACCTGTGGGTATTTAGCCTACGCTAACAAAGCTTTCTATGGCAGCACTTCTTTTTAGCAAGATAGGGGGTAAAAACCTCTTTCCCCTCTGAAGCTTCTGGCCATAAGGTTTACACTTGTAAAATGTAGGGAAGCAGCCTCTTTATCATAACCATACCATATTTCTATATGCATGGCTGCCCCCACATTGTCTGAAGCATGCCATAACTTGGTACATATTGGGGAGCACCTGTCCTGATACTTCTGTGGAGCACTATGACAGACCATATTTGGTCTACATTTCACTCCTGGGAGAGGAATTTGCCATATGTTGTTCTTTTTCAACAGTGGACCACACTTGGAGATAGCTGGGCTCTGGAGAAAGGGAAATAATTGAGCCGAACACACATTCTGTTAAACACACATTCTTATGTCTGTCTGGAAAAACCTGGCCGTTGAAGGGTTATACTACACTAACAGCTACAATGTTTTATGTAGTCTGACAAAAATGTCAATTAATCTGTGTCTTTGCTGTGTCCAAATTGAACAGGAACAATTTCCAGAACCATTCCATCTTACATTCTTTCTTTAAGGAATATTTCTACGTCTCTGTCTTGGTTCTGGAACAGTGAAAGCTTAGCTGGGGGGTTTCAGACAACTCCTGATAGACTACTAGATTTGGTTGTTATTCTTTCACCTCTTTGTTCGCAGTATGCTTCTTTCTTTTTATAAATGTATGTCATTAGTGTTGTTGTGTATGGCATTAGCACGTGTCTGTGCATAAAAAGTAAACAGCCAAAAGGAGAGAGAAGTTTAATAACTGGCTTTGCAGCTGAATACAGTCTGTAGGACTCTATTCAATGTGCTCAAACAAAATAAGCCTCACACTGGGTGAGTGTAAATACATTCAATTAGGAGGGAATGAGCTGAACTTATTGAAAGGAAACTACTTCTTGTTTTACACAACATGGGTCAAATGCAGCCCTACCATAAACAAGCATTTATTACTATGAATTTTTAGTATTAGGGTAGCAATTAAAGGCCCAATCAGGTGTGGAATCCTATCTACCATGGTCTTCAATGGAAGACTGCACTTGCTTATGCCAGGGTTAAATTAGCTCCCAGCTCTAGCACTTCTAGAGGTGCTCAAATTAAAACCCCAGATCTGAACAACCACAGACCCTGGGGATGTTGCATCTGGATGCAAGATGCTCTTGAGAAGATTTGAAAAGCACAAAGAAGTTTTTGTCACATACTTTCTGTGCATTGTATTTGCACAGATTGCTCAATAGATCTCATTACAATCTCCTGTAGATTAACATTGGAATGAAAACTTGTGGAAAACATTTTTAAAAAGTGGGGGAAAAAAATCAATTTGCTTGTTTTTTGCCATATGAATGTGCTATTTCTTTCTGAGAAAATGCCAATAATTGGGACCAGTAGTTTCATCAAAAAATTAAACTAAGCAAACATAATTTTAGCTAATTTCCACTTTCTAGAAGAATATGCTATTGGAGGTATAATTAAACATTTTACAAAATACAGAAGACCCATGAACGAATAACACAGGGAGTTTTTATTAAAGAAGGCATCAGTAAAACAGAAAGGGGAGAATGTCTTATTGGACATTTTCTTTTATAAACTTTGTTTTTTAAAATGGGAAATAGTTGGACCAACAGCTGCTGGTTATTTGACTGCAGAAGATTTGCAAAGCGTGATGAGCATGTTTGGAACATGCTTCCGTTATACTATTAAAATTATGCTGGCAGGGGAGATGCCAGTTAAAACTACTTTATAAAAAAAGTACCAGTTTCGTTTTGCCCAGTTGTAATAATTTCTTATCCTGAAAGAGTCTTGTTTAAACCTGCAGCATGTTGTATGGCAAATAAGTAAATCTAGGCAGGGAAATTTAATTCTGATTTGTGGAGGATTTCATTATTTTGTATTTTGGTTCAACTGGGATTCAGAATGAAAACCAAAATTTTTCACCTCACCTCAGAGCTGGGTCTCCCTGGAAAGTCCTAACACCAGCGCTGCAGCCTTTGGAAGCCCAGCCTCCCCAGGACATGGGTCAGCTGGCAGAAATTAGGAAACCAAACAGGTTTCCAAATGAAGAGTTCTAGCTGAGTTCTGCAGGACCATTGGCAAAAAACAAGCTGTCTCCACAAGATGTTTTGATTTTGCTGAAGCAGCAAATTCTGACAAAAGGTGTTTTATCAGAAGTTTTCTGACCAGCTCCACAAATAAGTTCTTCTAGAGTTTGGATTTTATTTATTTGTGTTGCTCTAGCACCTACAAGGCCCCAGTTAGCTAACTGGGTCCCAATGCACTAGACACAGCATACACATGTAAGATAGTCTCTGCCCCAAAAGATTACGAACTCAGGTACATGATAAGAGACAGAAGAAGTAAGGATAAGGTAACAGTGACAAGATCATGGTTAGCATAATAAAGAGCAGTGTCAAGTTTCTGCTATTCACCAGTTAGGTTTGTTTCTTTAATTAAATGTCCTAAAACTCTGTTAACACAGAGTTAAGGTTGCCCAGTGCCTTGTGGCTAAACTTAAACCTCTGAACACCAGGAAATAGAAAGTTAAGTACATGCTCCCTCTATGCAACCTTAACTCTGTCCCCTGGAGCTGGCAGTAGTCACTGGAGATGCTTCAGCCAGGGCAATTCCATAAGAAAGTTCTAAAAGAATTTGCCATTGTTTGTATTGCACTCCATTGATTTGAATTTCAGCACTTACCTTCATTCACTCCACTACAGTTACTGGGGTAGGCGCAGATGTATTGAATGCTGGAGGGATTAGTTGGAGCAGTTTGGCAGAGCTGGCGCTGTGATATGACAAGGTGTGTGTGTACTTCAAAGGATCCAGTATGCCCCATTTTAGCATTGGGTTCTGTAATTTGTGTCAGTAGTAGTGCACAGGGGTGTCTTTTTGCAATGGGGATTGCTAGCCATCTAGTAGAATACATGACTGATCTCCATGGCTTACTATGGGGTAAATGAAGGCAATGTCTCAGAAGAATTCCTGAGGGAAATGATGAAGTTAAGGTAACATTTTGCAAAATTGGGATAGTTTGTGTGGAACAGGTTCAACATGAGTTTAGGTCAGGATGCAGTTAGTTCCCATGGTGAGGCTGTAATGAATGCCTGACCTAACCCAGAGCTTTGCCATAGCAAAGAGAAAGTATTAGACTTTGTCTTCCATGCTCATGTGTGCTATTCTTGAAGTGTTCTGTAGCATCTGTAGGGTAGAGTGCTAGAATGTTATTGGTGCCCTGGGGCATTGCTCAAAGAGGGCAGAGTTAAGGTTGTTTTGGGGTTGTGGCATGTACCTTAACGTTGTATTTTCTGTAACCCCTAGATCCATCGCTTGTATATGGTTGTGATATTTCATGCAAAGCATGCCTTGTAAGATATATGAAAGGTCAGAAGTTGCTGAAACTCGTTGTTGTGGATGAAGTTATAAGGTTTTGCAATATAGTTGTTATTAAAATATGTTCTTGGGAGTTTGAGAGACCCCCTCTGCCAGTTCTCGGTGACAATACAGGTGGTGATCCCACACCCAAGCAGACGGTAAGCGACCATCATGAGCTATTGACCAGCAGGGGAATTGTAAACAAGAGATTTACAATTCTGTAAGAGATAGTTGCACAAGCACCACACAATCGTGATTGCTCATCTCTGTAACTCAGCAAGGCCCACCAAGACATGTCTGGGATAGTATCTTCCCTGGAAAATGAACTGAGAGTATAAAATAAGAGACGGTGGCACCAGATAAATCTCTCCTCCCCCATCTACACTGAAGGCAACAAAACTCTGGGAAGACAAAGACCTCGAACTGAGGAGACGGGTCCCAGGCTGAGAAGGAAATTCAGCCTGTGTATTAAAAACTGCAACCTACCTGCACCATCTAGTGTGGTGAGAAAAGCTGTTTGATTCAACTCTTGCTTAGTCTGAAAGTTTAGGATTTAGAATGTTTTTACTTTTTATTTTCTTAGGTAACTGTCTCAGACCTTTATGCCTTCCACTTAATGTATCTTTCTGTAGCTAATAAAGATATTCTAAATGTTTTATCCTTACCAGTGAGTTTGTCTAAAATGTCTGGAGAATCTGCTCAGATTACAAATACTGGTGCATGTCCTCTATCCTTTGATGAAGTGGCAAACTAATGAACTTGCATGGTTCAAGAGAAGATCTTGAGCCGCATAAGACAGTACATTTCTGGGGTGCAAGGCTGGGGCGATTTGCTGGTGTTTCCGTGTGTATGGTTTATGAGCAGTGTGGCACAGCTCTGACCTTGTCCCCAGAGATTATGCGATTCCAGGCAGTTTATGCTAGCTTCAGAGGCTCTGTGCAACCCTCCACGTAGCCCTTCTCTCTCTAGGGCCAGAGTACAGTCTACTGAGCCCTTTTCATTATAAGCCAGCAAGGAGGTTGGTGAGAGAACTCCCACAGTCTCTGTTTAGCCTCCTGTTCTGACAGGGGCCTGTCTTCCCCTCCCAGGAGGTGTTTCTGCAGTTGCAGGAGAAGAGAAACCAGGCCTGCCCTCTACTTTGGATTCCAGCCCAGAGATCCTAATTGCAGCAGCTATTGGCAGCCAACCTTTCACTGCCAGAGTTGCTACATTTCCCTGGGCCACTTCCCCACAGCGCGCTCTCTCCCCCCCTCCCCATCTCCTTCACCCTTACCTTAGGGCTCCCTTTCCAGTGGCTTGAGGGGGTCTTCATTATCCAGCCCTTCAAATGCACTTCCTCTCCCCTTGCTCTTCTCAGCCTGCAAGAAGTGAGCCCTTTTATAGTATCAGAGGGGCCTTGATTAGAGTCAGGTGTTCACAGTAGCTTAACAGCCTCACCTGACTCTTTGCAGGTTAATCGGAGTCATGTGTCCACCCTAGCCTGGAGCAGCCCCAGCTCTGGTCAGTCAGGAAACAGAAAACTGCTTATCCAGTGGCCAGTATATCTGCCTTCAACTACTCTGCTGTACCCCACTGGCCTGGGTCTATCACAGTGGCTTAGAGAGCTTTCATGTAACTTAGCTGGGTGTGTCCTTATCTGCCCTTGACTGAGTGACCATAGCACCTGAAGAGGTTTGCTGATTGTCACTAACAAAGCATTGTGAGAGATAGGCCAGGCTGCAGATTTAAGGGGGCATAGTAGTCCCATAGTTCCAGGTTGTATGCCAGGGATCCCATCACAATCACCACTTAAAAATACAAAAATGACAATATTTTATCAACTCATTTTTTACACAAGGGATATTTTCCCTTTCCTGTCTCCCTTTCTTAAATATTTTGGGGGTCTTTGTTTTCAGCTCCAAATGCCACATGTAAGAAGTGGAGGAATAATTGTACATTAAACTCTTCCTGATGAGATGTCAGGATGAAATCTTATCAGAGAAAATGAGTGCGATGAATATGTTGTTGAATATCACCATGGCCGATATGGCCAATGAAGTACCATACACCAAAAGGCCAGATTAAATGATTCAGTCCCTATTTCCAAGGAGTTGCACAGGCCTTTAGTTGTATGCTTGCCAGTAAAAATATCTGGCATATTCTGGCTAAAATGCTACCCACCTACTGCTTTAAATTATGACCTTCTCTCTACAAACCAATGTTCATTTTTAGTCTCCAAGGGCAAAATCTCTGTGCAGAGGGCCACCACCGGGTCTGTGCGCCACTTTAGTCCTAAAAATACGGCTTACATGGATTCCGGTTGGTGGGTAAATTGTGTCCTGATCCTTTGCATATGTGTGAATTTTGCCCCAAATGCAGAATAAGCATAGAAAATCTGCCAATATTTGTGTTATTGAATGACTGGGAAATGTAATTTGCTTTAAAGGAAGGAGCCAGCAAATCTGCTGAAGCTAATCAATTTAATGAGCTGGATGGATGGTCCAATGATTAAAGCTGCTCACTGCCATGCTGGAGGCTTGGTCTTGATACTGTGTTCTGATCTCTCCCAGCTCTTGGCTGGAGGAAGGTGCCTCATGTTGCTCTACAGGGAGCCTTCTGCCTGTTCTGCCCCCTGAAGATGTCACTTCCAGAAATGTCAGTTACAAAACTGAGCACTTTGATTTTCCTGGCACTATAGTGTCAGTCCCATAAATACTGCCTTCGAGCACAGCAGGACTGGGCATGTGGTAATTGTGGCTATCAGGAAAATATACTTCCTCTCTTGAAGCTTGTATGACCATAGTAAGCTCCCACCAGTAAGTAGGTGGCTTACACTGTGACCAGCTGCTGAGGCTAAAACAACAGCCAAGTACAAATGTATTGGACTCAATGAGTCAAAGTGCAAGCACAACAAAAGACAAATAAGGCTTCTTGTAGCCTGCGTTGCGTAAGTGCCCAGGAAAGCTTCTGCAGCAAGGATCTTTACTGCTCCCATAGGGAGTCCAGTATCCACAGCAGGTGTACTTCACATCAACAGCCAAATGTCCAAAACATCACCCTTTAATTCTCCCTTCTAATGAACAAAAAGCCCCAGCTGAACTCTAGTCAATTATTTCACAGCAGGGTCCCACTACAGTCTCTGCACTGAAGGAGGACACCAACTTTTGCATGTGTCCCAGGTGGCTTGGCTCTGGGGAGGCAGCAGGGGCCCCACATGTGGCAGACAGCAGAGACTGCTGGAGCCAGAGCTGCACTGGGGTCCAGCCAGCAGGCTGAGAGGAGTAAGCGATGGGCAGGGGTGAGGGTCTTTGTGGCACTTTAGAGACTGATCAGGGTATGGCTACACTTGAAATTTCAAAGCGCTGCCACGGCAGCGCTTTGAAGTGTGTGTGTGTGGTCGGAGCGCCAGCGCTGGGAGAGAGCTCTCCCAGCGCTGCACGTAAACCACCTCCTCTACGGGTGTAGCTTGCAGCTCCCAGCGCTGCGGCACTGATTACACTGAAGCTTTACAGCGCTGTATCTTGCAGCGCTCAAGGGGGTGTTTTTTCACACCCCTGAGCACGAAAGTTGCAGCGCTGTAAAGTGCCAGTGTAGCCAAGCCCTGCCGCATTTATTTGGGCATATAGAACTTGAAGTGGGTTCTAGCCCACGAAAGCTAATGCCCAAATAAATGTGTTAGTCTCTAAGGTGCCACAAGGACTCCTCGTTGTTTTTGCTGATACAGGCTAACACGGCTACCATTCTGAAACCTGGTATTATACAGTATATTTTATTTACTTCTACTTAATCTTCTATCACCCAAATGTATAAATTAACATTTCATTATCACATGTGAGGAAGAGTGACAAAGCTAAAGGTTATGCCAGCATTGCAAAATTCTGCCTGGCCATTTGCCTAGGATGAGTTCTTGATTTAAAAATAAGTGATTAAAATAGCCTCATGTCCATTGATCATCCTGGTTATGATAGGCAAATTGATTTTGTGCTCAGGCTTACAACATGCTCATGGAAAATTTATAAGCCTCAGCTATACATTCTTCTGCAAACTTCACAAAGAATGTGGCCATTGTACTAGCTTACTCCTTTCTTTCCTAGGGACTCAATTTTGCTGAAAATAACTCTGTTCTTATGCCCTGTGGAAGAAGTTAAAGGTTGCACCAAATATCTTTGTTTCTCAAGAGGCCAATATATTCAGTAGCACAGCAAAACTGCCAGGCCTGCAGGAAGCCTCCTTTGTAGAAGTGTTTGTAATTGCGGTGGAGGAGTGTTGCAACAAGCCATCTACTGCACTGTGTTGCCATCTTGCTGAAGAGTGGCATTTTGGGGAAGTCTGGAAGCATGTGTAATTCCCTGGGCAAGTTAATGATAGAAAAGTTAGGGAGGAGTCATTTGAGTCATAAAAGTCTACATCATCTTAATTTGAATAGTCACCCTCTGCAGAATGGCACAGGGAGACCCCACCCCCAGCTTCCAGCCCCAGGTCCTCCAGTTGGTGGAAATTTTGATAATACATTGTTGGAAATGGAACGAGTTGAGTATCATTCGAAAGTCTTTGTCCAACGAACACAATGGGACCAAGCGTAAAAAGGCTAGAACAGTCAAAGAAATGTTTAAGAAAAATGTTTAAGAAGAGAAATATTTTTTAAATTATACTTTAACACGGGCATGTCAAACACGCAGCCCTCACCAAGTTAAATTGTGGCTCTCGACTGATAGTGCTGTGTTATCAGTTAATGCTCTGAACATACCTGATTCATTTTTGTACTTACTATGGGTGAAAGGAATTGCTTCTGGTTGATTTGCCATCATCAGCCCTCTCCCCTACAAAAAAAGGCAGTTCAGTGGTATTGATTAATAGCTTTGTGTATTATGCCAAAACCATTGTAATGAGGTGCTAGTTAAGACATCAGCATCCTGACGGAAATTAATGGAATCTATCTGCAAATGGTATGCACTTAGTTACATAACAATTAATTACAATTCCAAAGTAATTTATTATAAAGCCCTTGATTTTTCCTTTGGTCTTGATCACTTATATGCAAAGGAGAATATCAATGTGGAAGACCTGATTAAACACAGCACTCAGTACTGCCTAACATGCCATAAGAAGTGCAACCATAAACTGAATTTGGCAGGGTTAGAGAGGAAGCACATCAAGCAGAAGAAAAAGTTGAAAATGCCAGGACAGGTGCTAACTGCTGCAGGTGAGACTTGCTTTATGCTAGTTCCCTTGACATATATTTTGAGAAGAGCACCTGCTTCTTCTCCAGTAAGCCTGAAAGCATCCATTAAGCACAGTTTCAGCAGGAGACTGGTGAGAAACACAAGACTCTCATGAATATGACATTGCATATCACATCAAGTGCTACCCCAAGGATGTATGTAATGTGTTGCATCAAAAGGTAAAGATAACAGAAATAAAATACTGATTTTACTACTGCAAACTGTGCAACTCAGCTGGAGCTCATAAATTGCCTGGCAGAGGCTCTAATGGATGGGAAAGTGGTGGTGATAGCTGATGCGCAGGCTAAATGCAGAGAAGCATGTGCTTTGAATGGGATTAAACAGGAACAAATGCTTAGCAGAAAGGCATATAAAGTACTTATTGATGATTAATTATGGCATATGGCTGTAGTTTTTATCAATCCTATCTGCAGAAATGAATCATAACACATTCTTAAATGCTGCAAAAGACCTGGAGATACAAAAAGTGGGGGCAAAAGCACTGATTTCAACAGTAATATGAAAAGTCTTTACAGCGCCTAAATTTTTGTGGAAAAGTATTTTGTCCTGCAATACATGGGAGTTTCAGGGATCAGTAGCTGATGCCAAACCTGAAAAAAAAAACTGTACTGTGTGACCTGTACTACTACTTTTATTGGTGCAGTGGTGGTCATAGTGACTTCAGCACCAGCAAGTGTGACAGTAAGGAATTGGAACACCAGCCTCAGCCCAAAGTGTTGGTTCACCTTGTCCCCTCAGGTGTAGGACAACTTAGGGGTTCATTCCTCCTCTCTTTATAATCCAATAAACTTTTGATATGTATCCTCAGATGAAGTTCCTTCCCCTTGCTGGGGGTGGATGCCATGGTGTCTGGTGTAGCTGCCACCTTGCCTTCTCCCCTGCTGGTGATTTTTGCAATGCAAATTATCTCTTCCTGCTGCAACCTCCAATACAAATGAATAGCCCATTGAATTTGGCCACACCTGGCCTCTTTCCTTTGGCTGGAGAAAACCTGTTTATCAACTCCCCCAACGTACCTAGTTTAAACACCTTGTGGTCACAGACTTTAAAGCATAATATCAGTGAGTATCCCTAATTCCACATACAGCTTTGTCACACACTTCACAAAGATATTCGTAACCAGTGTTAGTTTTCAAGTGATACCACACAAGGCATATATATTTGTACAGATATTATTGCAGTAGTGTATAGGCTGTGAATACAGGGGTGCCAAGGATCACAACCACCCTGCAAATGTTTGGCCAGCAGCCTGCTTTGTACAGAGATGTGCAAACGTGGCATGGCCAGAGAGCAGTGTGACAATGGGTCTAGCTTAGATGAAGATGACACACATGGTGGCTTTGAATAAATGTTTTCAATCCTACATGTCAAAAAAAAACTAACGTTGGTCTTAGTTAATGTAACCAATGCACGCCCATGTTAAAGAATTATTTTTAAAAATTGGTAAACATTTTCTTGACTATATATCTACATCATTGTTTTATATTTGTCATATTTGGTACCACTGGGTTCATGGCAGAAAGGGTTTTCGAATGATACCCAACTCAGGCCAGGGCTTTATAAAGCCGTGCACAAGCGACCAGGGAGCTTGCGACCAGGGGCTGCTAACAGGGAGTTTTGCATATGGAAGGGGAGTTTTGGAAGGGGAGTGGGAAGGGAGAGGGAGTCCCTTGTTGGTCCTACCTGTTCCCCTGTAGTCTCCTTAAAACCTATAATCCGAAACATATTCCAAAACTCCTTTCTTTAAACCACCCTTTCATTAACTAGGAGACAATCCAGGCAGAAGCCCAGCAGCAGAGTAGGGGCTATCCAGTTTGTTGCACTGAGTGTAGCATGTATGATTACCTGCCTTGTGGGCGGGTGGCATTTGTGTGCAGTCGATGCAAGGAGCTCCTGGCCCTCAGAGACCATGTAAGGACTTTGGAGGCCAGGGTGGCGGAACTGTAGGAGCTAAGAGAGGCATGTTGATGAGGCTTTCCTGGACACTGTAGAATTGTCTCACCTCTGCTCAGACAGCTTCTGTGCTGTTGAGCAGGAAGAAAGGCCCAGGGAAGCAGAGTAGTCAATGGGAGCAGAGGGAAACCTTCCCATAGTTGGGACTCTCCTTCCAGATGGTGCTGGGGTTGCCTCTCGCACTGAGGTTACCTCTCCGTGGGAGGGAACTCCAGTTGCTAGGAAAAGGCAGGTGTTAGTAATGGGAGATTCGATCATTAGAAACATAGATAGCTGGGTTTGTGATGACCGGGAGAACTGTATGTTTACTTGACTGCCTGGTGCGAAGGTTGCGGATCTCTCGAGGCATCTAGACAGACTTATGTGTAGTGCTGGGGAGGAGCCAGTGGTTGTGGTACATGTAGGTACCAATGACATAAGGAAGGGTAGGAGAGACGTCCTGGAAGCGAAATTTAGGCTGCTAGGGAAGAGACTGAAATCCAGGACTTCTATGGTGGCATTCTCAGAAATGCTCCCAGTTCCATGTGCAGGGCCAGGTAGGCAGGCAGAGCTTCAGAGTCTCAATGCATGTATGAGACAACGGTGTAGGGAGGAGGGGTTTACGTTCATTAGGAACTGGGGAAACTTTTGGGATGGGGGGAGCCTATATAGGAGACATGGGCTCTACTTAAACCAAAGTGGAACCAGACGGCTGGCACTAAACATCAAAAAGGTTGTAGAGCAGTTTTTAAACTAGGAGATGGGGGAAAGCCGACTGCTGCAGAGGAGCATGTGGATCGGACACACACTTCTCTTAGGGGAGAGTCTGATGATAGGGAATCTCCAGGTTATAGTCAGGAGCAGAGGACGGAAGAGGATAATGTAAGGGCCAGATCAGATGATAAACAGTCACATAAAAAACAATCTGGCACATCAGAAAAGGGCAGAGAAATAAACAGGGACAAGTTTTTAAAGTGCTTGTACACAAATGCTAAAAGTCTAAATAATAAGATGGGTGAACTAGAGTGCCTTGTGATAAAGGAGGATATTGATATAACAGGCATCACAGAAACCTGGTGGACTGAGAGCAATCAATGGGGGACAATCATTCCAGGGTACAAAATATATCGGAAGGACAGAACAGGTCGTGCAGGGGGAGGAGTGGCACTATATGTGAAAGAAAATGTAGATTCAAATGAAGTAAAAATCTTAAGCGAATCCACATGTTCCATAAAATCACTATGGATAGAAATTTCATGCTCTAATAAAAATATAACATTAGGGATCTATTATCGACCACCTGACCAGGACAGTAATAGTGATGATGAAATGCTAAGGGAAATTAGAGATGCTATCAAAATTAACAACCCAATAATAGTGGGGGATTTCAGTTATCCCCATATTGACTGGGAACATTTCACTTCAGGACGAAATGCAGAGATAAAATTTCTCGATGCTTTAAATGACTGCTTCATGGAGCAGCTGGTACAGGAACCCACAAGGGGAGAGGCAACTCTAGATTTAATCCTGAGTGGAGCACAGGAGCTGGTCCAAGAGTTAACTATAGCAGGACCTCTTGGAAATAGTGACCATAATACAATAGTATTCAACATCCCCGTGGGGGGAAGAACACCTCAACAGCCCAACCCTGTGGCATTTAATTTCAAAATGGGAACTATACAAAAATGAGGGGGTTAGTTAAACAAAAGTTAAAAGGTACAGTGACTAAAGTGAAATCCCTGCAAGTTGCATGGGCCCTTTTTAAAGACACCATAATAGAGGCCCAACTTCAATGTATACCCCAAATTAGGAAATACGGTAAAAGAACTAAAAAAGAGCCACTGTGGCTTAACAACCATGTGAAAGAAGCAGTGAGAGATAAAAAGACTTCCTTTAAAAACTGGAAGTCAAATCCTAGTGAGGCAAATAGAAAGGATCACAAACACTGCCAGCTTAAGTACAAGAGTGTAATAAGAAAAGCCAAAGAGGAGTTTGAAGAACGGCTAGCCAAAAACTCCAAAAAGTAATAACAAAATGTTTCTTAAGTACATCAGAAGCAGGAAGCCTGCTAAACAACCAGTGAGGTCCCTTGACGATCGAAATACAAAAGGAGCGCTTAAAGACGATAAAGTCATTGCGGAGAAACTAAATGGATTCTTTGCTTCAGACTTCACAGCTGAGGATGTTAGGGAGATTCCCAAACCTGAGCCGGCTTTTGTAGGTGACAAATCTGAGGAACTGTCACAGACTGAAGTGTCACTAGAGGAGGTTTTGGAATTAATTGATAAACTCAACATTAACAAGTCACCGGGATCAGATGGCATTCACACAAGAGTTCTGAAAGAATTCAAATGTGAAGTTGCGGAACTATTAACTCAGGTTTGTGACCTGTCTTTTAAATTGGCTTCCGTACCCAATGACTGGAAGTTAGCTAATGTAACGCCAATATTTAAAAAGGGCTCTAGAGGTGATCCCGGCAATTACAGACTGGTAAGTCTAACGTCAGTACCGGGCAAATTAGTCAAAACAATAGTTAAGAATAAAATTGTCTGACACATAGAAAAACAAACTGTTGAAAAATAGTCAACATGGTTTCTATAAAGGGAAATCGTGTCTTACTAATCTATTAGAGTTCTCTGAAGGGGTCAACAAACATGTGGACAAGGGGGATCCAGTGGACATAGTGTACTTAGATTTCCAGAAAGCCTTTGACAAGGTCCCTCACCAAAGGCTCTTACGTAAATTAAGCTGTCATGGGATAAAAGGGAAGGTCCTTTCATGGATTAAGAACTGGTTAAAAGACAGGGAACAAAGGGTAGGAATTAATGGTAAATTCTCAGAATGGAGAGGGGTAACTAGTGGTGTTCCCCAAGGGTCAGTCCTAGGACCAATCCTATTCAATTTATTCATAAATGATCTGGAGAAAGGGGTAAACAGTGAGGTGGCAAAGTTTGCAGATGATACTAAACTACTCAAAATAGTTAAGACCAAAGCAGATTGTGAAGAACTTCAAAAAGATCTCACAAAACTAAGTGATTGGGCAACAAAATGGCAAATGAAATTTCATGTGGATAAAGTAATGCACATTGGAAAAAATAACCCCAACTATACATACAATATGATGGGGGCTAATTTAGCTACAACGAGTCAGGAAAAAGATCTTGGCATCATCGTGGACAGTTCTCTGAAGATGTCCACGCAGTGCGCAGAGGCAGTCAAAAAAGCGAACAGGATGTTAGGAATCATTAAAAAGGGGATAGAGAATAAAACTGAGAATATATTATTGCCCTTATATAAATCCATGGTACGCCCACATCTCGAATACTGTGTACAGATGTGGTCTCCTCATCTCGAAAAAGATATTCTAGCACTAGAAAAGGTTCAGAAAAAGGCAACTAAAATGATTGGGGGTTTGGAGAGAGTCCCATATGAGGAAAGATTATAGAGGCTAGGCCTCTTCAGCTTGGAAAAGAGGAGACTAAGGGGGGATATGATAGAGGTATCTAAAATCATGAGTGATGTGGAGAAAGTGGATAAGGACAAGTTATTTACTTATTCCCATAATATAGGAACTAGGGGTCATCAAATGAAATTATAGGTAGCAGGTTTAAAACAAATAAAAGGAAGTTCTTTACACAGCACACAGCCAACTTGTGGAACCCCTTACCTGAGAAGGTTGTGAAGGCTGGGACTACAACAATGTTTAAAAGAGAACTGGATAGATTCATGGTGGCTAAGTCCATAAATGGCTATTAGCCGGGAAGGATAAAGAATGGTGTTCCTAGCCTCTGTTCATCAGAGGATGGAGATGGATGGCAGGAGAGAGATCACTTGATCATTGCCTGTTAGCTTCACTCCCTCTGGGGCAACTGGCATTAGCCACTGTCGGTAGAAAGATACTGGGCTAGATGGACCTTTGGTCTGACCCGGTACGGCCGTTCTTATGTTCAATCCATTTCCAGCAATATTATATTAAAATTTCCATCAACCAGAGCACCCAGAGCTGGGATCTGGTGTGGAGGGAGTGGGTGGGTGGGAATTGACTCCTTCCTGGCATGCTGCAGAGGATGACACCACTGAAATTATGATTCTGTTGATTTTTATGACTCGGATGATACCTCTGACCTTTTTATTGCTAGCTTGCCCGTGGAATGAGATTTTACTACGTTATGCTCCCAGACAAGAGTGTCCAACTCTGTTTGCAATCAATGGGAGTATAGTGATTATTGGTTCAGGTAGCTAGTTTCCATCCAACCTTAATGCTGTTTGAAGCTTCAAGAAAACTGTATTGGGTAGGCAGATATGAACTATATTGTTTAAATACTGAACACTAAAGTTATTCTTTTGATATTAAAACAGAATTAAATCCGAATAGAAATGTTTGAAATATTACATTGGGCTTCTTATTGCTGCTGTCACAAACCCTATGACTTGTCAGCAGGGGACACTGCAGCAGTCAGGAGTGCCAATTGTAATTAGAAAATTAATGTACAAATACATTTCACATTTAGAGATTATCCACAGTGAGACATGCCTCTGTGCCCCTTGTTGTGTTGAGCAGGATGGGGACAATCCTCTGTCAATTTCTACCCTCAGGGTACATCTTCACTATCGGCCGTATCGGCGGGTAGCAATCGATTTCTCGGGGATCGATATATCGCGTCTAGATCCCCGAATGAGCTCCTGTCAACTCCGGAACTCCACCAATGTGAACGGCGGTAGCGGAGTCAACAGAGGGAGCCGCGGACATCGCTCCCGCGCTGTGAGGACGGTAGGTAACTCGATCTAAGATACTTTGACTTCAGCTACGCTATTCACGTAGCTGAAGTTGTGTATCTTAGATCGATTTCCCTCCCTGGTGTAGAGCAGCCCTCAGTTTCATCACATGCTGTGAAGAGAACATTTAATTCCAGATTCACTAAGAAAAGGGAACTGCTGCTGTTGAAAGTCACCAAGCAATGTTACACTCTGATATATGGCACTTGAGCCTTGAAGGGCATCCAGCTAGGAAAAAGCATGCGTGTAGAGTCAGATCATGCCCTTTGTTAACAATTCATTTCCCTGAAAAGAACACACCATCAAATGGAGAAATCCTCACATGGTCGTGAAAGGAAAGACGGCAAAGCCACAAGTGACATGGAAGAATGTTATATACTTATTGTGCAGTGTGTATTCAGGGGTGAGGAGCTAGAGGGTGGAGAGGAGCCTGTGGGCTGGTGGGGCCCCAGAGTACAGCACAAGTGGAGCGGGCTGAGACAGGGCCCCTTTTGTGTGGGGGCCCAGCCCCATGGCACCAGTCTGGTACCATTGTAAACCCAGCACTGATGGATACTTGTCCCCTTCCAAGTTCACTCTGGCTCTGTACATTCCATCGTACAGCTACCAGCATTAAAATTGTGCATGTCATTGTAGAGGCACCGGATGTACACGTGTTGTAAGTACTTAATGTCTTTTAGGATAAAAAGATGTAGGTCTTGTTTCTCCTCTCAGTTACATCAGTGTAACTCTATTAACTTCAGCCAATGTAAATTAGGAATAAATAAAAGGAGGATCAGCCCCCTAATTTTTAGAGCAGCTGAGTTTGTTTCCTAATCAAGCAGAGTTCATCTGAGGGGCAGATTGGCAAAGACAAAGTAAGTGAAGGTGTTAGTCATAGATATTAGGCCTGCTGCAGCCCAGGTATTGCATTTCACTCTTTAGAAGTGCTTTTCATTCACATGTCTATGCAAGAGCTTTGCCCTCTTTCCTTTCACAACCATGTGAGGATTTTTCCATTTGATGGTGTGGTGTTTTTTTTTTTTTTGGTATAATACCAAACCTCTTTGGCATTGCAGAAAGAATGGGTGCATCCTTTCTTCATTTCTTGACTTCCCATGGAAATCTGCAAGAGTTTAAACAAAAAATGATTTATTGCAAATATTTCCCATTGTTTATCAACTGAAGCACTAATGATTTCACTGGTAATATTTTTGTGTAAATCCTCTCAGTATTGCAGAAACAATTTCTACTTGTTTTGATTTGCTTGGCAAATACCCCTGACAGAAAGCAGATTATAATACTGTGGCTGTGGCACATGGTGTTCTGTAGCCAACTGTCCATCCTGATTTTTTTTAAAGAATCTATTTCTTTATTAATAGTTAAAATAATTGCAGTAACATTCCCCCCTGGAGTTAGGCAGATTCAGGTTCTTATGGAATTTTACAGTGAAGCCTGTTATCAGTAATGGACAAAAAGCAAATGATGCAAAGAAAGGAGGTCCAGTTTCTGCTTCTCAATGAGATTTTCCTCTGCTATCATGAGCAGTACAAATTGCCTAAAGTATAACTATTGTATTAAGGAATGTAGCAGGGGGTACACAAAGTAAGCTCACATTTATCTGTAGAGGTCTAAGCTGTTGTCATTGCCACAGGCTGAGGGGTTAAACAGTTTAATGGCAACCAATCCATTGGTTTCCAGGAACCAAATCTGAAGCAGCTACTTGCTGAGGCACAATTCTTAACTGGATTCCTGAGTAAGCCCATCATTCAAAGATATCTACCCTCTCATTCAAAGTCTGGACTGAAGATGCTGGCTTTGAAAATATGCCACTAAGTAGTATGTACTGTAGCACTGGTCCTCCTTGACAGACATAATATCATGGTTCTCTCTTACTGGCTCTCTGAATTTAGCTGCTGACAACCAATAAGATGGACAGTTTGTAATGCTGTGAGCCTGCTTGCTAGCAACAGGAGAGTGTGACAGCAAGTCCTGTCAATGAGAGCAGAAGCATGAGGAGCCTGAGCATGACAGATGGAGAGTGAGCCGCCTTCTGAACTACTGCAGCAATACTTCTAGGGCTGCCACTAGCAAACTGCCACCAGTCATCTCCCTTCTTCCCACTTCCATCTCCAATATTTAATTAACAACTAAAACTAAACATGTTCAGCTTGACATATTTGCATGGAAATAATTAAATGTCCATGTGAGAGAGCAGAGTCCACCATCCAGAAATGTCTATAATTCAGTTTCCCTGTAGATGATGGTTTGCCATGAGCTAATAGGAAGACCTGGTCTTTTTAGCTCTTGGGTGTGTGGCACAGCAGTTACTGTTGCTTAAGGATACCCTATGGAGGTAACCTTCTGTACTGAAAGGTAGTGCTCTGGAATGGAGGAGCAGAACATCTAATAGCACGCTATGGATTCTGTAGTATTGGTTATGTTACATGTTCTTTGCTGTAATGCAAACACTGCCCAAAGCAGGAGAGATGGTAAACCTTTAAAAGGGCCAATTTCTGAAAGCTGAAAATATTTATGAGCAAAATTGACTGAGGAAAAAATTACACAGAAAAATGTGAATGATAATTGAGAGTAGCTTAAGGACATTTTATTAGATGTTCTAAAAGCCATAATCACATAAGAAGGCTACACAAGTTTAAAAAATAATCCTGGTTTAGAGAAAAGTTTAAAATAGTAATAAAAAATTAAACATATACAATAAGGGTGGGGAGGAAAGTTGACAGCAATTACTTAATATTAGAAATTTAATATGGATGATTGAGAAGGGAAGTTTAAGGCCCCAATGTGGCCAGTAGGATTTAGGACAACAAGGATTTTAAAAAGTATCGGAGCAACACAAAGAATCCTAACAATTATATAGGTCCACTACTAGGTGGAGATGGCTAAATTGTTGATAATGATGTAGACAGACAATTGTGTGAAGAAATATTTCTGTTCTATGTTCTGAAAGCTGGATGATGTACTCATAACGTATAGTGATGATAAAATATTTTCCATCCCAGCAATAACTGAGTGGGACTTAGCAGCTACTAAAGTTAAAACATTTTAAAATCACTTATTCTGATATCTTGCACCTAAGAGCTTTAAAAGAGTTGACTTCAGAGTTCTTGGAATTCTTACGCTAGTTTTTAATAATTTTTGGAAAACTGGGGAAGTTCCAGAGGACTGGCAGAAAGCAAGTGCTGGGTCAATATTTATAAAGGGTTCATACAACGACCCAGGTAATTATTGGCCTGATAGCTTTACATCATTCCTGGGCAAAATAATGAACACCTCCATTCTACCCCCACAACTCCCAAATATACATTAGAAAGTATGGAAATGATCAGTTGAAGTCACCCAAAATGATTTCTATTCAGTATCACAACCTATGCATATCTGCACTGCATAAATGAATCTGAAAATTGAACAGTGGTCTACCTTATGCCTGCTAATAGACTGATTGTATTCTCCAGTAGCATTTACAGAACTTTTGAAGATTCTTCCTAAGTCACTTAGGAGCACAAGTCCCACTGAACGTCAATGATATATGCTCCTAAATCAAGTAGGTGCTTTTGAAAATTCCATCCTATACCAAAACATAAGTGTCTTTACATCCTTACAGCAAGTTATTCATGCCTTCCTGAAGACCATATTCAGTTAGTGGGGAAAAAGAGACAGGCTTTTTTTTAAAATTACTTCACAAGAAGGGACCACGCTCAGGGTAATTGCTTGGGGAAATTGCCTAAAAGTATATTATATCTGAAATCCCAAAGTTTTATCATATAGTGAGACCCAGCAAAGACATGTAGCTACTGTATCTGAGGTTACCAACCTCTTTAATACTGGCCTCAAAATTAGCTAGTTTACATGGTAGGGTATCGGAGACATTTACCTACAAAATCAAAATCATCCAAACTAGAATTATTCTGAAATAAACCTTTGTGATTGAGTAGGTAATGAGATTAACTGCTTTTTTCAATCAAAGTGATAGAAACAGACTTGATCATAAGACGATGACACTGGATTTAGTTGATATTTAAATACCGATCTAAAATAATATAATAAATCTCTACAGTTTTATTTTAGAGATATAAAACCAGTCTATGTGGAGTTGTAGCCCTTCTACTTGCTTTAGTCTAGACAGCTAATTTAAACAAATAATATCTCAGAATACTTCCCTTAAAATAATGTTGACTTTATGTGTTTATTAACATATACTGTATCCTACTGGTATTACTGTATGAGCTTAAACAAGTTTGGTACTTTATCTGGAGTTCTTTTTGGTACGACTGTGATGGTAGCTTCTTTCCAAACAAATATTATACATTTTGTTTCTTAATTTTGTGTTTTGTGTTTGTATATTTAGATCTCATTTTGTCCTGTTTGTCCATTTTTAGAAAGAATATATATAGTGTTTAAGCGTCAACTTCTTAACAAAGACAATTTTGAATAGTGATTTGAACAATTTTCTCAAGAGAAAGAACGGTGTTAACATTGTTTTATGTTAGTTTCAAACACATTGTTTAACTTATTTTAAGTGTCAGAAAAATGTATCCTTTAAATAAAGGAGAGCTTCAAAACTCTAATGGGGACTGGACAAGTACGTGAGCATACTGTTTAAACTTCACCTGTTTCCATTACGCACATCGTAAGGAATTCACACGGGCTTTCCAGTAGCTGTGTTTTATGTCTTGAAGTGCCATGTACTGGTATGAGACCAAAGTAACAGCGCCAAGTTACAAAGGAATTATCATAATGTCTTCTCATAGGAGGGCAATGGTATCAATACAGGACTGCATGTACTTCAGAACCACCATCATGCATTTTAGATAGCCTAGGTAGATAACCTGAGACCAAAGTGCTAATAAGATCAAGTGTCTGCAAGGAAAATATACTCAAGGCTGGTCTATATTGAAAAGTTACATTGGTGTAGCTACAGCTCACAAGGGGTGTGAAAAATCCATAGTATAGACAGTGCTTGGTCTTCGGGAAGGGGAGTTACCTACAGCAATAGGAGAATCCCTCCCATTGCTGTAGTGTCTACAAAGAAGAGCAACAGCAGCACAACTGCAGTGTTGCCGCTGTAGCGTTTGAAGTGTAGCATAGCCTAAGAGCCAGACCCTTGGATCCTGCTGACTTTGAAGCAAAGGTGACTGCATTTCATCTTTGTGCTCTTCCAATCTCCAGCACTGTAGAGGGCCAGCTCAGCCGCCATACAAGTTAGAGACACTTCAGGGCTGGTTTAGCTTCCCCCAAAGTGTTGTTATGGTATCCAGGGATCACCAACGTTGCACTCCAGCCACTGCCCTTTCTGCATATTTCCAACAAACACCTTCATGCATGGAAGAAGCTACTTGAGAAAAAAAAATCCCTCAGTGTCCTCCTGAAAACTCAGTTCAGCCATGATGCTGGAGTGAGGCCTCTGGACACTATGCAACACTGATAGTAAATACAAAAAAATAACGCTGCTGTGTGGGAGGCAGGCATGGAGATGCTTGGTCACGAGGCAGAAAACTCTAGCAAATTAGCTGCCGTGTGTGGTTCCTGCCCTCTCCAGCACAATGGGGCTGCAGAAATTACTGCAGCACTATGGCTACAATAATTGTAAGCTGTTTCAGGCTGGGTCTCCCTTTTCCATATGCCTACCATATGCAATGCCTACTACAATGGGACCTCAAAGAGGTTACTCCAATAGAAATTATTAATACTGCTAATAATGAATAATATCCATACACTTACTGTGGAGAGCATAGAGGAAAGGGAACAAGAGGGGGAGGATTTACACACTACAGTTTTCCTCGCATCCCAGTTGTCATAAGAGAAGACTCCCAAGCCTGATGACCCAGTGCTCTCTCCCCAGCTGTTTCTAATTGTATCCCCCTCCCAGCTTAAAAGATACAATTAAAGGTACAGCGACATCATTCTCCAGTTATTTGAACCCACTGGTGAGTCAGTACCACCATACTCAGGACTTGGATTAAATGTTCAGAGGAGGTTTAGGTACTAGTAAATTTGAGGCCCACTTAGGCAGAAAGGCACACATTTTTCCTCCCTCAGGCTCGGACAGCCTAATGTCCCATCACAAAGGGTCAGAATCTGCTACTCTTGCTCATATTAGCAGCACCTTATTCTATGGGACTGCACATCAAGTAAGGCAATAGTCAATGTGAGCAAAGGCATTAGAATATGTCCCTTATTCAGCTTTCTTGTTGATGAAGAAAGCTAATGTTGTGCTGATATTTAAAAAGGGTAAACAGGATGATCTGAGTACGTCTAGGCCTGTCAGCCGGACATCACTCCTGGGAAAGATGATGGAATGGCTGACTCAGGACTCAATTAATAAAGATTAAAGGAGGGCAATGTAATTAATGCAAATCATCATGGGTTTATGGAAAATAGATCCTGGCAAACTAACCTGATCTCTTTTTTGGATCAGATTTGGTTGAGAAAGGCAATAGTGTTGACATACTTGGACTTGGTACCACATGACATTTTGATTAAAACATGACACACATTAAATGGATTAAAAACTGACTAACTGATAAGTCTCAAAATGTAACTGTAAACAAGGAAATGTCATCAAGTGGGTCTGTTTCCAGTAGGGTCCCACAGAGACTGGTTCTTGGACCTATGATGTGTTATATTTTTATCAAATTACCTCAAAGAAAACATGATGAAGTTTGCAGATGACACACAAATCAGGGAGGTGGGGTGGTAAATAATGAAGAGGATTCAGAGCTATCTGGATCACTTGGAACACTGGGCGCAAGCAAACAATGTGTCTTTATAAAATCAAACACAGAGTTATCCAATCAAGGAACAAAGGACTGTAGGCCACACCTACAGAATGGGAGACTGTATCCAGAGAAGCAGTGACTCTGAAAAAGATTTGGGGTCATAGTGGATAACGAGCTGAACATGAGCCCCCAGTGTGATTCTGTGGCCAAGAGAGCTAATGCTATCCTGGGATGCATAAACAAGGGAACTCGAACAGGAGCAGAGAGGTTATTTTACCTCTGTATTTGGCACTGGTGAGACCACTGCTGGAATACAATGCCCAGTTCTGGTGCCCACAATTCAAGAAAGGTGTTGATACATTGGAGAGGGTTCAAAAGAGAGCCACAAGAATGATTAAAGGATTAGAAAACATGCCTTGTAGTGACTGAGCTCTTTGAGTCTGTTTATCTTAAAGAGAAAATTAAGGGGTGACTTGACTATCATCTGTAAGTACCTACAAGGGAAACAAATATTTAATAACAGGTTCTTCAATCTATCCGAGAAAGGTATAACACAATCCAAATTCAGACTGGAACTATGGTGTAAATTTTTAATGGTGAGAGTGATTAACCGTGGGAACAATTTTCCAAGGGTTGTGGTAGATTCTACATTGCTGACAATTTTAAAAATCAAGATTTTCTAGGAATTATTTTGTTGAATTTCTACAGCCTGTATTATACAGGAATTCAAACTAGATGATCATAATGGTCCTTTCTGGCCTGAGAATTTATGAATATACCACACACAGTGAATTGTCAGGCATAGGGGGATACGACACTGCTACAATTATCTCCAAAGCCTTTTGGTCTGGAGACAGACCTTCATCATGAATCACTGAGACTCTCAAACACAGTTTAGTAGTTCCAAGTCTCAGCTGCAGTATTGTCAGATATTTCTTTCATATGTAAAACACAATGGCTTTATTGTCAACATGGATAAATACAGTTTACCTGTGATGTCAAGAGTAGGTAACTCTGTTCATTTAAGGGGAGTAAAGGCACATTAGATCAAATTCATCCCTGATGCAATTTTACTGAATTGAAGTCAGCTTTACTGAAGTCAGTGTTTGAGTGTGTTACTGTGGACGAGGGGGTGCAGGGGCTCAACCCTCCCTGGGGAGGAGGGGAGCCACACCGGCCTCGTCTCGTCGTCCGAGGGCTTCTGCCCTCGGGACCGCAGTCCGCTCCGGCGGGTCGGGCCCTGTGTGTGGGACCGAACAGCAACACAGTTAAATAATAGGGGCCCAGCCCTTGGGTCGGGTGGGGCACCAACAAACACAGCAGTAGTTTCTCGGCTCTGGCCCTTTGGAGCAGGGCAGAGCAGTGGCAAACCCAAAAGGGGCCCAGCCTTTGGTTCGGGTGGGGCACCAAACACAGTTCAATCAGCTCTGGCCTCTTCGGCTGGGAAGAGGGTGGGAGTCTGCCACCCGGTTACGGGTGGCAGGGGGAACGCAGGCCCACCCACTCCTCTGCGTTCCAGCCTGGGGCCCTGGTAGCGGCCGTCACCGCTACCGGTGGTCAGTGGGGATCCTGACCGAAACACACTGACATCAGCACAGGGCCTTCTGCAGCCTGACTGTAGTCAGCTGCCCCTGGGCTACTTCCAGCCTCCCCCCTGGTTCCTACCTGGTCTGCTGGGGCGTCCAGCACATGGGTTCCTCCCAGTCAGGGCAGGGCGGTAGGTCCGGGAATACCTCCGGGACAGTGGGCCAGGTCTGGTCTGGCGGCTCCTCGGGGCCCTAGTAGTGACTGCAGGGCAGCTCCGGCAGCTCCTTGTAGCGACTGCGGGGCAGCTCCTCGTCGTACTGGCCTCGGGCCTCAGCGGCTTCCCGGTGATGAGAGTCAGCGGGCACGTCTGCTCCTGCGGCGGCCGAGCCCTGACTGAGGGCTGGAACCCAGCTTTTATCCTTCCGGATAGCCGCCTGACTCTTTGAGGGGCAGGACTTCCTCCCAGCGGTTCTGCCCGGGGAGGTGATTGATGGGGCTCAACCCTCCCTGGGGAGGAGGGGAGCCACACCGCCTCTCTACCCCAACCCCCCCCAAGTCTGGCCCCCGTCGGTCAGGGTCAGGCTGCCCCATTTCAGCGAGGCGGGAGAAGAAGTCCGCGTTGACGTGGTCCTTGCCAGCCCTATGCTGGATGGTGAACGCATAGGGCTGCAAGGCCAAGTACCAGCGCATAATGCAGGCATTGTTATCCTTCATCCGCATTAGCCACTGGAGTGGGGCGTGGTCGGTGACCAGAGCGAACGGGCCCCCCAGGAGGAAGAACTGAGGAGCCTCGCAGGCCCACTTGATTGCGAGGGCCTCCTTTTCAATCATGGCATAGCTCCGCTCCCGGGGGAATAGCTTGCGGCTCATTTACAGGATGGGGTGGTCTTCTCTGTCCCCTTCCTGAGATAAGACAGCCCCCAAGCCCACATCAGACGCATCCGTCTGAAGGGTTTATCAAAGTCGGGGCTATATAGGACAGGTTCCTGGCACAGGCAGTTGCGGAGCATCTTAAAGGCTGCTTCACACTCCAGGGTCCAGCGCACGTTTGGAGGGCTGTTCTTCGTCATCAGCCCGGTCAGGGGTGCGGCAATTGACGCGAATTGGGTAATAAACAGCCGGTAATACCCTACGAGCCCCAAGAAGCACCGTACTTGCTGCTTCGTGGTCGGGGTGGGGCACTCCGCCAAGGCTTGGAGCTTTCCCACCAGGGGCTTTATCCACCCCTGCCCAACGGTGTAACCGAGGTAGGTCGTTTCTTCCCAGGCTATTCAGCACTTCTTGGGGTTCGCTGTTAACCGTGTCTCCCGAAGGATTCGGAGGACTGCCGCAACCCGATCCAGATGGCCGTCCCAGCAGCAGTTGTAGATCACGACATCGTCCAAGTAGGCGGCCGCATACTCCTGGTGCGGTCGCAAGAGGCGATCCATCAGCCGCTGAAAGGTTGCGGGGGCACCATGGAGGCCGAAGGGCATCCAAGTAAATTCATACAGCCCAGATGGGGTGGCAAAGGCGGTCTTTTCCTTGGACGCCTCCTCAAGGGGGATTTGCCTGTACCCCTTGCTGAGGTCCAGCATGGTGATATAGTGGGCCTCTCCGAGGTGGCCAAGTAACTCATTGACCTGGGGCATCGGGTACGCATCAAAATGGGAGATGGCATTCACCTTTCGGAAGTCTATACAGAAGCGCCGGGAGCCGTCCGGCTTAGGTACTAGGACCACCGGGCTGCGCCACTCACTCTGCGATAGTTCAACGATCCCTAAGGCCAACATTGCCTGAACCTCCTCCTCAACCTCCACTTGCATTCGGTATGGGATAGGCCAGGTAGTCTCCCTAACGACCTTCCCGGGCGCTGTTTGGATCGTGTGACAAGTGGTGCCCGTGCAGCCCGGTAGCGCCGTGAAGATCCGACGGAAGGCCCGCAGGAGGCACTTGGCCTGCTCCCGTTGCTCCTCCATCAGAGTGCTTCCTAGTGCAGGTTCTGACACCTCCCCCGTTCAGGCCCCCTCCGGACCCAACTCTAACTCTGGTGGGCATGGGTCGATCAGGAGGCCCTCCCGGTCCCGCTACGGCTTCAGCAGGTTGATGTGATACAACTGCCTTTCCTTGCGGCGGCCCGGCTGGCGAATCTCGTAGTTGATGGGCCCCACCCTCCGAAGCACCTTGTAGGGGCCTTGCCAACGAGCCAGCAACTTTGACTCGCTGGAGGGGAGGAGTAAGAGAACCTGGTCTCCGGGGGCGAACTCTCGCATTTGCGTGTCCTGATTATAACCCCACTCCTGCTTCTCCTGGGCCTCCTTAAGGTTCTCCCTCGCCAGGATTCCGGCCTGGGTTAGGTGTTCCCGCAGTTGGAGGACATACTGGAGAAGCCCCTGGGTTGGGGAGGCCGACTGCTCTCACGTCTCCTTCATGAGGTCCAGGACGCCCCGTGGCCTCAGACCATAGAGGAGTTCAAAGGGGGAGAACTTGGTCGAAGCCTGGGGAACCTCCCGGACAGCGAGGAGCAACAGCGGGAGGAGTTGGTCCCAGTGGCGAAGCTCATCTGGCGGGAACCTCCTGAGCATGCCCTTAAGGGTGCGGTTGAAGCGCTCCACCTACCTGTCCGTCTGGGGGTGGTAGATGGAGGTATGGAGCTGCTTTATCCCCAGGAGTCGGCAGACTTGTTTCAGCAAGTGGGACGTGAAATTCATGCCCTGGTCCGTCAAGACCTCCTTAGGCAACCCCATGCGGGCGAACACCTTCACTAGCTCGCCCACGATGGTCCAGGCTGTGACGCTCCACAGTGGGATGGCCTCCGGAAACCGGGTGGCATAGTCTATTAGGACCAGGACATATTGAAATCCCGCCGTGCTCCGGGGAAGCGGGCCCATCAGGTCCATGGCGACCCACTCGAACAGTGTATCAATTAGAGGCATCGGGACCAAGGGCGCCCTCGGTGTCCGGGGTGGGGCGGCCAGTTGACACCCCGGGCATGAACTACAGTACCACTTCACATCTCCGTCTATCCCCGGCCAATAAAATCGAGCCCGAATCCGTGCCATGGTCTTCTCATGCCCCAGGTGTCCCGCCGCTGGTACGTCATGGGCCAAGCTCATTACGGCCCATCGATGGCATTGGGGCACAAGAAGCTGTGTTCTGGGCTCTTGCGTGCGGGGGTCCCGCTCGACCCGGTAAAGTCGGTCCTGGCGGAGTTCGAAGTGGGGCCACTGTGTAGCCCGGCTCTGGTCGATGACTGACCCGTTGATGGCCGCGAGCTGCTCATAGGCCCTTTGGAGAGTGGGGTCAGCTTGCTGGTCCCGACAAAAGTCTGTGTCAAAGCGGGGCGTGGAAGGGTCCCCTTTGGTCGAGACCCCAGCCTCCCCGGTTTCTGCCCCAGTTTCCTTGGAGCCCCCTTTGGTCCTCTCCGGGGGCTCGGCCGCAAGGGCCAGGATGGATCGACGGAGCCCCTCAAAGGCAGGCCAGTCGTGCCCCAAGATGACCGGGTAGGCCAGATGGGGGGCCATCCCAACAATTAGTGACCAGGTGAGGCCGTTGACCGGCAGCTGGGCCCGGGCACTCGAGTAGGGCCGAACGTCTCCATGGATACACTGAAGATAGATAGGTCCCAGGCCGGAGTTGATCGGCGGTCCCAGGGCCTGACAGACCAACGTTTGACCGCAGCCGGAGTCAGCCAGGGCCGTCGTAGGGTGGTCTCCCACGACCACCAGGATCGTGAGCTTAGGGGGCTGGGGTCGTTGAGCCCGACCTTCTCCTGCGCATACCTGCCCATAGTCACACTCCATCGCAGGGCAGTCCTGCTGTACGTGGCCGGTCCTCCCACACCCAAAGCAGGGTCCTATTTCTGAGCACCTGCGCCAGGGCCCGCTGGCCTGAGGGCTTCGGGGGCCTCAGTGGGGCTCTGACGGGCCAGCGGGAGAGGTCCCTGCATCCACGGGCGGGGCGGGCTCTGAAAGTTGGGTCCGAGGAGCCGGCTCGGGGCCCCACCCGTGACCCAGGTCCCGTGTTCCAGGCGGAGCGGACCCTCTTCTCCCTTCATGGGGTTGGTCGGGTCCCAGGGCTGGGGCCTGGAAGGCGGGCCCCACTGAAGTCTCTACAGCGAGGAAATCCTCCATTAAGGAGACCGCGGCCCCCAGGGTGGCGGGCTGATGGCAGAGGACCCAGGCCCATCCTCGCGCAGGCAGGATATGCATAAACTGCTCGGGGACCACCTGCTCAGTTACTTCCTTCGCCGTACGGGTTTCGGGCTGCAGCCAGCAGCAACCGGCTTCCTTCAGGCCTTGGGCGACCAGTTGAGGACGTGCACCTGTCGGATACGCCTGGCCCCAGAACCGTTGTCTGAAGGTTTCGGGGCTGACGTCCAAGGCGTCAAGGATCGCCGCCTTCACTCGGTCGTAGTCTCGGGTGTCCTCCGTTGCCAGCCCGCGATAGGCCAACTGCGCTTGCCCGGTCAGATAGGAGGCCAAGAGAGTGGCCCATTGTGCTCGGGGCCACCCTGCGACTAGAGCGACCCGCTGAAACGTGACCAAGAAGGCCTCCGGGTCGTCTCTCGGGCCCATCTTGGTCAGGCATAGGGGCGCCAGTGCCCGGGGACCGCTGGCGTCCTCTCCCGTGGCTCCGTCGGTGGGTTGGGCGGCAGTCCTGAGAAGCGTCTGTAACTGGCCCCCCACTTGCAGGATAAGCTGCTGTTGCTGCTCCAGCTGGACGGTGTGCTGCTGTCGCTGCTGCTGGAGGAGGGCGGCATCTCGTTGCTGCTGCTGCTCACGAAGGGCAGTTTGCTGCTGCAGCAGTTGCGCCGCCTGCTGCCGTTCCTGGCTTTCCGCCAGCATTTGGAACAGCCGTTCCAGATCCATGTCTCGGTCTGGGACACACTGGATATCTTAGTGCTCCTACCGGCCCCTTCTCACAGGGGCAAGGGGTTCAGATCCCCACTTCTGGTACCAAATGTGGATGAAGGGGTGCTGGGGCTCAACCCTCCCTGGGGAGGAGGGGAGCCACACCAGCCTCGTCTCGTCGTCCGAGGGCCTCTGCCCTCGGGACCGCAGTCCGCTCCGGCGGGTCGGGCCCTGTGTGCAGGACCGAACAGCCACACAGTTAAATAATAGAGGCCTAGCCCTTGGGTCGGGTGGGGCACCTACAAACACAGCAGTAGTTTCTCGGCTCTGGCCCTTTGGGGCAGGGCAGAGCAGTGGCAAAGTCAATACAGCAGTAGTTTCTTGGCTCTGGCCCTTTGGGGCAGGGCAGGGCAGTGGCAAAGTCAAAAGGGGCCCAGCCCTTGGTTCGGGCGGGGCACCAAACACAGTTACAGTTAGCTCTGGCCCTTTGGAGCAGAGCAGAGCAGTGGCAAAGTCAAAGGGGGCCCAGCCCTTGGTTCGGGCGGGGCACCAAACACAGTTCAATCAGCTCTGGCCTCTTCGGCTGGGAAGAGGGTGGGAGTCTGCCACCCGGTTACGAGTGGCAGGGGGAACGCAGGCCCACCCATTCCTCTGCGTTCCAGCCCGGGGCCCTGGTAGCGGCCGTCACCGCTACCGGTGGTCAGTGGGGATCCTGACCGAAACACACTGACATCGGCACAGGGCCTTCTGCAGCCTGACTGTAGTCAGCTGCCCCTGGGCTACTTCCTGCCTCCCCCCTGGTTCCTACTTGGTCCTCTGGAGTGTCCAGCACCATGGGTTCCTCCCAGTCAGGGCAGGGCGGTAGATCCGGGAAGACCTCCGGGACGGCGGGCCAGGTCTGGTCTGGCGGCTCCTCGGGGCCGTAGTAGGGACGGGGCAGTTCTGGCAGCTCCTCATCGTAGCGACTGCAGGGCAGCTCCAGCAGCTCCTCGTCGTAGCGACTGCGAGGCAGCTCCGGCAGCTCCTCGTCGTAGCGACTGCGAGGCAGCTCCGGCAGCTCCTCGTCGTAGCGACTGCGAGGCAGCTCCGGCAGCTCCTCGTCGTACCGGCCCTGGGCCTCAGCGGCTTCCCAGTGATGAGGGTCAGCGGGCACGTCTGCTCCTGCTGGCAGCCGAGCCCTGACTGAGGGCTGGGGCCCGGCTATTATCCTTCCGGGTCGCCGCCTGACCCTTTGAGGGGTGGGACTACCTCCCAGCGGTTCCGCCCTGGGGGGGTGATTGAGGGGGCTCAACCCTCCCTGGGGAGGAGGGGAGCCACACCGCCTCTCTACAGTTACACATAGAGCAAGTTCTTCCATTCTCATGCATGTGTACCTAAAGTCGCTGGGCATCCTGGTAAGAGGTCTCTCTCTCCCTTCTTTCCTTTTAGGAAGAGGAACGTGCTAAGTGATCCAGGTCCTTGTACAGAAGCTGAACCAGGCTGAAAGGCCTTTTCATTTCTGCTAACTCCACTGTGATCACCCATAGGATTTACTTCTGCCACTGAAATGCCACATGGGATTCCACTTTACTTTGGCACATTATTAGTGATGCTTCCATGGCTTTGAAAATATTATACCGAGCCTGATTCATATTCCATCCCAAACCGCCACAGTTGAGAGCAGCAAAGGCATTCAGGCTGGAACTGCATTTGTATAAGTGAGAGGAGACTGCTAGCAGGGTGTTTTCTCTCCCTTCTGTAGCCCAAACTAGCCCCAAGCAGATGACATTCATGACATGTTGCAAAGCTCATATTATTCCTCTCTGGGAATGAGTTATGGATGATATATTGTTTGAGGGGGATTTGAGAAGTTAAAGTGCCTGTTTTACTAGTGGTGGATTATTTTAAATTGTATTCCTGCACTTAGAACATATTTAAAGTTATGTCAATGGTGCCTAGGTTCAATTTTTCAGCATTTCTAGCCATCTAAATAAATAAATGTTTAATTGTCTTGTCTACTTCCTGAGTTTCAAGAAATTTAGTTTTGCACCAGTTGTTTGAACACATATGTAGTCAGAAGAGATCATATATCATGGATGTTGATAGCATATGTTATAAAGTAGGTACCTGGCACAGATTGTCCCTTATTATTCTATGAATATCTTTCAACCTCCGTGCATGCAAGTGAGTGACACAAGCCATTGAAATGTGTAACAAATGATCGAAATGTGGAGCACCCTGGTTTTACTGCACATCGCACCATAATTAACAGATAAGAGTTTTTCCACTATAAAACCTGTTTTTAGGAAATTTTTCTCTCAGTAAATCACATTGCAAAACTAGTTTATTTAATTCTCACCATTAAAATAATCACCCTTAAAAACAGGTTTTATAGATAAAAAATATTAATCTGTCACTTATGGCGTGATGTGCAACCAAACAGCCACTTGACTCTCCCTTGCTTCCCCTCATCCTGGTTCAACCTCCCTTTATTGTCACCCTCCAGCTGCCTGCTCACAGAGGTTCAGGAGTAGCTCCCCGTGCTGCTGGTTTCTCTGTAGCTCTTCTGTTTCGAGTGCAAGGTGGCGATGAGCTTCTCCTCCGCTATGGAGGCAGATGACAGCAGAAAGCAGCTCTGGGTAGCTGAGAGCAGCTTTCAGGCCAGGAGTGCTGTGTGGGGCTGAACTGAGGCAGTAGCACACCTGGTCTCTTCCTGTGGCTGGCTCCTCTCTCCTAGGCAGGAAGGCAGATGGCTACGGTGGGTGCTGTGGCTCGCCGCTAAGGCCTTGTGAGCTTGCACTCAGAATGCAGATAATGGTGGCATGATGGGAGGGTGGATTCACAGCACTCCACCTGTAGGCTAGTGCCAGTGGGGGCCTGGTCTTGTGCACTCCCCTCCTTTCTCCCAATTCACTGCAAGCTGACCCCGAAGCAACACCTGTGGGGAATTCAGGCAGGTCAAAGTGGGGATGCTGTGCAGAGAGACAGAAGTGGCTCTCATCTGTTATGTACTGAGAAATGCAGCACTGTTCAGAGGTAGGATTTTATAATGGAAATATTAAAAGAGTTTATATTCTGGATGTCCTAATCTTTGTGATATCTGTAACTCCACTTTCAAGCTGGTGTTACTGCACTAAATGAATGGAGTGACACTGCTGTACAAGGGGAATAATGCAGTGGGGAATCAAGCCTGAAATCTTTATACTTAATCCCACAAGTTTGCCCCTGGAAAAACTTGCAATTTGAGCAGAAACAGTATTTGTTTTGGATTCACTCATCATGTGACTGGGCACCAAATGCAAACAAGTGTTATCACAACTGTATGGACCACTCTTGAAAATGTGACCACTCTGTCACAGAAACCAGACCCAAGGATAAATACTGCCATGCAATTTAAAACAAAAACATATACATCATCAGTATTTTTCAAACATTATGACACAGAGTCCATTTTACATTACTATCTAAGTCAAGCACTTATGGTGTGTCTGCTTCTATGTAGTAGAAATGGTACCTGACGTACATAAAAAGCCAGCCCACATCAACATCTGTAACATCTCTTACATTCCTCTGTGATACACACACTGTTCGGATAGGCCTATCCCATACAGGGCAAGCTTTACTGACAACCCTCCCCTGGCCTCCTGCACTCCCCTCCCATGCAGGCCTGGGCACCTGTTTCTACCTCCTCCCCTACAACCTTCCCCTGGCCCCCTCCACCCCTTGGGCTGGGAACCCACTATCCATCTGCCCCACTCCCCTGTGCAACTCTTCCCCTGGAGCTACTCAGCTCAACTACAACAGGATCTGGGCAACATGGGCGCTCCATACCCTGCCCTGCCAGGTCCCCAGTAATTCCCAGACCCCTCACCTTTCCGGATGAACACCTCGCTGTTGAAGTGATGGCTGCAGTGCAAGTCCAGTGTGGCATTAGCCGGGAAGAGACTGTGAGTTGCCTGAGCAGCTAGGGAGGGAGCAAAAGTGCTTCCTTGCCTAGCTGGGGACTTCTTCCCACTCCTCGAGTCCTATCTGCCTACGCAGACTGTGGTGTAACTACACTGGTGCCTAAGGTAGAGCGGCCTCTGCTGGTTAGGCCCCCATAACTGTGTGGGCCCTGCCACAAACTGCACATTAGCACCATTGTAGAGATGTCACTGGGTATCTGGTTTCAACTCAGCAAAGAAGCTGTTCTCTAGGGGATTTCAACTGCTTCTCAGAATAAAACCTGGCTCCACCCACCTGAGCTCATTTAATGGGCAAAGTGATAATCCATATTGTGATGGGGCAAGGCCAGATGGCTACAGTAAAGTAATGAGGAACAGGTATGTTTAGCCCCAGGCTAAACAAATCCCTAGGACCATGGTAAACAAATGGCAGTTGCTCCAGGTTAATCAAAGCAGGTGGGGCCAATTAAGATCTTTCTAGAAGGCAGTGGAGATAGCTACATTGATTAGAACACCTGCAGCCAATCAAGGCAGGCTAATCAGGGCACCTGGGTTTAAAAAGGAGCTCACTCCAGTCAGGTAGGGAGGAGCCAGAGGAGAGGAAGTGTGTGAGAGAGGAGCTGGGAGCAAGAAGCTGAGACTAAGAGGGTTTGCTACTGGAGGACTGAGGAATTATCAGACAATCAGTCAAGCATTATCAGACACCAGGAGGAAGGTTCTGTGGTGAGGATAAAGAAGGTGTTTGGAGGAGGCCATGGAAGTAGCCCAGGGATTTGTAGCTGTCATGCAGCTGTTACAGGAGGCACAATAGACAGCTGCAATCCACAGGGCCCTGGGCTGGAACCTGGAGTAGAGGGTGGGCCCGGGTTCCCCCCAAACTTTGCAACTCCTGATCAGACACAGGAGGAGTTGACCCAGACTGTAAGTTCCACCAGAGGGGAAGATCACTGAGGTGAGCAAATCTGCCAATAAGTGCAGGACCCACCAAGGTAAAGGAGGAACTTTGTCACAATAGGTAAAAAACAAGCCTTATTCTATTCTCACTTATAGCAGGGTAACCCTGATTAATTCCACTGACAGGCTTAATTTGCCTCTTAGACCAGTGTAACACCATTGATTTCAGTGGAGTTCTTACTGTTTACACCCATGTAAGAGAGGAAAATCAGAGCTAATATACAGTATCTTTGCTCTATTTGGTCCAGATCCTCACTTGGTGTGAATCAGCACTGGTATTGAAATCAATTCAGCTACACTATATAAGAGCTTAGTATTATTTTATTATGACCATTTACATTAGCTGATTTAGCTATTCATATGCAAGGTAGTCCCACTTCCCCTGCAAAAAAAAAGACTGAAAGAACTACAAGCCAAAAGAAGCAGAGAAAATACCAGCCACTCCAAAAGCCAGCTGCCACAGCCAAAAAAGAGGCTTTAACCAACCATCTTAAGCATTTCAATAATTTCACATAAAATTAGCTTAAGCAAATACCACAAAGCCTACAGAAAACTCCCTAAAACAAACAAAATTCCAGTCTTAATATCAACGTAAGTTATTCATAAGTAATTAAAATGTTCCCATTTCTTGTTTTTTCTGAGCGGACAAGCCATAAAACTGGCTGCTTCAGTGATAACTGAAATATGGCCTATTATATTTTTGTCTGATACATAACGATTCAGAAACAGGGTGGAGGTGATTACATCATCTGTAGTTGGCCACAAACATATCCCCTGTCTTGAACACACAGAGAGGAATTGGGGAGCCAGCAACATAACTTGACTGGAATCCACAAGAATGAAAAGCTGCCAAATCATAAAGTAGTAAAAGAACTCATTTTCTGTGTGCTAGGAAATATACACCAGTGCAACAGAACCTTATTAATAGAGAACTCCTAAGAACAGCTAGACAACACATTTTCTTTGCAATGAATAATAAACAATCCATTTAAAGTGAAAACAAAAATATGCATGCGCTCACCTGAAAATGGTTAAATATTTTGATGTGGCAAGGCTGATAATGACTCCTTTTTGCTTAATATTTTTAGGTCATGTGGGGTATTAAATCAAGCTGTATTGTACAGTAAGTTGGCTCTGTGCCTGTAACACTCTTGTCATGTGTATGTCATAAAAACTTGTCAAATAAAAATAAAGCCTAATGTTGAAGAACCTTTTAAGCATGTGTTTCATTTAACCATCGCTCTGTGAATGCCTTTCAGTTTACATCAAAGTTCTGCTCTGACCTGCTGAGGTGAATAGTGTTGAGGACAACACATTCCAGAGAGGAGATTTGTTGAAATACATGGGGTAACAATGGCACCAGTCTATAAAAAGGATGATTAAAATAGTCTAGCTTGCGCTTATTTTGCTGGAGAGATGGGGACCCAGCCATACTATAAGCCCGTCTGAACCCTCTTAAACAAAAGAGAAACTCCTGTCAGAATAAAGAGGGTGGTTTTTAAGGGCTCTGTTTTGATTTGCCCACAAGCCCTGTGCATGGGACACTGTCATAGGAGCAGACTGGGAACCAGATTTTGTCTTTGATTTATAGTCTACTTCCTAGTTCCCAGCCTGCTCCTGGGGGAAAATAATCTGTGCCAGCCCTATACCTGGCACCGATTACTTCCCCTGCTGCAACTGTGCTGGCAAAGCATTAAGGGAGATGGTGGGAAGAGATGGAGTTTTGCTCCCTTATCTGCCCACTCCCAACCCTTCTGCATGGGAGGACCTGTAGTGACACTGCAGACTCTGTTTACTGCCCCTGACGCTGCTACCCATGATGTTGACTTAACAATTGCTGAAACACTGAATGATGACAACAGACAGTGGCGATTGGCTTCAGGGGAAAAAGATAAGGATTATAACTAATGAAAATCAAGTGGGTTGTTCAGCTATGTACAAGCATACATCTCAGGTTTGTATTTGTTGTTATTTTACATTTTTTTTCCTTTTCGGGGGGCGGGGGGAGGTGTAGTGAGGCGGCCTGGCTCCCACCCGCCCCAAAGAGGGACGAGCCCCTCTGGATGCCAAAGTGGACGGAGCCACTGGAGCCTGCACCCGCCACCCAGAGGTCAAAGCACAAGACAGGAAGTACAAAAGCCAAAATCCAGGACTCAGAAAGTCCCTGGCCGCCGAAGAAGCCAGATGCTGGTAGCCTAGCTCCCGCTGGGGAGACTCCTGCAGCCTGTGACCGACCCGAGGACTGACCATACCAGTCAAGGCCGGATGCTGACCAGACCCCGGAGAAGCTGGTAAGCCTACTTGTGAGATGCGACCCAGAGGAGCTTGCCGAGTACCCTGAAGAGCCCAAGGTGCTGGATCCCATGGAGGACATGTCATAAACAGATAGTTAAGGGTTAATGTTCTTTTACCTGTAAAGGGTTAACAAAAGTGACCTGAAACACCTGACCAGAGGACCAATCAGGAAACAAGACTTTTTTCAAATCTGGGTGGAGGGAAGTTTTGGATGTGAGTTCTTTGTTCTTTGTTTTGGTTTGGTGACCCTCTCGGCTCTGAGAGTGATCTTTCTGTCTCCAGGCTTTTTAATCTTCTGTTTCCAAGTTGTAAGTACAAGGATAGTAAGACAATAGGTTTATATTGTTTTCTTGTATTTACATGTGTGTAGGTGCTGGAATGTGTTAAATTGTATTCTGTTTGGATAAGCTGTTTATCATTTTTCCTTTTAAGCAATTGACCCTGTATATTGTCACCTTGATACAGAGACAAATTTTATGTCTTTTCTTTCTTTTATATAAAGCTTTCTTTTTAAGACCTGTTTAAGGTTTTTCATGGTTAAGGCTAAGAAACGAAGGGAGGAGGAAAACTCTTTGTGTTAGATTACTAAGCCTGACTTGCATACCCTCGGGTGAGGGAGGAGAGAGATTAGATCTCTCGGTACTTGTGTTTCAAGGACTTGAAGCAGGGAATCTCCCAGAGTACCCAGGGTGAGGAAATCTGGGAGGAGGTAAAGAGGGTGGAATCCCTTTGTTAGATTCATGGAGCTTGAATCTGTATATCTCTCCAGGAACCCAGGGAGGGAACACCTGAAGGGGAAGAGGGAGAAGGGAAGTGGGTTATTTCCCTTTGTGGTAAGACTCAGGGCATCTGAGACTTGGGGGTTCCCCAGGGAAGGTTTTGGGGAGACCAGAGTGAGCCAGACACTGGAATTTTTCTGGCTGGTGGCAGCGATATCAGATCCAAGCTGGTAATTAAGTTTGGAGGTTTCATGCTAGCTTCTCATGTTCTGAACTCTAAGGTTCAGATCTGAGTAGGAAAGTTATGACAGGACACCAACCAGACGCAGGTACGACTAGAGGGGGGCGGTAGGAAGTAGCTCGGGGGCAGCTGACCCCAGTCTGGCTGCTGCACACCCAGAACTGATGTCAGTATGTTGCAGTCAGGATCCCCACTGACACAGCAGCAGGTTGCCTGCTGCTGTTAGGGCTCTGGGCTGGGACACAGAGGAGTGGGCGAGCTTGCATCACCCCTGCCACCCCACTGGTGGGGGGGCAGTCTCCCCTTCGTCCCAGCCGTTCAGGACCAGGAGCCTGGGTTTTGTTCCTGAACTATTTGCTCAGCACCTGCCTGAGGGCCTGAGCCCTTGACTGTTTCCTTCCTGACCAGGCTAATTCCCCGATGCACCGGACCTAAGTAGTGAGGCGGCCAGGCTCCCAGCTGCCCCGGAGAGGGGCGACCCCCAACCGAACCCTTCTACAGGGGAAGATAAGGGGAAGCAGGAACAGATGGCAATGGAGAAAAGGTTACATATACACTTTTCTCAATAATAGAGGTGCTAGCTATGACATCCTTACTAGACTCTAATCTGGGAAATGACAGTCTACCTGACTGGTACCTAAGTCTCCCAGTTCCAAAGGACAAAAATTGGGGTCTAAAGCTAGGTTCCCAATTTCAGACTTGGACATCTAAATGAGTGGAATAAAAACTTAAATGAGAGCTGCTAAGTGCTGATCACTTCTTTAGGTACCTAACTATGGATTTAGGCATCTAACTATAGACACCTTGGTTAGAAAATATGGCCAGAATTCTTTACTTTTTGCAAAATCTACTAAATAGCATTTCTCTATGCTTTTTAAACAGCTGCCATCTTTCTTCCCACATGCTACACTTTAGCTGTAGGTGAAGTTAGTCCTATAGATTTTAATTTGTGAAACATTTGTGGATCCTATTGGATAAAGATGCTAAATGTAAATTACTAATATAGAACATAGAGAAGCCATACTGGGTCAGACCAATGGTCCATCTAGCCCAGTATCCTGCCTGCTAATGGTGGCCTATGCCAGGTACTTCAGAGGACATGAAGAGAAGAATTATTCATCAAGTGATCCATCCTCTGTCACCCATTTCCAGCTTCTGGCAAACAGAGGCTAGGGACACCATCCCTGCCCATCCCGGCTAATAGCCATTGATGGACATATCCTTTATGAAGTTATCTAATTCTTTTTGAACGCGGTTATAGTCTTGACCAGAGGCGCCAACTTTCCCCGGCGCCAATGGGTGCTCGCGCCCCTCCACCCCTGGACCTGCCCTGACTCCACCCTTTCCCCACCCCATTCCAACCCCTTCCCCAAAGTTCCCACCCTCTCCCTGTCCCTATTGGACCCCTTCCCCAAATCCCCGCCCTGGCCTCTTCCCTGAGTGTGCCGCTTTCCCCCTTTTCCCCCCTCCCTCCCAGCGCTTGCCGCATGAAACTGCTGTTTCACAGAGCAAGTGCTGGGAGCTAGGGGGGAAAACGTGGGCACACAGCACGCTCAGGGGAGGAGGCAGAGGTGGAGTGGAAGCAAGCTGGGGTGGGGGGCAGGGGAGCTGCCGATGGGTGCAGAGTACCCACCAATTTTTCCCCATGGGTGCTCCAGCCCCAGAGCACCCATGGAGTCGACGCCTATGGTCTTGAACTTCATAACATCCTCTGGCAGAGAGTTCCACGGGTTGACTGGATATAAATCCAAAGTATCAGAAATACCTGTTTCATAAAACCAGATGATATGAATAGAGGAGGAAAAAGGAAGGGGCTATCCTTTATTAATAAAAGCAAAATGGAAATCTTTATGTATATGTAGTTTGCATGGCATGTAGCAATAGGGAAAATAAAATGCCTCACACAAATTTTCAAAGAATCCATTGCATGGAGGCAACAGCTCCTTAAAGCACATGCATTACTTTCCCTCCATTTTGCATAATATGCTGGAAGTTGAGGATACAGTTCTGTTGTCATTTATAGAAATTACCAGGTAGCCACTGTTTTGGCTAATTCTCCTGCATGTGGTTTGTTTTCAGTAGTATGGACTGAATTTTGTTAAGTATGATCATACTTTTCATGCCTGTGGTTCATATACCAATGACTGTTCTGTCAGCGCAGTCTGCGAAAAACACAGTTCACATTCTAACTTGTGTTCAAATTCTCCAATTAGCTCTCCACTGATGTATGCCAAAAACTTCCCTCTCGTGCTTCCACTCAGATTCTCCATTCTTTTCGAAAAAGCAAATGGCCTGAAGGGGGATTATCAAGGACCTGAACAAAGAGGCCAAAGACTGACTGGGTCTCAAGATTAAACTACTTTGTCATCTTTGGAGATGGGTTTAATCATATTATCCATCAGCTGGCTGTCGTCATTTTGGTACTTCTCACAAGGACTAAAACCTCTCAAACAGGAGTACAGGCAAAGTGTATGCTTGGAAAACAGAGCGAGGAGACTGTTTTGGAGGACTGGTATCCACACTAGGGCTTTCCATATAAGGTTGAACCCCCAGCTAAGGAGTTTTTCAGTTTACTCTTGGATTGTTAAATTGTTACTTTCTTGCTATAAATGTATTGTAACCCACAAGGCAAAGATGTGACTGATAGCAACTTCTTTTTTTCCTGCATTCAACAAGGTTACTGATGGCCATTCCAGAATTGATGCTTAAAAATTACAGTACAGAAAAATGGGTTGGGCACAAAGCCAAGGATGAAGAGCATGAAAGTTGGGGACAAAGGATGCTCAATGGAAGGGATGTGGCTATAGAACAAATCTCTAGAGGAGATCAAGCAAATCCAGTGTCCAAACTTTAGAAAATGCTGAAAAACATTGCTCTTTTAAAAGGTCTTTCCATGATAAAACTGACACTTACAAAACTGACACCCCTTTTACTGAAAGAACCCCTGGCAATCAAAATCCCTCAGCCACCTCCCAAAACTCCCTGAAACCACTCAACCTAAAAAAATAAAAGTACACTAATACAATTTTTAAAAAGCAAAACCACAAAACCTCCTCCAAGCAGAACTTCTACCCTGAAAAGAGAGAAGTACCAAAGACTCCATAGAGTCCATTAAGTACTTTGCTATTGATTTGGAAGGTGCTCAGATAATTGATGGGCTGCAGTATACAATCCTAAAATAGATAGAGGATGATATTGTGACTGGAAGTGTTACTCATGCTGGGACAACACTGCCTCCTGGCAATTCTGGGGATTAGCTCTGCCACAGCAGTGCCACTTCTGGCAGTCACACTCTGTCTCTCTCTGCATCCCCTCTCTAATTCCAGGAACTGCAGTCTCCTCTTTGTGATTTGGTCCTCTGATCAGGCCCCTATGTGATTTCCCTTTCTGGAGGGGATGTCAAAGTCTCTTCTTGCCAGCAATCTTCTCTACACTGCCCCATGTTGCCACTCCCTTAGTAGCTGGCAGGGGAACCTGGGCCCACCCTCTAGTCTGGGTTGCAGTTCAGGGCCCTTGCGAACAGTTCAAGTTCTGAACCAACCACACTGCTCTCACCCCTGGACTCCTTCTCCTCTTCCTTCTCTCAGAGAATCAGACTTCAGCTTCTTCCCTGCTGCCTTCCCACACTATTTCCAGCCTCCTAGATATATAGAAGCCCCACCTGTTCCCTCACAGGTGAGCTGATTTCTAATTAGCTTCCTCCAGCTTAAATTTCCCCCATTCATAGCCTAATTGGCTGATTGGACCCACTTTGCCTAATTCAGCTTTTGCAGGGCCAGTGTGGGAATCACAGATATAGTCACAGAAAGTGGTGTGATTCAAGTACAGGACTGGGAGACAGGAACACCTCCTGAGATACAGTCCCAGGGCTGACACAGACTTCCTTTCTAGCCTTGAGCAGGTCACTTAACCTCTCTAGCTCAAGTCGGAGTGCTGCAGGCACTAATGAGTTAACCTTTGTAAAATGCTTTGAAGATGGAGGGTGCTAAGATGAAAAGTGCTGTACAAGTGCTAAGCATTATTACATATGGGAATTGATCCATAAATATGACAGCAGAGATTCCCAGTTGTGGTGTGATTCAGCCTAGAAAGTTTTTGATGGATAACCTTTTTTCCCCCCACCCACTGTAACAAATTTCTTTTCTTTGATGAGATGTGAAATTACATTCCTTTTAACTTCAATTTTTATCATATGCTGTCAAGACAAAGTGCTGATGAATCTTCAGAGTGCAAACTATTACCAGCTGTTCATGATGTTACTTATCTAGGGGCTAAAACTACAATTATCCAGATTGGCCCTAGCTAAATGCTCTGTAATCTGTGAAACCAGGTTTGGAATAAAAGAAACATTTTTTCTAACTTAGTTTTTAGTTAAACTAGTCAGGCCTGTTTCACTAATGGGATTTGCTAGTGTGCAATGGAAAATAAACCTCATTTTCTGGAGACAGCTAAAATTATTAACCAAATTTAACCCTTAACTGTACTCATGCAGTCCCATGGCCTTCATGGGGTTACATGGTATAACAGGGGTGCTCTACTCACTGCTGGAATGGCATCTCCTGATGGCCATTCTGGGATTAGCTCTGTGAGGCTGATACTCTTTCCCACAATTGCAAGAAGCAGACAAATGATGTGCTTTTGGTCCACCGCCCTTCTCTCATGCAAGGAGCTGCTGCTGCCTCTTTGTGACTCGGTGCTCCGCCTAGGACACTCAGTATTTCCCCCTTCTGGAGTAGAGTCCATCAA
Organism: Gopherus flavomarginatus; assembly: GCF_025201925.1. Taxonomy (NCBI): domain Eukaryota; kingdom Metazoa; phylum Chordata; order Testudines; family Testudinidae; genus Gopherus; species Gopherus flavomarginatus. The sequence goes on from NC_066617.1 coordinate 333,817,355, forward strand.
AGTCTCTTCTGTTGAAGGGGCATTTGGCAGTCCTCATGCCCAGTGCCCTGACCCTTTCATTCTTGAGGTGACTCAGGCAGTCTTCCAATTCACTACCCCTCCCCCAGTGGCAAGCATGGGAAGCAGGGCCCACCCTCTACTCTGAATTGCAGCCCATGGACCCTGCAACACACAGCCACAGTCTGTTCAGTCCGCAGCCTTGCTGCTTACTCCCTGGGCTACTGCCTACCCCACATCTCACAGCTCGGCTCTCCTCTCCACCCTACTCTTTTCACAGTACACATTTCCTTCTGGCCCAGACCCCCAGGGTCCATCTCCTTCCCTCTCTACTAAACGGAGGTTGATTGAAAACTTCCTCCCAGCAACCTTTGCTGCTGTTGCTGCCGCTATCTTTCTGGGTTTACATTAACCCTGCCAATTCTGCTCAGGTGAGCTTCCTCCGAATTAGGGCTTTCCTTTCACACTTAATATCCCCCCCTTTACAGCCTAATTGTCTTGATTGGACTCACCTGACCTACCTCAGCCCTCTCAAAGCCAGTGTGGGGGAATATCCCATCACATATGGATTTAACTGGGGAGTAGGGGTATTTGGTTTTATATGAGCTCTCATCAGATGGAAAATAAACAAGCAAATGACTCTAGCATGCTTATGCACACTTACAAAATACTTTTTAAAAAGAGTGGGTTGTAGGCAGGGCCTTAAATTAAAGAGAAACATATTGGGTTAAACCCTAGTCCATGAAACAGCCCCTTTGTGCTGCTGAAGTAGCTTGAAAAGGCTGTAAAACTGTCCTAAGTGGAGAGATGGTGATTCCCCTAGCCTGGAAATTCTTCCAGCACAGTGGGTGTGTCAAGGACTTGCCAGGGATGATAGAAGTGTAACCCTTCTGCCAGGTGAAGCCAGCGACAACAAGGGGCAGGTTCAGCATCTAGGTGTACCTTTTCAACATCACAACACAAAATGGGCTTGAGCGCCCACCCACTGACCTGGGACAAAACATACCACCCCTGGGTACCTCTAAAAGGCAGTACTTCCCCTCTCACAACACAGTCTGAGTGTAGCAAAACCTTTTAAGAAAAGGAGGGAAGCAACTCAGCATTAATTTGGGAAAACACCACAACTAGGGCTCATAAACACAAATCATAAGCACAAGATCCACCCCCAAGTAAGTTGGGCAGTGTCCTTTTCCCCTCCGGATCCCTTTAACGTACCTGTCCCTTCTCTGTATCCTACTCACAGTTGCTGTCCTTGGCCAGTGCAGCCTCAGAGTTCAGAGATTCACTCACAGAGTTCACCTCCGACCCTTTGTGGAAGGCAGGGGGTTGGTATGGAGGTACCTTACACACTTCACTGATTGGGCACTCATTCATCACCCCAGTGGCTGATTGCCAGACCTATGTGGGGCTCTACTCTGACCCTGTCCACCAGTATCTGGGCTAGCTGCTTGCCATGCCTTTCCACCAACCACTCTAGTAGCCACTTGCCACACCTCTCCACCAGCCACCCTACTGGTCATGCCTCTCCACTAGCTACCCTGCTAGACACTTGCCACACCTCTCTACAAGCTGCCCACTCAACAAGATATCTTCAGGCCCACTCCCAGCAATTTCAGCTATTAGTAGGGGAGTCTCACTGCTGGTGCACACTGGGCAATCTCTTGCAATAGACACACTACTCCAAAGTAGGTCTAATACTTAAACCTAAGTATCAGCCATTTCAGCTCTGGAGCCTGTAAGAAAACTCTCAATTACATTTAAATTCACTCTTTAGTTAGGGTAGGACCCCTACATACCTGTCCCCACCCCCACTTAACTCAGTGGGCTTTGGAACCCATGTCCCCTGCCTAGCGAGTGCTGTTCAGTTGAGGGCAAGTCCCTCCATTGGGCATGCCAGGTACAGTTCTCCTGCCCTCAGTTCACACAACAAGGATAGCAATGCTTTATTACTCCTGCCCCAATAACAAGAAGACTGGGGATCCAACACCAGCCAGAAGTGATCATTTGGACAAGCAGTCCCATCATACTGAGCACTTAGGCAGGATGGGTGTGTCCATGCAAAAGAGATCAGCTTCTGATCAGTTTTTTTCCACAGCTCACCACTAGATGTCAGGGGAGAGATCATCCAGACTCTGCTTACAGAAACATAAAGAGGCAGGAGAGAATGTGGTTGGGCCACATTGTTCTTTCAACCTGCTTCAAGTTAGAGCAGCCTCAAGTGCAGGTTTGCTGATAGAAGCTGAGTCCACATTAAGGCCAGGTCTGCACTCCAAAAATCACACACTAACCAACATAACTATACCAGCAAAACCTCTTGCAGTAATAGCATATACTGGCAAAAACATTCTTTTGTTAGTAAAGCTTAAGTCCTTGGGGGAAGCGGTTTAACTATGCCAGCGAAAGATCTACATTTTTGGTGCACACTGCATCACCACGAGGGGCTTTACTGGCAGAGTTCTACCGGCAAAGCACTTCTAAATATAGACCTGGCTTTACGTTGTATGTCTTTCTCTCTCCTTCAGTCAGGAGGGGACCCAGGTATTTTTGCATATATAGTTCACCCGCGTAGCCATATATAAAGCTCTTTTTTGTAGTTTGAAAGAGTCATAAAATTCCCTAGGCCTTTTTCTCCTCTTATCTCCTTCTCCCTAAAGTGTTCTCCCCCTCCTCCCAAGAGAATCAAAGACCCAGTGAATCAATCAGGGCCTCAGCATGTTTAGAAAGATTAGGTCTCATAGTCACAGAACAAAAAACACTATCACCTGACTGATCAGTCATAAAACTTGAATATTGACCTGCAAGCATTGACTACTCTAGTACAAACAGAAGTCAAATTAAAAAAGAAAAGTGGTGGCATTGTTCCAAATTCCACCCACAAAGTGAGCTCCCCACATATGAGTCACCAAAATGAGATGCCTCCCACAGTAGATTAGGCAGCTATTCAAAATAAAACCTGTCTGAGCTCCAGAGAGCTCCTTGATCATAGCTATCCCGAGGCTTGTATAGGTACGTGGGCTTCACTGGGTTTCTTGGACTTGGCTCCATGACAGGGGGAAAAAAATCAATGGTGGGATGTCCCAAATCCCACGCATTTGAGGCACTAATGTGAGATGTTGCTCACAGTAAATTGTGCAGATTTGTGATCTCTCTTTCTTACATGAGGAGTGAAAAAGTTGGCTGTGTTACAGTTAAATCATCACCACTGGGCATCTGAGCTAACTCTCTGAGAGGAATGGGGCAGTTCACACCTCTCAGAGTTATTGTTCCTGGAGCTTTAGATGACATATCTGCATCAGTTAACCTCAAATATTTAAACTGAGTGTTTCTTCTGAACTATAAAAGCTAGATACTTTCACTTTACTTTTATTTAAAAAATGTGATTCTGAAGAACAGTTAGCAGCTTGAGGAAGCTATGCATATGCTGTATAACTAAGACTACGATTTAGTCACAGATACTTTTAGTAAAAGTCTTGGACAGGTCATGGGCAATAAACACAAATTCATGGCCTGTGACTTGTCCATGACTTATACTAGAAATGCCTGTGATTAAATCTTGAGGGAAGTTCAGGGGAGGGGAGGGGAAACACTGCTGCGGGGGGGTCCTGGGGCCAGCGGATTCAGGGGCCATGGACTGAGACTGCTCTGGCTGGCTGCCCGGGGACCGCTGCTGGGGCCAGCAGACTGTAGCTGCTCCTACAAGCCACCTGGGAACCACTGCTAGTGGCCACTGGAGCAGTGGCTGGTGTGGCTGTCCCCAGAATCTCTCCAGCAGCACCTGGTGTGGCTGTCCTGGGAGCCAGCTGCTTGGGTGGTCCTGGTCAGCCACACTGGAGTCACGGAAAGTCATGGAATCAGTGAGTTCTGTGACCACTGTGACAGACATGGAGCCCTAGGGATACACTAGGCCCCAACTACTAAATCACAATCTATAGCCTGAAATTTGTTTACATGTTTTTAGCTGAAGACCTGGGTTCAATTCCCTGCTCTGACACTGACTTCCTTGTGTGCTTGTCATAACATTTCTTCCCAGATCTGGACCTTAGCGTCCAAAATATGGGTGTTAGCATGAAAACCTCCAAGCTTAGTTACCAGCTTGGACCTGGTAATTGCTGCCACTAGCCAGGAATTATACAGTGCCTAGCTCACTGTGGTCTCCCCAAAACCTTCCCTGGGGGACCCCAAGACTCAGATTCCTTGAGTCTCACAACAAAGGAGAATAAACCATTTCCCTTCCCCCTCCTCCCCTCCAGGTGTTCCCTCCCTAGGTTCCTGGAGAGATACACAGAAGCAAGCTTCGTGAATCTAAACAAAGGGATTCTACCCTTCCTGTTTCAAGTCCTGGAAACACAAGTACCGAGAGAACTAATCTCTCTTCCCCCTCACCCAGAGGGTATGCAAAGTCAGGCTTAGCAAATCTAACACAAAGAGATTTTCCCCCTAACTTCTTCCTCCCACCAATTCCCTGGTGAACTGCAGACTCAATTCCCTGGAGTCCTCACTAAAGAAAAACTCCAACAGGTCTTAAAAAGAAAGCTTTATATAAAAAGAATGAAAAAGGACATAAAATATAGTCTCTGTATTAAGGTGACAATATACAGGGTCAATTGCTTAAAGGAAAAAAAAATGAATAAACAGCCTTATCCAAAAAGAATACAATTTAACACATTCCAGCAACTACACACATGTAAATACAAAAAAACAATATAAACCTATTGTCTTACTATCCTTGTACTTACAACTTGGAAACAGAAGATTAGAAAGCCTGGAGATAGAAAAATCACTCTCAGAGCCGAGAGGGCACAGACACAAGACAAAGAACCAAGAACTCACACCCAAAACTTCCCTCCACCCAGATTTGAAAAGTCTTGTTTCCTGATTGGTCCTCTGGTCAGGTGTTTTTTGTTACCCCTTTCCAGGTGAAAGAGACATTAACCCTTAGCTATCTGTTTATGACAGTGCTACCCTGGGCTAATCATTTAGTCTTCTGTGGGTCAGTTCCACATCTGTAAAATGGGGATAATAGATCTTCTCTCACAGAGGAGTTGTGAGGATATTAACATTTAAGATTATGAGACTCTCAGATACTATGGCGATGTGGCCTGGTCTGCACTAGAAACTTTTGCTGGTATCACATTGTTGACTAGGGGTGTGATTAATTTTTTTATTTTTTATTTTTTAACAAACACTTCTATACCAGCAGAAGCCCTAGTGTAGACACATTTACACCAACATAAAAGTGTCCCCCCCTCAGTTAAGCATATTTTGCTTAGGGAACTGGTATAAGTGATACCGACAAAACATGTCTTTGCTGTTATAAGCTGGGTCTACACTAGGAGGGTTTGCTGGTATAACCAGATGAGCAAATGCTTTCTAATATAGCCCTTGCTTGAGACAGATAGGGGCCTGCACTTATTGAACTACATCTGCTGTAGCCGATATAGTTGAATTGATACACAAACTGTGTGTTGACTAGCCCTGACCCAGAGCTCCTCTGGAAGGGACTTGAATGTCTGGAAAGTCCTGAGCACATCATGGGCACTAATATAAACATACATACATATACAAGGTGTTCCTATTCCTTATGCAGTTACATGGAAGAATTCATCTGCTTTTTACAAAGGAGTTATATTCAGTTGATATAAATATTGAACTGATACATCTCTTTATTGTTATGATTACTGTAAGCCTAACTAGTTTCTGTTATTGTTACCTTTGGGATTCAAATTCTGTTTGTCAGGTGCAGGGCTTGTTCCCAGTGGAGAAATAGTTTAAAAAGACAGTGATGGTCAAGGAAAGGGTGGGGCGTGGGGAATAAAATGAGCTGCATGTGGCATCAGGAAGCAAGGGTGATGCTGAAGGCTGTGGCAACAACTTGGTGAGGGCTGCTCTAGCACAAGGACTTGGATTCTCCCTCCCCCTTTGGGCATAGGCGCCAACTTTTCTGGGCACTGGTGCTTGCTCACACCCCCTGCCCTGCCCTGCCCCTGACTCCACTCCTGCCCCGCCCCATTCCAACCCCTTCCCCAAAGTCCCCTCCCCAACTCCGCCCCCTCCCTGCCACTATTGAAACCCTTCCCCAAATCCCTACCATGGCCCGACCTCTTCCCCAAGGATGCCACGTTCCCCTTTCTTTCCCCTTCCTCCCAGCACTTGGTGCCGCGAAACAGCTGTTTTGTGGTGGGATGCACTGGGAGCTAGGGGGAAAAAGGGGCACGCGGTGCACCCAGGGGAGGAGGCAGAGTGGAGGCGGAGGTGAGCTGGGGCAGGGAGCTGCCGGTGGTACAGAGCACCCACCTATTTTTCCCCATGGGTGCTCCAGCCCTGGAGCACCCACGGAGTCAGCACCTATGCCTTTGGGTGTTGAAAGCCCTAAGTGAGACTGACTGAACAGGACCCTAAGATATTGAGGCAAGTTTGTTAAACTTGTGACCACACCCCAAACTGAGACTCTCCAGCCTGGTACGGAGTAACCCAGGGGAAAACATAATTTGTGGTAGCTCAGTAACTGGACTGGCCACTTTGATAATTCTCTAAGGTCTTGGGTTTGGACTGGATGAAGTGTGTGGGCCTTGCCCCCTCCTGATTGCTCTGTCATGACAGAATGACTGGAGGAGCAAGCAGAGCATGTAGGGGTAATTGAGTCTGCAGCCAGGGCTACCTATGGGACAACTAAGCTGGCAGAAACTAAGGCCATGACCTGACCACTAGACCAGCTGGTCATCACACTTTCCCGCTACAGAGCCCTTTAGTTTGCTCCTGCAGCATCCACACAGGGAGTTACAGTGCAGCATGCTAGTGTGGACTGCAATTCATATCCGCATAGTCCAAACCACAGGGCTGTGTAGACAAGCCCTCAGAGAGGAAGTATGATCTTGTGGCTTTTACCAAGGCCTGCAAACGACAAGACTGAGGTTCAACCACCAGCTCTGTCACAGATGTCTTGTGTAAGGTTTCCCAATCTTTAAACTGAATAATGATACTTCTCCTCCTCACAGATATTGTGAGGCTGTATTCATGACTATTGGTAAAGTGCTTTGAATAGATGGTGTTATGGGAGGGCATAGCATTATTTTTGAGCTCTGTGCGTGTTTTCATGCTTGAAAACACGAACTTGTACTCTAGGAGTTGCATCAATAATAGCACAATAAGATTCCCACATTTCCACATTGTTGCAACTAGAAATGTCAAGATTCAGTGAAATTCTTTATAGGCTGCCAAAAAAACACATTATTATGCACTGCAAAATGGAACTGGCATTTTAAATTTAAAACACATGACATCAGCATTACATATGGAACCAGATACCATCAAATCACATGCCACCTCATAAATTACAGGGTGGTGTGGCAAAAGAAATAAGAAGTGTATCGCTGGCCAAGAATGTTCCCTGGGGGGTACTGATTTTTAAAAGGCTTTAAGCAATATGTATGTATAGTCCGTTTTGAGTAACTCACAAGGAGTTTGCATTGTTTGCCGATTTCTTTAGGAGCTTGCACTACAATGTCTATTTGCATCAGAGTGCAGGAATAGGATATGAGTATCAGGACACCAAGGACAAATGACTGAACAGTGGAAAAAAAAAGAAACAACTCAAGGCCAGCCAGGTACAGCTTCCTACTTTTATGTCTGACCCGCAGTGGTTTTGTTCCCATATCCCCTCGCTATATACCCAACAGGAGAATGGAACAATATCATAACATCAAACAGTACTAATAATACTTTGCATTTCATCTCCCATTAAAGATCTTAAGCATTTTACAAACATTAATGAATGTCTCCTCATAAGACTCCTATGAAATAGGTAAGAATTATCATCATCTCCCTTTAATAGTGGAGAAAATGGAGATTTAGAGAGGGTAAGTGACTTGCCCAAGGTTAAACAAAAGACAGTGGCAAAGCCAGGGATAATGACTCACACCATGAAGAACAGCACCATATATCTTGAAACTCTTCAGGGAAAGTTGTCGTTCAAGGTAGCACTGCCAGTCTGAAGCTCCAGTAAGTTGGATAGTGAGTTCTTAATTTGTAATGAAAGAGGTTCAAGCAATTTTTTTACTTTAATAACTGACACAGCAAGCCCAGAGATGCCCAGGCTATGAACTGCCAAACCTAGATGTGCCTGGGCTCAGCCCCAGCAAGCCCTGGCACAAATTAAGCACTGTGCATAGTAAAAACACAACACTTTTTCAGGCCTTTAGATGTCCCACCACTTGCAGACCTTCTGGAATTTTGAGGGCCTTGTACACTTTGTCATTAAAAGCAACATCTGCAATAAGGATGAGAGAACAATCAAACTGAATTTACAAATTGCCTAGGTCCCAAGCTTATCTCAACATGACCAGGACTGAAATCTGCAGTTTTGTTTCCAAGTTGCCAGTAAAAAAGCCGAAAGAACAAGTTTTGTCAAGATACTTTCAAAGCAATATTTGAAAACTAATTGTTTCCAAAATATTTCCAGCACCAGTCACTGATCAGCCAATGCAGCCCCTGTATATAAACTGTGTATAACTGAGCTGAGGTCAACATCAGACCCATTGTTTACCTCTCCCGCTCCTCTACACACTTTTTGTCTTGTTTTTGTGTGTGCCACTGGAAAATGTTGTGATCTCCAGCCAGAACATATCCAGATGGTAGAATGGGTCCATGTACCATTTCTGTTTCTCCAATCACCTCTATACACAACTTCTTTGATTAAAGAAACTATAGATAAAATAACATCCACATAACCCAGAGAATAGAAGTGACTACCCTTAGTTATCCATTCATCTTTAATTTAATTTGGGTAGCCAAATATTTGCTCTAGGTTTTTGGTAATAAAAAAAGAGATACAAGTTCAGACAAGTCTCACCATGGCATAACTCATCACTGAAATGATAAAAGGCTTGGAAGACTGGGTTTAAGAAGATGGGAACAGGGCAGTTTAGAAAAGAGATGACTAAGGGGGGATATGATAGAGGTTTATCAAATCATGAACAGTGTGGAGAAAGTGAATAGGGAAGTGTTACTTATCCCTTCATATAACAGAAGAACCAGTAGAAGGTTTAAAACAAATATAAGGAAGTAGTTCTAAACACAGTGCACAGTCCGCCTGTGGAACTTATTGCCATGGGACGTTGTGAAGACCAAAAGTATAACAGGGTTCGAAAAAGAATTATATAAGTTCATGGAGGATATGTCTGTAACACTGCATCCCATGTTCTTCACAGTGATATTATTATGATATGATTATAACATAATTATAATGTATTTTATGCAAGATAAGTCATGTGAGATGTCATTGAAAAGGTTATGATTGCTGAATATGATTATCCTATTTGTATACATGTATCATTTTTTTATCAGAAGTTATGAATATTGACTAATGTAAAAGCAGCAAAGAGTCCTGTGGCACCTTATAAACTAAAGACGTTTTGGAGCATGAGCTTTCGTGGGTGAATACTCACTTCTTCAGATGTATCTGATGAAGTGGATATTCACCCATGAAAGCTCATGCTCCAAAATGTCTGTTAGTCTATAAGGTGCCACAGGACTCTTTGCAGCTTTTACAGATCCAGACTAACACGGCTACCCCTCTGATACTTGACATTTAAAATGTAGTTACACCTGGGTAACACCCACTAGACAAGATGTTTTCAGTCTAGATACTGGGTGTGGAAGGGCCTATTCAGGGCAATGGGCCATTAGGAAAAAACAATAGGTCTTAGAAGAGCTTATTATCCACCTGGTGAGCCTTCCTGTGAAAGCTCCAAACAGTCTGTGAGCGATGGCTGCTAGGACTCTACAAGGATGTGTGATGAAACCACATGTTTCTAGACTCCATCTTGGGATGTCAATATTTTTTTCACAGACCGATCTGGGAACCAAGCTTTGGGAACAAAGGGTTCCTGCCAAATGCAAAAGCTATATAAGGCAGGGAGTGACATCATCTGGTCTGGAAACACCTCAGGAACAAAGACTGAACTGGGGGAAGTGCTGGACCCAGACTAAAGGAATTTTTAGCCTGTGTATGAAATACCTGGGGATTCCAAGCTGTAAAGCAAGCACAGCTTGCCCGTTAAGAATATGCAGTCTGCTTGTATCATCTCTTAGGGTGAGAATCTGCTATTCATATCCAATCTATTTAGTATATTAAGTTTAATTTGCGTGTTTTGTTTATTTTCTAGATAATCTGCTTTGATCTGTTTGCTGTCACTTAATCTACCTTTTGTAGTTAATAAACTTGTGGGAGGGGGTGAATTTTATGAGCTTATGCTGTACAGTTCCCTGTGCAGTGCAATACGGTATAATTTTGGGTTTATACTCCAGAGGGGGTACATGCTTGAGGAGCTGGTAGTAACTTTCCCATGCACGGGCTGGTCAGAGAGCCTGCTTGTAACTGCAGCTAGGTGTATCACAACCTTCATGTATGCTAGTGAAAGTGCAGGCTGGAGGACTTTTTTGCTGGTCACAGCAGTATTGTGTGAGGGGGAGCCCTGGCTGGTGGGTCAGGGGGTTCAGTGGTACCCCAGTTCCAGCTGGCACCCCATAGGTAACCAGTCACAAGGTTCATCAATGGCTATTAGCCAAGATGGACAGGGATGCAACGTCATGCTCTCGATGTCCCTAAACCTCTGACTGACAGAAACTGGGACTAGATGATGGAATGATCACTCAATAAATTGTCCTGTTCTCTTCATTCTCTCTGAAGCATCTGGCATTGGCCACTGAGCTACATGGACCATTGGTCTGACCCAGTATGTCCTTTCTTATGTTCTTAAGATGTATTTACCAAAATGAAGAGAGATGGAACTTAAAAGCAATGTAGTGTTCTATGTCAGTTTTTAAGGGTAGTGGAGAGGGCCTCCACAGTTTTGTAAAGCCCTCTATGCTGACATAATGAAGATTCCCTTGATTTTTGTGCTGAATCCTTCAAATCCTTAATATCAGCCATTTTCTGCTGCCTTCACTCAGAGAAGACAGTTGAAAAGAGCAGATTCCTGAGGGAGACAACAGATTGCAATGAGGATTTCTTGGACTCCTTGCAAGATTTCCACAAATCCCTCACTACAGACCCTGGAAGGAAATGGTACTTTTCAGGTGTCTTCATTCTCAGAAGACAGTTAAGGTGGGATGTATGTGTCTACACTGTGAGACTTTCACTCGAAAAGCTTCATTGCAGATTATGGCTACAAAGAGGAAGCCAGGAACTTCTTATGGAAACTGTGCAATGAAAGATTGTTGAGTCTGCATAACCTTTTAAGGGGTAGCACCAGGATGGGTGTATGATACATTTCTGATATACTGCACTATAAAGGTTCCCCAGCATGGGTTAACATAGAACTGCTTCAAACAGGTCTACATTAAAGGGCACTAGGAAACAGTGTGCATCAGCAGGGTATAGATGGACCAATTAATGTGCAACATGTTAGTGTGTTTTAGAAAACACAGCCCCGTAGGTGCATTACCCCCACTGCGTAGATAAGCTCAGAGAGAGCAAGGAGGCAGAATATCATTTCAGATAAAATTGAATGAAATACAAAATGTTCAGTTTTATCTTGAATTGATTTGCCAGACATGTGACTGTATCTATCTATCTCTCTGCAGTGTCTTGTATTATTTATTATTGATGATGCAATAGTATCAAAGGGTTCCAATCATTGATCAAGGGGCTTTATTGCTAGGCTAGGCTCTGTACAAACATCTAATGAACAAGCTAATAAAGTTATACAGCTAGATGAGCAGCACTTTAATTACTTATCTATAAACTCAAATGTTAAGTTTTGTTCAAATCAGCATATTCTATTTGAAATTTGGCTCCACTTGAGTAGGTAGCGACTTGACTACGTGCCCACAGAATGGCACCACAAGTGGTTAGAATCCCATTGGTTCTCAGTGAGAGGTAGGCTACTCAGACTTTGTGACTGGGCATCCAGAACTGTGGGGTACTGTAAATCCCCATACCTTTTCTGAGATGTCACAGTTAGAAAATATAGGTGATGGTGCTCTTCCAGGCTCCACCCACAAATTAAACTCCACACACAAGTCACCAAAATGAGATGTTGCTCACAGTAGACTCTAAATATTGTCAAAATCATAATTATGCATGCTATCTGAGTGACCCTGGGCTCCTGGAGCTTGGATCGCCCTTGGTAGAGCATGGACATGCCCTTAGGCTCTGGGGAGTTTCTTGGGTTAGGCTTCTTCTTGACTGGGGAAAAATAATAAGTAGCAGTCTGTCCCAAAAGGCACCAAAATGAGATGTCACTCACTGTAAATTGTGCAGATCTGTGAACCTCCCTCTCCTTTCCTACATGAAAAGTATTATAGGTAACAATGGTGACACTGAAATCATCATCACTGGCATCTGACTTCAGAGAGTGCCAATTTTTATGAGTTTATCATGAGTCTCACAATATTTGGTGGGTTTTTTTAGTGCCCCATTTACGGGTTTGTATGAGAATCTCAGCTGTATTTTAAAAAGTAAATGTCTTCCTCTAGTGGCTGCGGTGAAAATCCTGAAAATGTGACTGGAAAATGCTCAAAATCCGAAAGGCCAATAAAGAGCAGCCACCATTTATCACTTTTTAAAATCTCAATTTTTAAGCCAATCTCATTATTTTGAACAGTTGGGGTTGGCAGTACTGTTAATGGGGCAGTTTGCACCCCTTGGAGCTTTGTTCCAAGCTCTCTGCAGACTCACATAGACATCGCTGCTTCTGTGTGATGGGATGTGACTCACCACTGCAGTGCCTCCTGCTGTCTGTCTGAGGAATTAGCACTGCACCTCTTTAGGTGGTGTCTCACCGGCTATCACCTCTGTTCCTGGGCCCATGTCACTCCAAGGACCACAGTGTCCTCTTCAGTGACACTGCCCTCTGGCTGTGCCACTCTTTATGTGCCCCCCCTTCGGGGGGTACCTGCAGTCTACTGTCCAGCCATTCCCTTCAGTGGCAAATTGCCATCCACAGTCTAGCCACTTCCCACGTGGCTCCAGCACTCTCCTTGCCCTCGTGTCAGGGCCTTAGTCTGGAACCCCCAACAGACAACCAGGAGCTGTCTCTTGCTCCCTCAGCTCCTGTTGGCAGCACTGCTCTGTTTAGGGTGCTGGCAGTTCTCTCAGCCATTCAGGGACCCAGTCCTTCCTCCCTGGGCTCCCAACAGAGAACTCTCTTCCTCTGCCCTGCAGCTCCCTTTTTATATGGGCCAAATTTGCCCTGATTGGCTGCTCCCTTCAGCTGTTCTCAGATTGGCTGCCTCCAGCGCAGTCTCCTTAGGGCTGATTTTAACCCCTTTTCTGCCAATGTGGGGAAGACGCCTCATCATACACCCCTCCCCTCTTAAGACTAACCATCTGGGGAAGGGGGGAAATTACCTTCCCTGCTTTCCACGCAGCTGTGTCTGCAGGATATCCCTCTCCTGCCTCAGGTTCTCCACCCGAAGGAGCTATCTGACTCCCTCCTCCAGGGTCTGAGTCCCTATCGTGGCATGTTCTGATCCCATGTGGGTTCCCTTGTCCATCAGGGTCTTCTTATCCACCCATTCCCTAATACCCCCTGCTAGAGGTGGGAGATGACTCCCCAATGGGTCCGCAGTTGTCACTGTCCCATCCCTCTGGGCAGCCTCTGACCCAGCCCGGTTCTTGGGCATCCCCTTTTTAATCTCACCTTCTCCAAAGGGGGCAATGTCTTTTTATATGGCCCTCTTCATGGCACCGGAAGCAAGCCCTTGCATCCCCTTGGTCATGGGCTTCCCATTGTCCTTTCCTTGCTCAGCCCCTTCCCCTGGGCTAGCTTCAGCCTGCAACTAAGAGGACACTCCCTCCTCAGGTGCTCTGGTTGCTCACAGATCCAGCTCACCTATCTCCTCCCTGTTCTCCTCACAGGAGGGACTCTTTTGGGCTCTCGCCCCTTCCCAGTCTCTGGGAGAGGCTTCTGTCCCCCACCGCTGTAGGGACACTCTCTTTTCCAGTGTTCATGTTGCCCACAATAATTACATTCACTTGGCCCAGCCACTGCCCACACTGGCCCTGGTGCCTGGCTTCCTCTCTTGCTCTGCATGGCCTCTGTGGACACCCCCGCCCCCTCAGCAACTTGAATACATACTGCTGTTGCAGCCTGCAGGGACTCCTGTGCCTCCCATTGTCTCTGTTGGGTTCTGAGCACCTGCAGCAGCAGGGCCTGAAGCCACCCTTGCTGCTCGTTGGCCCGTTTCTGCAGGGGCACAGACTTGGAGTCAAGCCCAGGAAGGCACAAGAACCCTCTTCAAAGAAGGCCTCTGCATACCCTGACTCTATTGTCTCATCTTCTATGTCCCACGGTCTCTTGACTCTCTGAGACTCCCAACAAAGAGCTCCCTTTCTCTGCCCTGCAGCTCTCTTTTTATATGGGCCTGCTTTGCTCTGATTGGCTGCTCCCCTCAGCCCTTCTCCAATTGGCTGCCTCCTGCACAGCCTCCCTAGGGCTAACCCATTTTCTGCCAGTGTGGGGCAGATGCCCCTTCACAATCTGTTACACCTGGTTCATATTTCTGAGGCTTTCTTAACAACCATAACAGTGAGAGACTTTTTCATTTTTAAAAAAAAGGAATCTGAGATTCTGGAGAACAAGTTAGAAGATGAGGAAGGTGATAGCACACCATATCGCCGTGAACCAGCCCTGTCCAAACCCTGCTTTGTCCTCCAGAACAAATGGGTGGTGAAGGGTACCTATTGGATTCCGGGAACTGGGCAGGCGGAAACCCACCCATTGCTAACGGATCCACCCCCCTAGCCTAAGGGGAGGATCTACAGGACCTCAGAACCCAATTGATTCTGAGGGACAACTAATAAAAGAACAGGGACAGGAGTGAGGTCAAAGGGTCATAAGAAGGGAGCCTGATGGGGACACCGAGCAGAGAACCCTGGACAAGGCGTCAAGGGAGCCTGTGGACGCCGCCCAGAGGAACTCCGCCAGGATACGTGAATGGACTAAGGATCAGAAACAAGCCCCACAGTCACCAGAGTCTCCATCAGCCAACCTCCTCTCCCTGGTTGCGTAGATGGCCATTTTAGCCAGCGTGAGGAGGAGGTTGACCAGGAGGTCCCGTAACTTTGTGGGGCCACGGATAGGGAGTGCATAGAGAAGGAAGTGAGGGGAAAAGTGCAGCCAGAAACGCAACAGGATATTGGTGAGGAGCCGGTATAGGCGCTGCAACCTGGCGCATTCTAAGTAAACGTGCGCCAGGGTCTCCCTCATGCTGCAGAAGGGGCAGGTGTCTGGGACAGGGGTAAACCGCGCCAAATGCTCACGGCCCCATGGAGGAGCTGCCCACGGATATCCCTGGTGGGCCTCGGGACCAGGGTAGAGTATAGGCTGGCTCACTGGGGCTCCTCACCCTCCAGAGGTGGCAGAAAGTCCCGCCACTTTGTGTGGGGGCGGGACATGAGGGTCAGGAAGTGAAGGGTGTGGAGCACGAGCATGTAGAGATGCTTCCTTGGCGCGGTTTGGAGGTGGACCGGCTGCAAATCATGCAGCCGGCTTGCAGAGAAGGGGTGGGGGGGCCAGTCAGGTCCACGGGACAGGGGCCCAATGAAAAGGTCCGAAGGGCTTGGGGTGGTGGGTGGGCGGGGAGTGCCCTCTTGCAGGACCCGGTTGAGGTAGGCCGAGTAGCAGGTGGCAAAACAGCCTCCACCTCCTGTAGTATGCGTCGGGGAGTACAAGGTCTGGAAAGCCCCACATGCTGAGCGAGCTTCAGGGGATCCAGCCAGTCTCCCCGGTCGTAGTCCAGGAGGTCTCCGACCCTGGTAGCTTCTGCCAGGACCAACCTCTGGCGCACTGCAGGGGACTTTGCCACCTGCACATGGAGCTGGGGATTGTGTAGCAGGGGATCCGTGAAGAGATCTGCCCCGTCGGTGGCTACCATGGACCTGGTCGCAGAGAACAGCTTCCAGTCTGGAGGAGGTCCTGGTAGAAGACCGGCAGCCCAGAGAGGTCTCGCGGAAGACCCCTCGGATCGAGATAAAGGAGCTGTCGGTCGTATCGGAGCCCTCGGAAGCGGCGGAGGAAGGCGTGCGCCAGTATCTCCATGCCGGACTACCTGAACCATAAAGAAGCCTCTGCAGTGCCTGGAGGCGGAAGACGTGGACCTGAGTGTGCAGGCACTTCAGGCCCTGCCCTCCCTCCTCCAGGGGCAGGTGGAGAACCCCTGCAGGGACCCAGTGCAGTCCTGGCCAAAAGAACTTCAGAACCACCCTCCAGAGGTCGGCCCGGAAGCCCGGGGCTGGGACCAGGGTGTTGAGCCAGTATCAGAGCATGGACAGGACCAGTTGATTGAGAACCAGTGCCCTCCTTCGAAGGGAAAGGCACCGGAGGAGTCCTGTCCATTTCCGGAGCTGCTCTGCCACCCTGCCCTGCAAACCTTGCCAGTTCTTCAGCGGAGATGGATGCGTGGTGGAAAGGTAAACTCCGAAATAGAGCAGCGGACCCACACTCCACCGGATGGCCTGAAGCACGGATGGGAGGTAGGTCGCCTACCCCCCGTCCCCGACCACCAGGCCAGAGCTCTTGACACAGTTGACCCGGGCAGAGGAGGCTACTGAGTACAAAGCCTGGCAAGCCTCCACCCGTGCCAGGTCGCCTGGGTCCTGGACCATGAGGAGCACATCATTGGCGTACTCCGACAGGACCAGCCGCAGCTCCGGCTCCAGAAGCACCAACCCCGTCAACCTCCTGTGGAGGAGACAGAGGAAGGGCTCGATGGCCAGAGTGTAAAGCTGGCCCAAGAGCAGGCACCCCTGCTGCACTCCCCGCCAGAAGCTGACCGGCTCGGTCAGGGTCCAGTTGAGCCTGACCAGACACTCTGCGGAAGCGTACAGCACCTGGAGAAAACCCACAAACTGGGACCCGAAGCCTAATGCTCGCACCCAGGAGATACCCGTGGTCCACCCTGTCGAATGCCTTCTCCTGATCTAGGGACAGGAGGGCGAACGACAGACCATCCCTGCACCCAAGCTCCAAGAGATCCCGGACCAGATGCAGACGGTGAAGGGTAAGAAGCACAGCTGAGCAGGCACAGGGGATCATAACTGGCTGCTGGTATAGGCCATCAACAAATTAATTACTACTCCACTGGAGCAAGATGGAAGTGGCCTCAGGGGAATATTTCTGAGGCACAGTGTCTCCTGTGGTACTGCCACTGATGCATCATCCCTTGCTCAAGTGCCATGAAATGTACAGATGGAATGAGAAGAAAAACAGAGATTTTTTCTTTCTAATCTTTCTCATTTGTACTGAACTATGTTTGATGTGTAACACTAGGAGATAAATAATTTTCAGACACAAATGTGATTTTTGTTTGATAGTGACAGTGTCACATTAAATGCTGTATTGTAAGTTTCAGGATTTCAGTTAGCACAAACCAACAGAATTCAGGAAATTCCAAAATGAGAATGTCACTCCCATCCTTCCCACATACCTCTGGGCTTTTGTCCTTCTCAACACAGCATGAAGAGACAGAACATCAGCCTCATCTCTGACTTTCTGTCTTTTGGGATAACAATATCATTTACAATGAAAGCTATTTTTATTTTTAATCTTTAAAGAAAATAATATCAATGGAAAGGAATAATATATGGCTAAGCTGTCATCTACAGCCACACAGAGGAATAAGGGAGAATAAGGATATATTCTAACAGCACTTGGTTATACAAAACTCCTGTTTCATTCAGTCAGTGGAAATGTTGATCAATTAAAGATGGCAGAATATGACCCACTATGATTTATAAATGATTAAAATAAGCAAAATAACTAAAGGAAAACCCTTAGCAATAAAAAGGCATATCCAACAACTCAGTGTGGATTACTTTTATGTTACTTCCCTTCCCTCTTCACTTGCCAGTATTTAACTCTTAGGCCCTGTCTACACACAAACTTGCACTGGTTTAATTAAACTTGTTTAGTTAAATCGGTGCCAACTCCATGTGTGGACATTCTTTTTGGTTTAAGAGTAGCTTATTTCAGTTTAGCTTAAACCAATTCTTAATGGACTTTAGGTAAAATGCAATAAGCCACTCAAATTGAAATAAGCTTGTTTGCATGGGTTTGGACTGGTTTAATTATTTTGGTTTAAATTCACAACCAACTCCTTGAGAAGACTGGTGCAACTCTAAGTTCTTTGAGACAGGATCCATGATCCTGATTCTCCACTGCTCTGTTTTTTGCTCTGGTGAAGGAGATTAAAAGCTGCTCTAAGGAAATCCTTGCCTGGCATAAAGCCAGAATAGAGGCATGTTGGAGTCAGGGCCGGCTTTAGGCCGATTGCCCTGAATCAGGCCCCACACCTAAGAGGGCCCTGCGCCCCAAAGAAGAGCGTCTAACTTAGGTGCCTTTTTAATTTTTACTCACCTAGCAGCGGTCCGGGTCTTTGACAGCACTTTGGCGGCAGGTCCTTCAGTGCCACGGAAGTCCCGGAGCAAGAGAAGGACCTGCCACCGAAGTGCTGCCAAAGTCTCGGACCATCGCTGGGTATTCGAATTGGGCCCTGCACTTCCTAAAGCCAGCCCTGGTTGGAGTTGTACTGGATGGGAGTGAATGAGGCGAGCATGCTGTGCTTGGGTGATCCCCTCTGGTGTAATAGACTCTATGGGACCTTTACAAGCTGGCTCAAGCCCAGGGCTGGCGCTTCCATTTAGGCGACCTAGGTGGTCGCCTAGGGCACCAGGGTTTGGGGGGGGTGGCATTTTGCCACCTCAGTGGCAATTCGGCAGCAGGGGGTCCTTCCACACTCCGGGTCTTCGGAGGCAATTCTGTGGCGGGTCCTTCACTCACTTCGGGACCCGCTGCCAAAGTGCCCCAAAGACCAGGAGAGCAGAAGGACCCCCCCGCCGCAGAACTGCCGCCAACGACCGGGAGCACGGAAGGGCCCCCGCCTAGGGCGCCAAAAACCCTGACACCGCTCCTGCTCAAGCCACAGAGCAGCTGAAGGGCTTCCCTGACTTGTGCTGCGCAGGCTGAAATTGCTCCACGTGGCTTTCAGGATGGGGAGGTGGGTAAGGGTTGGAAAGGAAATAGCCATCTTTAACACTCCTCTTATCCCCTCAGTGAGGCATCACCTTTAAATATTGCCTCAGCATACCCTGTTATATGTTCCTTTTAACAATAAGAGCAGCACAGCTTAATTGGCACTAAGGAAATGCCCGCTTGTATGTATCAATGTTGTTAAGTAAATGTACAATTGAAGTCATGGGTGCCTGCACACTGTCACTAGAGAAGTTAGTAATTCATTATCTCCATATATACACACATCAGTAAAATGTAAAAAAACAGCATTAATCTCTCTCTCTCTCTCTCTCTCTCTCTCTCTCTCTCTCTCTCTCTCTCCCCCGCCTTCCCCTCCCCCCATTGTACAGGCAAGCTTTCCTGTTTGAATCAATGAGACGGTTTATAAATAACTGCATTTGCAATAATAAATCTTGCTATTAAAACATCAATTTCCCCTACATTACATTAACATACAAATAGCCTCTGATTCATGCATGCACAAAAGGTGCAGCAGTATGGCCCCACATGTGTGCAACCAGATTAGGTAACCGTGCCTGTTTACCTCACAAGGCATGGAACTGTGGGCTTGGATTATGCTCATATTCTGTACCTACACAAACTGGAGACCTTTTGAAAATGTGCCGTAAGGGCCTATGCCCAGGTTCAGCAAGGGGTATGAGATCAAGGTGTCATCTTACAGATAATATTTATTTATTTATTTTTATGGCAGCCAAAAGTGGTTAGGTACTTCAGAGAAACAAGTGAAAGACAAGGGATAAAATGTTCAAAAGCACTTATGTGAAGCCTCAACCTCATTCAAAAGTGATTTTAGGTACCTAGAAGCATAAGTCTCATCAGCTTTCCACCAGGCCTAAGCTTCTATAAATGCCTAAGTCACTTTTGAAAGTGGACATTAACTCTTAAATCACTTAGCTCAGGTCCTGAAAGGTATGTAGGTACCTCACTCCCCTCAGTGGGAGTGAGACACCTACATACCTTTCAAGATCTGTACCATAGGCACTTTTGGAAATTTTACCCAATGTTCCTGCCCTAAAGAGCTTTATAATCTATAATTAAACATAACGTAAGTGAGAGTAACAAAGAAGTAACCAAAGGAGAGATTATTAGGACAATAAGGTCATGCAGTAATTCCATTTAGGTATATGCACATCTTCATAACACTATGTGCAGCGGGTGCTACTCAAAAAAATATATAAAGATTTACCATCTATGATAGTTAAATTTATTGCAACATTTATGATTCTTTCCATTCTGTGTATTGGAAACAGCACACAAACCACACTGTGGTAAATGTTGATTGTTTCTAAGGGCATGATTACACTGCAGCTGGGTCTGAGTGTGTGCTTCCCAGTGCAGGTATACGGATGTGCTAGCTCTGCTCAAGCTCGTGCTGAAAAGAGCAGTGTGGAGTGGTGGCATGGTGGGTGGGGTCTCATTTTTTCCCATCAGTGCTCCAGCCCTGGAGCACCCGTGAAGTCAGTGCCTATGACCCACCCAAAAAAATGATAACCCCCCTCTGCCATTCCATGCCACCCTTACTTCTGCATTGCTGCTGGGGGCGGTGCTGCCTTCAGACCCGGGAGCTTGGCCAGCAGTCGCTGCTCTCTGGCCACGCAGCTCTGAAGGGCTGGGGCTGTCAGCCCCTGCATGGCTGACAGCCACAACCCTGACATGCATGGGCTAACAGCTCACAGCCCCCCTGTAATAAGCTTGTGACCCCCGTGAGGGTTCACGACCCCCAGTTTGAGAACCTCTGATCTATGGCAAGATCCTCAATCAGCCCCTTTGCAGACCTTTTGTGCTGCCAGAGGAGCAATACTGCTGATTTAAATAGAGATGTACCTGGTTTACAGTAATCCCTAAGTGGTGTAGAGCTGGTTTAGCTGACTCTCTGCCACTCCTTCACTACCAGTCCCAGTGTAGGGGATGTGTCAGGAGAAGAGGATTGACTGGAGTACTGCTGCATTCTGGCAATCCCTTGCTGGCAGAATCATAGAGATATAATGCTGGAAGCGACTTTAAAAGGGCATCTAGTCCATCCCTGTGTGCTGAGGTGGGACCAAGTATCATAGAATATCAGGGTTAGAGGGGACCTCAAGAGATCACCTAGTCTAACCTCCTGCTCAACCCAGGGCCAATCCCCAGATAGATTCTTGCCCCAGATCCTTAAATGGCCCCCTCAAGGATTGAATTTACAAGCCTGGACTTAACAGGTCAATGCTTAAACCACTAAGCTATCCCACCCCCCAGACCAGCCCTCACAGGCTTTTGTCTAACTTCTTAAAATCCTCCAGTGATGCAGACATGACACCACCTCCCTTGAAAGCCTATTCCAGAGTTTGGCTACCCTTGGTGTTAGAAAATTTTTCCTAATAGCTAACCTAGATCTCCTTTGCTGCTGAGTAACTCCACTCCTTCTTGTCTTACCTTCAGTGGACATGGAGAACAATTGATCATCATCCTCTTTATAATAACCCTTAACATATTTGAAGATTGTTATCAGGTCCCCCCTAATAACAGTCAGGTCTTCTTTTCTCAGGATTAAAGATGCCTAATTTTTTTAACCTTTCCTCAGAGGTCAGGGTTTTCCAAACCCTTGATCATGTTTGTTGCTCTCTTCTGGACTCTCCAATTCCACATCTTTTCTAAAGCGTGGCATCCAAAACTGGGCACCGTACTCCAGCTGAGGCCTCACCTATGCTGAGTAGAGTGGAACAATTACCTGCATTATTTTACATACAATATTTCTGTTAATATCTCACAGGATGATATTAGTCTTTTTCAAAACCACATCACATTGTTGGCTCCTATTCAATCTGTGATTCACTATAACCCAGTGGTCTCCAACCTTTTTGGCTGGCGGGCGCCAGCCGAAGGACCACTGCGGCGGTGGAGCACCCGCCGAAATGCCGCTGAATTTTGGTGATGACGCCTCTTGATGATGACACTTGCCGTCGACAAGCAATGTCATTGAGAGGCGATCCCACGGAAATTCGGGAGCGACACCTCTTGATGATGTCACTGGACGGCAAGCGGCATCATCGAGAGGCGTCCCTGCTGAAATTCGGGGGCGACGCCTCTCAATGACATCACTTGTCTACGGCAAGCGGCATCAGCGAGAGGCGTCCCTGTCAAAATGCTGCTGCGGCATTTTGGTGGGTGCTGTCCCGGGGGCCAGGACATGGGTGCATTAAGATGCCGCCGCGGGCGCCATGGTGCCCGCAGGCACCACGTTGGGGACCCCTGCTTTAACCCCTAGATCCTTTTCAGCAGTATTACTGCTTAGTCAGTTATTCCCCGTATTGATTTTTTCCTTCTTAAATACTTTACACTTTTCTTTATTGATTTTCACCTGGTTGATTTCAGACCAATTCTCCAATTTGTCCAAGTCATTTTGAATTCTAATCCTGTCCGCCAAAGAGCTCACAATGTCTCCCAGCTTGCTGTCATCCACAAATTTTATAAGCATACGCTCCAATCCATTATCCAAGTCATTAATAAAAATTGTCAGGGAGCCAACTGCTGCAGGGCCAGTCTGATAGCAACACACTGGACACAGCTGATCCTGGCAGGGGCTGCTTGATTGATTGAACTTCCTGATTGGTTGAGGGGTGGAGCTAGCTATTACTTTACCCAGAAGCCTTCAGGGCTTGCTGGCTACTCCATGCATTTCGTGTTTGCAGCTACAGTTGATCCTGCTTCTTCCTGTGCTGGCTTCTGTTACTACCCTTCTCCATTCTTGACATCCCTAGATCTGCTTCCTGACCACATCTCTGGCTCCCCAATTGGCTCTGGCTTTTGGCTTCTGATCCCTGGCTCTGACTCTTCCTGCTGTTCTCATCTATGGTCCTGATTCTGGATTCCAGCTTGACTCTGTTCTAATCTCCAGGCTTGATAATTTCCCATGGCTCTGACCATCAAACCTGACTTTCCATGTCCTCATCATGATCCAGACAAAATATTGAATAGTACTGGACCCAGGACAGATCCCTGTGAGACTCCACTGGATACATCCTCCCAATTTGATAGTAAACCATTGATAGCTGCTATTTGAGTATGTTTTTTCCACTAGTTATGCCCTCAATTGATAATAATTTCACCTAGACCACATTTCCCTCATTTGCTTGTAAGAATGTCATGTGGGATTGTGTCAAAAGATGTTCTCAAATCAAGATGTATCATGTATATTGCTTCCCCTCATCCATTGGGCCAGGAACTCTGTTAAAAAGGACATTAGGATGGCTGGCATAATTTGTTCTTGACAAGTCCATGTTGGCTATTTATAACCTTATTATCTTCCAGGTGCTTACAAACTGATTATGTAATAATTTGTTCCATTATCTTTCCAGGTATCAACGTTAGGCTGCTGGTCTATAATTCTCTAGGCCATCTTAGTTCCTCTTTTTAAAGATAGGTACTATGTTTGCTCTTCTCCAGTCCTCTGGAACCTCACCCATCTTCATAAATTCTCAAAGATAATTGCTAATGGTTCTGAGATTGTTTCAGCTAGTTCCTTAAATACCCTATGGTCAATTTCATCAGCCCCTGCTGATGATACATCTAACTTATCAAGATACTTCTAAACCTGTTCCTTCCCTCTTCTGGCTTGTGTTCCTTCCCTCTTGTTGTTAATATTAATTGTGTTAAGCATTTTATCACAATTAATCTTATTTAGTGAGGACTGAAGCAAAGCAAAGCAGGTGTCATTCATTATTAGCACTCCTTCCCTGCTAAGTTGTGGACCCACATTCTCTTCCCAGTAGTCCTCCTTCCCATGCTGCATCCCATGGTTGCATCCCATGGTTGAGGAAGCCAAAGCCCTCCTGTTGACATTATCTATGCAGCCATGCATTTATCTCCAGGATGTGTCTGTCCCTGTTTGGGCCCTTACTCTCAACCAGCAGTCCCAATCCCTTCACCCTTGCTTCCAGAGACCCATAGTCACTACTGATCTGTTCAGAGTCATTCCTGGAAGTGTCATTAGTGCCCATGTGGGTGAGCAGAATGGAGTAATGGTCAGAGAGCCAGATGAGCCCCAGCACCCGTAGTAACGCAGATGCAAATAGCATACACCCAGCATGTCAGGTCAGGTTCTCAGAAGGGAGTCTCCCACCACCACCACTCTCTTGGGAGTAGTGGCCATGAGTCTCTAAGTCTTAGGGGCAAGTGACTTATCTCCCAATCACTGGGATCTGCTCCTCTTCTCCTGCTGCCAGTAGTGCATACCAGTTCTTGACCTCAATGGATAGGGAAGCTGGGTAGAGCGTTGAGCACTGTCTGATGCCTGAGGTGGCCCGCAGCCAGCCTCCTCCCTGTGGAGCAGCCAGTTCTCCAGCTGGAACCTCTTTGTTGCTTCTTTGAGTCCCAGATTTAGTGATTTACACTGATTCAGTCTGGAGGTGATGGATGGATCACTGAGGCTAGATCTTCACCCAAGATGAAGGGTGATGTCTATTAGCAAATTGAAAAAAGATGGCATTCCTTGCCACGTCTGCAGTCTGGACCAGCAGAGCTAGTGATGAATATGATATATAGCTTGTTAATTAATTTAAGTTTATTAAGTGCTTTGAGTTTCCTTTGAAGTGAAAGGAGCTATAAAAATATGGCAGTAACCCAATGCTTTCCCCACTGAAATCCATGGGAGTTTTACCATTGACTCCAATGTGAGCACAATGGGGTCTCGGTACTGTGTCAGCTAAAAACAAAATTTAATTTCTAGTCTGATTATAAACTGCATTACTGTGATTGTTATAGAGTGCACTTGCCACAAGAGTGCTCCCTCATTTCAGGATGTGGCACTGAAGGGACTTTTCTGCTCTCACACCTTCTTGAGTCCTGGTTCCAAAACGATCTGCTGCCATCATGGCCTAGCCCTCTGTGTGGGTGGTTAGCTTAGGATGGAGCTGTTTCCTTCCCCAGACCCACTGTCTGGCCATGTGCCATTGGCTATGCTCACGCTCTCTAACCTGTGTGCAGTGCTGAGCCCTGGCACAGCAGTGTGGACAGCCTGAGGCCTAGCCCTTCTCAGCACTGGGGGAAAGAGAGGAAGCCTATGTATTAAGAACTGCAACATCTTATGGGGTGAGAAAACTGCTTGATACAAATACTGGTTAGTCTAAATAAGGTTTAAGATTTAAACTGTATGTTTACTTTTATTTTCTTTGGTAAATATCTCTGACCCTTTGTGCCTACCACTTATAATCACTTAAAATCTCTCTTTCTGTAGTTAAATAATCTGTTTTATATTTTACCTAAAACAGTGTGTTTTGGTTGAAGTGCTTGGGAAATCTCAGCTCAGTTTACAAAGGCTAGTGTGTGTGTGTCCTCTCCGCATCAGGGAGAGGCAGACTAGTTAATACACTTGCACTGGTCAGGCTTCTGACAGAGCAAGATGGTATATTCCGGGGGTGCAAGGCTAGTGGCTTGGGAGATTTGCTGGTGCCTTTCTCTGTGTGTTTCGTGAGTGGCTTAGGGAGCATTCATGCAATTTAGCTGGATGTTGGGCTCCACATACTTAGGTGAAGTGATACCAATGCCTGGAGGGGTTTGCTGCTTGTCACTAGCAAAGCATTGTGAGAGACAGCCTGGGCTGGAGAGTTACAGAGGACACAGTGGTCCCTCAGATCCAGGTTGTACCCTGGGGATCCTGTCACAATCAGACTGACACACATCCATGGGGCACTGCTCAGGCCACTCACAGGGTCAATACCATCCTGGGACCTTTGCTGCACCCGGGGATGGCCTCTGCCCCGTGGTTGTTGACAAACCTTTGACTCTGACACAACTGCATGGTAATGGTAAGGAGCCAAGGCCTCCAAATCCTCACATGGCAGTGAGCATCCCCTGGCACTCACGTGGGGTCATCTCCAGGGAACTGGGGAGTCCCAGGCTGTAATTCCTGCTAAGGGATCTGGAGGCTCAAGTTTTTCACAGCTGCTGATGAAATGATGGCCCCTGTCATCCATGGATTTCAAATTACAGCGGCCAGCTTTTATTTCACCCTATTCTTTCCTGTAACAGCCTTTTCACTGCATTGAACAGCTCACTGGGTAGGTGAAGGAGTAACTCAGGGAGGTGCTGCTCTGATGTGACAGTTCCACCGACAGATGGAACCACCATGTGCCCCTGTGCTGCACACAACAGCCTTGCAGAGCTTCACAACTGTGGCTGGGGCAGAACCCCCATGACCTGCACCAAAGCACAGGACCCTGATACCTGAGCTAACAGAGAATCTTTGCTATCTTTAGCAGTATAGGGACCATGACATCCAGGAGAACCATGAGAGGTACACGGTGCACATACATTCCCAAAACCAGAATTCTCCCCTGAGAGCACCAGGCCCTTCACTGACTGCAGCATTCCCTCCTCATATGAGACTTTATCCGGACCATGGGGATTGAAATGGACTTCTCCCATTTCCAAAGCACAGGCTTCTCCCCACCACCAACTGAGCTGAACGAGGGTCTTGATGGTTTAATGGCAGAACACAGCGGAACAGTTCTCACTCCACCTCAAGGCTTGGAATTGGGAGTATCTTGCTGTATTATCTCCTGATTGTTCTAAACTTACATATAAACTTAAAATATGGCTTTAATTGGTGTTTGAATATATTTTTTTCTTTTTTTATATAGGAATTAGATACAGTGCTCCTGTCAGCTAATTTTTAAGTTTCTGCAGAAACACTAGCTTTTTCAGGTGCTTAAGTAGCCCCTGAAATCATGGTTAAAGTTGCTCCCAGCCCTGGGGAGTGGGAGAAGCTCACAGGGAGGTGCTGACTGATGGGTAGTGCTGTGTCCCAGGCCTGTGCCAGCTGCCCTGCCACTATGGAAGTGACAAGACTGCCCCCCACCTCCAGTGGGTATCCCTGCTATAAGTACCCCCTCCAGTGCCCTCCAAATACCACCTTCAACATTCCCCATATATCCATTCCAGTACACAGACACCCCTCCAGCACCTGCCAAATACCCCCTCCATCTCCAACTCCCCACCCCCCCAGCACTGTCCTCCATTTGGGAACTTGAAATATGGTAATCCCAGGGGTCGCTCCATTCTCACAGTCTTGGTTTCCGGAGCTGACAGGAGTAAGTCAGTCCTGCCAGCCTTAGCTGCCTTCCCCCAGTGCCTGGCTGAGGCAGGGGCTTGTGTGGCTGAGCTCAGAGCTTGGGCTGTGCAACCATAAGCCCAGCAGCCATGGGACTGGTACAGGCCAGCCAAGGGGAGCTTGGGGTGGTTCCATTCTGCTGGCAGGGAGTATAGGGAGAGTGACATGGCTGCAATGGCAGGTCCATGGCTGGTGAGTGATGTGTGACTGGGTTGCGGAGAAGCTGGTGGCCAAGGAGAGTGAAATGCATCTCGGGGAGCATCTCATGGCAGCCGGGCTCCAGGGGCAGGGGACAGCTCCAGGGCATGTGGAGAGTGGTTTGAAGATGGTTTCTATGAGTCTCAATATACCTTCAGTCAGAGTGCTGCGGCCAGATATGATGTGTTTGGCTTGTTTGTGTATCTTGGGAAGCATGTAGAAGGCCTCTGGAGTGGGTTCATCCGGGATAAGTTTGTAGAGTTTTTCTTGGAGCTGTTTGGGGAAGGATTTGATGATATTCACAGAATCATAGGACTGGAAGGGACATCGAGGGGTCATCTAGTCCAGTCCCCTGCCTCATGGCAGGACTAAGTATTATCTAGACCATTCCTGACAGGTGTTTGTCTAACCTGCTCTTAAAAATCTCCAATGATGGAGATTCCACAACTTCCCTAAGCAATTTATTCCAGTGCTTAACCTGACAGTTAGGAAGTTTTTCCGAATGTCCAACCTAAACTGCTCTTCCTCCAATTTAAGCCCATTGCTTCTTGTCCTATCCTCAGAGGTTAAGAAGAACAATTTTTATCCCCACTCCTTGTAACAGCCTTTTATGTATTTGAAAACTGTTATCATGTCCCCTCTCAGTCTTCTCTTTTCCAGACTAAACAAACCAATTTTTTCAATCTTCTGTCATAGGTCATGTTTTTTAGACCTTTAATAATTTTTTTTACTCTTCTCTGGACTTTCCCCAATTTGTTGACATCTTTCCTGAAATGTGGTGCCCAGAACTGGACATAAAACTTCAGTTGAGGCCTAATCAGTGTGAAGTAGAAGAGAAGAATTACTTTTTGTGTGTTTTGCTAACAATACTCCTGCTAATGCATCCCAAAATGATGTTTGCTTTTTTTACAACAGTGTTACACTGTTGACTTATATTTAGCTTATAGTCGACTATCATCCCCAAATCCCTTTCCGTAGTACTCCTTCCTAGGCAATCATTTCCCAAATCGTATGTATGCAGCTGATTTTTCCTTCCTAAGTGGAGTACTTTGCATTTGTCCTTATTCAATTTCATCCTTATTCAGACCATTTCTTCAGTTTGTCCAGATCATTTTTAATTTTAATCCTATCCTCCAAAGCACTTGAAACTCTTCCCAGCTTGGTATTATCCGCAAACTTTATTAGTGTATTTTCTATGCCATTATCTAAATTATTGATGAAGATATTGAATAGAATCAGATCCAGAACTGATCCCTGCGGGACTCCACTTGATATGCCCTTCCAGCACGACTGTAAACCACTGTAACTACTCTCTGGGATCGATTTTCCATCCAGTTTTGCACCCACCTTATAGTAGCTCTATCTAGGTTGCATTTCCCTAGTTTATTTATGAAAAGGTCAAGCGAGACAGTATCAAAAGCTTTACTAAAGTCAAGTTATACCTCCTCTACTGCTTTCCCCATATCCACAAGACTTGTTACCCTGTCAAAGAAAGCAATCAGGTTGGTTTGACACTATTTGTTCTTGACAAATCCATGCTGACTGTTACTTATCACCTTATTTTCTTCTAGATGTTTGCAAATTGATTGCTTTAAATTCTTAAGTTCTCAGGTAAATTGTGGTGTGGGGTCTTCTTTGAGTTCTTTACAGTAGGTGGTGTTGGAGAGTTATCGATTGGCTTTGTTAACATCATTATATAATGCCTGCATCTGTAATTTTCACTCCATGCACCTGAAGAAGTGAGGTTTTTTACCCACAAAAGCTTATGCCTAAATAAATCTGTTAGTCTTTAAGGTGCCACTGGACTCCTTGTTGTTCTTATTAACGTAGTCTTCAGAGTTGAGGACTACAAAGGTGCCCTCTTTGTCTGATGGTTTGATCACACTCCTAGCTGGAGATGGAAGTTTCATTCCTGGCACTATAACAGACTTCTTGTGAGGCCCTGGAAAAGTCTATTAATGTCATTGTGCCTGGGTGCCCCAGCTGTAAAACTGGAATAATAATACTTCCTTTATCTTGACTATTTATATTGTAATCTCCTTAGGACAGGGGCTGTCTCGTACTATGCATAGGACAGAACATAGTACTATGGGGTTCCTAGGTGCTACCATAATGCACATAATAGAAATTTACTGTTTTGTTTCTTTGTTTTGCTTTACTAACACCGTCTTTTGGTTCTAGGTATTTTCATGATACTAGGAGTTGGTGCCTAAAAGGTATTTTGATCCATTTTTATCCAAACTGAACCATATTCTTCCCTCAGTTATGTCTGTGTAAATCTTCTGCTAACTCTTTCTTTAGCTTGTCAGCCTTGTGAATTTGGTTTAATATCCAATGTTTTCTATTCATTCTACTCTGTTCTGGTTTTTATACTGCCAGGTATTTAGGCTCAATATTTAGGTCCCATGCTTCCTGTGTCACAGAATAGTCAGCGTCACTTTAACTTTTTGCACTAAGTTGTTAAGTTATATTGGGCCTCATTTTCCTCTGAATTAGTGACAAAAAATCAGGAGTAGCTCTACTGAAGTCAGTCGACATACGCGGCTGTAAAACTGGTGAAAGTGAAGTGTGAATCAGGTCCAGTGATGTTTATTGAACCTTCTTATCACAATGATTGTTACTTACAGACCAATTCAAGATGACTCATTTCGTACTAATATTTAAAACAAACAAAAACGTAACTTTTGAATATTTTGATAGGATAACAAGTGATCTGCAGCATTTCTGTGAGGTTAAATTCTCTGAGCACAGGCTAACCTCAGCAGGCACAGTTCAGCAGGTTTTTGATTGAAAAAAAAAGAACTTTACGATTAACCTTGTCAAGATAGAAATGCATGACTTCAATTGATACAAAATTATACCTAGGCCTGAACAGCTACACTTTGCTGTTCTCCTTCTGAAGACACTTGTTTCTATAGAAACCCACACCTTTTCACAAGGTAGACATTTTAAATATTTAACAAATCTATGATTAATATGAGCTATTCTACATAATGAGACTGGAGTTTGAAGTTAAAATGACTGGGGAATTCTTTCAGGTTACAGAATATGAATCTAAAAGAAGATAATCATAGTTATGAAAACTGTCTTATACTGAGAGTCTGTGAATATAATTCTCTGCAACACACTAACCTCTTGTCCTTGAGGAATATTGCAAAGGAATTTGAAGTAGGTACTTCATATACATTTCCACAGAATACTGCCATGTGAATTTAAGGTGCTACCTTGATTACAGTGGATCAATACTGATTTGAGTCACTTCAGGATCTGACACATGGCTTTTCATAATCTTCATCATATTTTCCAATTACACTATGTGTTTCACTAGCGTTTAGATGTGAAACAATCATAAATTGTGACTGGCTGCTTGTGAGGAACCTTCACTGGGGATATTGTGGCACTTGCTGAACTATGTTTTGCAACTATGTGACCTGTCTGTTAATTCACTTTCACTTCTACAGGGCTGGTCCACCTTATTTTCCAGTATTAATTCAGGAAGGGAAACTGGGGCCATAAAATACTTGTTTAAAATTTTAGATCCCATCAGCCAGCCATTTTTTTGAAATGATGATAATTTAAAACAGTTTAATAATCAGATTCTACCATATATGTTGTATGCAAGATCAGTGTGACTGGAGAACAGTTTTTATTTTTCCAGAACTATTCCCCTCAACTATCCTCAGACTTCCAACATCTTAGCTGTTTAGGAAACATAGCATGGGGGTTGCTTGGGTAACCAATATCTATCTGACCACCTAGATCCAGCTGTCAGTGAGCTACGGTCTTCTAGAATGTGGAACAATCCTGGACACAACTCTTGGCTAGAGCTGACAATGGTTTCATTATCACAGCCTCCAGTGAGGTGTACCCAGTAAACCAAAACAGTGCACAAAGATTGCCTATGACAATATAATAAGATGAAATTAACACTTTGGTTTCCAAGAGAGGTGAACGTATATACTGCAACAAAATTTTGCACCTTTGTGCAACAGAAAAGAATGTGCTTGGTGTTTCCTGTAGTCATGAGTCTGTAGCTTTAAGTCTAAGGAGTCATGTGACCATAGCTTTCCTGAATAAAGGGTAGCTTTGTCATCTTGTCTTCAGTTTAGTTACAGCTGTTAGCTAGGAAGAACCTACTCTAGGGGAAAGAGCAAGAAGGGCTTGGCAGGCTTTATTAAAATACATAATGGAGAACCATTGATGTAGTGTGGTAGCCTTGTTGATCCCAGGATATTAGAGAGCCAAGGTGGGAGAGGGAATGTCTTTTATTGGACCAACTTCTGTCGGTGAGAGAGACAAGCTTTCACGCTTACACTGAGCTCTTCTTCAGGTCTTAAGAGCACGGTGTAAACTCAAAAGCTTGTGTCTCTCACACAGAGGTTGGTCCAGTAAAAGACTTTCCCTCCCACCTTGTCTCTCTAGCCCTTGCTGTACACATAGTATAGATTAAATCCACTGTAATCTCCCCCAGGGTGCTAGATTTGGTTAAAAATTTCTCTTTATTCTAGTCTGGTTTTGAGTCTATAGTGTGATTTTGTGTTTGGACTTTTATGTTGTGTTTAGGAGGTGTGTTTAAGATTAAAACAATTTGCCATAGCACGTGATCTAGAGAGGTAGATCCTGATCCTTCATTTACAGCCAAGCAGGAGTTTTGCCTGCCTGGGAATTGTACACTGTCTCTGTGCTGATGTCAGTAGTACTAGGCTAACCCCCTGCGGGTATGTCTACACTGCAATGAGACGTCCATGGCTGCCCTGTGCCATCTGACTCAGGTTTATGGAGCTCAGGCTAAAGGGCTGTTTAACTGTAGTGCAGACATTCAGGCTCTGGACTCTAGGATCCTGTGAGGTGAGGGTGGGGGGCGTCCCAGCGCTTGGGCTCCAGCCCGAGCCAGAAAATGTACACTGCAATTAAACAGCCCCTTAGCCCAAGCCCCATGAGCCTGACTCAGCTGGCATGGTAGGTTTTTAATTGCAATGTAGACATACCCTGAGGGACATTTAAAGATGTAGCTCATGGCTCCCTTGATTCTGTTTGCCCGAACTTTATTTTAGTAAAAATGTTAAAGACAATAAAGCTCCTGTTTTCAGTTACTTTTCTACAATGCGAGGTAGGACTCTCTGTGGGATGATAGTGGTATGAGGATGTTCTGTGGTATGACAGTGCCGGAAATGGCGTTTGGCTCTCTCTTTGTGCTTGTGTCACGATGTAGCCTGTCAATCAGGTGCCCTAGTTATGCAGCAGCAGTAATGATGTTGCAGTTAAAGTCATAAGACAGTTTCCCACTAGAAGCCTATTCCCCCTCACTCCCCAAACTTTCTCAAACAAATGACTTCTCCTCTGACATTTTGGAACCTTTCATCTGTCTGGTGGGCTCAAGCCTCAGTCTAGGCAGTGGTCTACCTGGGGTGGAGCTGGCTGCTCCCCACATTTTCAAGCCTTCGTGTTGCATATTTTTCTGAAACTTGGCACTTGATCACTCTCCCTATGAGATATACCCTGTTGTTCAGTGTGCTAATGTGAAATTGTGATGCTCTTGGTTTTGGAAGAGGCCTCTACCAGTTGCTTTCTGAGGGAAGGGGCTGATGACATTAGTGGCTGGCCTCTGGAAGTGACTTTGTGGCATTCACATGTTGTGCAGTATCATGCTCCATGTCTTATATAACCAAGTGATCCTGCAGGGGAAAGAACTCTCTGTGGTGCTTCCACCCTATGATTGCCCAGTGAATTATCTGTGTCTATTGTTTTGTTTGTCTTTTTTGACAGTTGTCATAGGTTTCTTGAGGACTGGGCCTGTATCTCTATCTTAGATATTTAGAGAGCTCCGAACACCATAGTATCTGAGCACTTCACAGTCCTTACTGGATTTACCTCACAACACCCAGTGAGGTAAGGAACTTATTATTATTTTGTTTAAACACAGATGGGGAACTGAGGTCCAGAGAGGCTAAGTGACTTGCCCACAGCCACACTCAAAGTCTATAGGCTAGTGACCTAACCACTGGACCATCGTGCTTCTCTCAGCATCAAGCACTTCCTCATTGCTCAAAAATAATAAAGCCTCTTAAAACCCTATGTGGGAAAAATACTTGTTGAAACCCTGGCCCCAGTGAAGTCAGTTGAAGTTTTTTTGCTGACTTCAGTGGAGCCAGAAGCTCACCTAATGACTATAAGGATAATGGTACTGGCCATATTCTATGATAACAGGCACAGCTAGCTCTGTTGTCTACTGGTACCACACACTTTTCTTAAGTCATGGTGAATCTCTTAGGCACAGTTGGGTTTACAAGGAAAAATCATTTATTTGCAGCTGAAAAAATATGGTGGTGAGTGGCACAAGTTAACCTCTGAGTCACCTTGTAATATATGTCACAAGGTATCACATATCACGTCACAGTACTGCCCTCTCACATCTTCTCATTAACATAATGCCTCCCAGCTATTGGTATTTCATTGCTTGTGGCACAATGGATGGAATTTTTTTTCCTGACGTGCAATAACCAATGGTACGCTTCTACTTTCCGCAAAATTTAAACAAATCTTACAAAGCCGAATAGATGCATTTCATACCAAGACTTAGAAAAGTTCTATCTCCATAATGTCTTTCCTAGTCAATTACATTTGGTAATTTATCCCAGAAAGCTATACTACAGGGTAACTACATGAAAGATTCGGGTAATGGGAATGAGCTGTCTTCCGTGATGTTAGGCTGCAACACAAATAGTCTGTAAGACTGCACTGCAATTTACACTCTTCCATATGTTTTGTGATGTAAAGTCTTCCTGCTGACTCACTGACCGTATGTTTAAAATTTTCAGCGTGTTCTCTAAAGGTACTGTCCCAATAATCTTTTCCTCTCCCTTGTTTTCGTAGCTGATGTCATTCTACTTCTTCTTAATTAAACTGATAGCTTGTGTCATGCTGTCATTTTTGCAGCCTACATCAGTTATTAGAAGCACAATTAGATGATGAATCACTTGTCTTTTCCTGAGAATTCACGTGAATCTCTTTAATATTTCATATCATGTGTGGATACTGTTTCACTTTTTGAAAGTTTCTCTATTTCTGAAACCTCAAGCAAACTGGGGTTTCTGTGGGCATCCAAGTTCTGTTATGCTGTTTACTTTGTAAGCCAGGTGAATTACATGCATCTCAGTGTGAAAGATGTGAATATAACATACAGCATTAAAGCAGTCTTTGGGAAAAGAAATCCACTTTAATGGCCTGTTTCCAAGATTCCTATTGCAAAGAGTTCATCTCTGAAGTCTCCTTGTCTGGATAGTTGCTTTTGCCTTGTGTTGAGTTTTTACATTACACACAAGCTTTTCATCCAATCTGGATTTATGTATATTATTATCTTAACTGAGACCAACATTATCTGTTTTGCATTTATGTTTGTTCTGGAGTCAGAGTAGATGAGCTAAACAACTATTCAACACAAATTGATCTCAGTAAAGACTTTCCAATAACATTCTATACCAAAAGTTAGAGGTGATGTAATGCATTTAGAACTCTCTATCAAGATATGATAACTTGAGCAAGGTGAAAAAATTTAGTTGAAAGTTTTTTCCAGTGAAAAAATGCAGATTAAAGGACACCGAAACATTTCACAAATTTGTGTCAGTTTTGTCGATTTGTTCATCTTTGAGGGTGGGGGGGGGGGTGGAATTCTGAAGAAGTCAAAATATTCCCTCTTTTTATTTTTCAAATGAAACATTTTGATTTGATTTGAAATACTTTTCATTTTGCATTTTGCATTCCCTTCAATTTCATTAAAAATCATTTTAAAAAGCTCAAAATTGAAATGAAATATTTGGTTTTGGGTCAAACAAAACATTTCTTTTGACCCAAAAAGGATAGGTGTTTTTTCCTGGAATTGCCTGCAACACAATATATCATTTATTAGCCAAGCTTTGATGGTAACTGCTACAAATCAGTTATCTCCTGGTACTCTGAGGTGTTAAGGAGAACTAGTCAGAGTTTTTAATCTCGAAATAATTTTATGATTTTGGGGGGGGGGGTGGAAGGGGTGAGAAAAAGTGTGTTTATTTTCAAAATGTCCTGGAAAAATAATTAGCTTTTATTTTACTAGTTCTAGTGCTGAATAGCCTCAATATAGTTATATATAGGGTGTAGCTATATTATCTGCCTACTGGTTTCTGTATCTGCAGTGGCTGCTGCACATCCATCAGTTGTTCGATGTAACAGGTGAACTTTTGTTTTGCCTAAACAAACCTTCATTTCAGCAAGAGTCAAGGCAATAGACAATACATTAGACTAAGGGCCTTTTCCAACAGAACAAACATTGTCTTTTGGAAATCCATTTGCTGCAGCATTGTTGGGTGCACCTCTGGCCTTAGTCTCACTGTAAAAAAAAAGCAAAAAAAAAGCAACACAAGGATCAACATTTCTATATCTCAGCCAAAATAATCCTTCATTTGAGCTGCTTATCTGAGAACCAACCCTTGGATCTGAGGTAAAGATTTAGCTTTTTATGAAATCATTAAGTTACATTACATTTGATATAATATGGTTTTAGAATGCCTCCACATTTACATGGTTTAATTGCAAGACGATTAAGTATAGTTGATTGTGGCAAAGTCACAGGAAAAGTAGCTAATTAAAAATCATATGAAAATAACAAGATGATTGGAGGCTGACATAGCACCTTAAAGCTATTAAGGATTTATATTAGAAAAAACACTCCAAAAACAATTTCAGGGAATTGTAAATTATGCATAATCAAGCTTTCATATATACGAGCTGATACACACACACACACTGTATACTAACATGTATTCATATAATATAACCTATTTGCAAAGAGCAATAGAATTTTTATGAAAAATAGGTTAAATATATGCTGTATTTTATTTTTGGAGTAATTCATTGTCTGTAAAAGCAACTGATTATAAAATATATGGGCCAAATTCATCCCTAGTTTGACTCTAATGACTTAAGTAGAGACAAGGGATGAATTTGACCATAGCACAATTTCAAAGATCCCTGGAGATGCTAACAACATTACTGCTACTCGAAAGCACTCTTGTCTTGAACCATCCTCTAGTGGTCACTCCAGAATCTGCAAATGTTTCTGCTGCGCAGGTTGGCTGATTAACCTGGTTCACTGACTTTAAGCTAACACATTCCAGGGTGTAAAGCTTTAGATCATGTTACAACAAGAAGTAGTTTAAAAAAAAACACATTGTTTTGTTAGTTAAAAAATAATCTTCCCCATCCTTTTTGAAAGAGATGCTCTAGCCTGCAGACATGCCTGAAAAGCAGGGTTGCCAAACCTCCAAGATTGCACTGGAGTCTCCAGGAATTAAAGATTAATCTTTAATTAAAGATTATGTCATGTGGTTAAACTTCCAGGAACACGTCCAACCGAAACTGGCAACCTAACTGAAAAGAAATTGGTTTCCTTACTATTAATAATATTTATCTTTTGGTAGCACCTACAGGCCTAATCATGGATCAGGCCCTGTTGGGCTTGGTACTATACTAGCAGAACAAAAAGATGGTTTCTACCCTGAAGGGCTTGCAATTGACAGTGAATGGGTATTTTTTCCAGGGAGTGAAGTACTACTGTATAGAAAGTGTGTTCTTCCTGGCCTGTTGTTCTGGCCACATACTACCTATCTCCTCTATTTAGAAACTATGAAGATGTATGAAATGTGCATCCTCTTAGCTGTGGGTTGCCCTCCTACAAGGTGGATCAGTAAAGGCACTATCCAGACACTACTCACTTTGCTGTGACACCTATAGAGTCCTTCCAGCTGCTAACAGCTAGGTAGGCAGCAAGTGAGAGTACTTCCATGGCAGGGCTTATATAGAACAACAGAACCTCTGTGCTTAAACCACACACAGATAGTCTATGAAAATACAGGCTCAAGTTGCTGCCATCCTTCTCTCCCTTCCCTCGGCTCCCAGCCCAATTTATTCGTTTTACTCTAAGTAATGTCTTGTCTTAAACTAAGGTTGTGAATGCTTAAGGACTCAATCTTTTACTTGTACAATGTCTAGCACAATGGAGCCCTAAAAATAACAGTAATTAATGACACTGCCAATTTAAGTCATTTGTTTTTTTAAATACATTTCCTTCCTATTTTATTAATTACATCTTAGTTTATTAAGACTGAGAGAATTGTAAACATCTATGTTACTTCTACCAGTAAAACCAATGGACTATGAACTGACCAGGTCTTAAATACCACGGTGAAGGATGTTGCATACAGATCTGCAACAGAATGAAAACAGGCTTATTCATTGATCGTTGTCTTCTTATCTTTTCTTTTTCATGCCTTAAATTCACCTTCTCTGAAACTGTCTGCGAGCCGCGGAGTGAGGCTAATATACATCCACTGAGGGACACTGTAAAGTTTTTAAATGGTGATTGAGTGTTTGGGAGGTGAATGGCAAATTGCTCCAAGTTTCCATGAGCTCACACCTCATATAAAAGGTGAACAAGGGATTTTCTCACCCATGAAGTCCCAGGTCTGCTGTCATTCAGCGATGCTCAAAATGTACATTGAACAGTTCCTATTTTCATAGCAAATTTTTCACTATAGTAAAATGGGTTTGAAAAAGTCAAAATACCATCCATTCCCTCAACCCTAGAGGTGGTCTCTGCCTGCAAAAGGTCAAGCAACATTGGTGGGCATTATGGGATGGAGAAGTTAGCACTGCTGCTTGTCCAGGTTTGTGTGAATGAAATTCATACCTGTATAAAGGGCCAGCAGAATTCCTGTGCACCATATCTGTAAGCCTTAAAAATAGGGCTTAATTTGGATTTAGTAGGTGCATAGTCCTTGTATTGTGCCTTTGCACAGGGATGATTTTCACCCTGAAGGAATAGAAGACTTCATTCTCCAGTGCTTTTGCTCTAGCACCCTTCCAGGAGAGTTACACTCACAAAATATAAAAATAAAAGATCACTCTGTGGTGAAAGTACTGAAGCCAAATTTCAGCAGAGTCCACTCTGTCCTCACCGCAGCTGGTTCCCCCCTTGTATATTATACCCACTAAATTATATGCATGTGAGCAAAAAGTGTGCCATTTCTATGCAGTACATGTCATTTTTTCTCATGCTTTGTAGTTTTAGATGTCATTTGAGCAAGTTTTTCTTGCACGTTTTCCTAGTGAACAATATATTAATTACATTATAATGGAGACTGGGCAGGAGGGCCTGTATTTCCAATAGTGATTGAAGTGATCTTACACTGGCTCTGAGTATATACTTATAACAATAATGATATTCAAGCCCTTATTTTTACAAAGAATTACACAAATACATAACTTCACACACTGTAGACTCATAGACTCATAGACTTTAAGGTCAGAAGGGACCATTATGATCATCTAGTCTGACTTCCTGCACAACGCAGGCCACAGAATCTCACCCATTCACTCCTGTAACAAACCCCTAACCTATGTCTGAGTTATTGAAGTCCTCAAATTATGGTTTGAAGACCTCAAGCTGCAGAGAATCCTCCAGCAAGTGACCCATGCCCCATGCTGTAGAGGAAGGCGATAAACCTCCAGGGCCTCTGCCAATCTGCCCTGGAGGAAAATTCCTTCCTGACCCCAAATATGGTGATCAGTTAAACCCTGAGCATGTGGGCAAGACTCACCACCCAGCACCCAGGAAAGAATTCTCTGTAGTAACTCAGATCCCGCCCCATCTAACATCCCATCACAGACCATTGGGCATACTTATCTGCTGATAATCAAAGATCAATAGCCTAATTTTGGCAATTAATTTGGCAATCCCATCATACCATCCCTTCCATAAACTTATCAAGCTTAGTCTTAAAGCCAGATATGTCTCTTGCCCCCACTACTCCCCTTGGAAGGCTGTTCTAGAACTTCACTCCTCTAATGGTTAGAAACTTTCTTCTAATTTCAAGTCTAAACTTCCTAGTGTCCTGTTTATATCCATTTGTTCTTGTGTCCATATTAGTACTAAGCTTAAATAACTCCTCTCCTTCCCTAATATTTATCCCTCTGATATATTTATAGAGAACAATCATATCCCCCCTCAACCTTCTTTTGGTTAGGCTAAACAAGCCAAGCTCTTTGAGTTTCCTTTCATAAGACAGGTTTTCCATTCCTCGGATCATCCTAGTATGAGCATGTCTCACTGATGCTAATGGGATTAGTCAGTGTGTGAACTTCAGCAGATGCATCAGTCTTTGCAGAATCAGGACGTAAACCCTTCACCTATAGAGTTTTATATTTTCTAAACATTATACAAATATGAATGAAATTACGTATTGAAATAGCATATTCCAACACTTCCACGGCCATTTAGAAAGTTATCTTTGTTGCACACCATAGCCACAGAAATCAGTTCTTTCTACCCTAAATCTCAGAATGTCCCTCGGACCAAAGACTATTGAAATGTTTCATTTTGGAAATGCTGAAATGAATTGTTTCCAAACTTCTTACATTGTTTTTCCAACCAAAGCAATTAGCGAAATCAAACAGCCGTGAATTGTTCTGATGGATCCAATTCTGCACTTTTTGGCAAAAAAAAAAAGAAAGAAAGAAAGAAAGAAAGGTTTTGCACAAGAAATGTCACCCAGCTCTACCAGTGACTCAGTTGAGCAAGTCTTATTTTGTCCAGTAGAGAGCAGTGCATACATAGGGCCTGCTCCAAAACCCTTTGAGGTCAATGGACATCTTTTACTTGCTTTCAGTGAGTTTTGGATCATGGCCAGACATGCTAGCCAGTTTGTTACAGCTTTGTTATTTGGCACATAGATAAAACTTGGTTCACTGAACTTCTGAACTGAAACAATGTATTGTAACAGTGTGTGTTGGGGAAAGAGAAAGGAAAATTTGTGACAAAATCTTTATTTTCTGTAGTGGAGGAATGGAGAAGAGGGTATTTGTAAGTGATAACTCTTGCTTCTTGTTAAAGTTACCCTCAAAGGAGAAAAAATGGTTTGCCTTGTTTTGCTTCTTTATGACATAACTTTTTAAAAATGAAGATGGAACTTGGTGAATACTCTACCAAACTGGCAACTTCAAGACTTTATTTTGTTTATTCCCCACCTCCCATATCATCTCCTCCTGCATGTATATATGTATATATGCAGGAGGAGATATTATTATGGAGGTCTTGTCATACACATATTAGATTGTGTGTTTTGGGGGGCAGGGACTGTCTCACTTTGCTGTATATAAAGCACCATGCAGATCTATGACCCTATATGCAAAAGTTAAATAAATGCTACTGCTACTTAAAGCCAAAGCAATAAAGCTGCTTCTCAGCGACTGAACGTGAAATGGCCCATGAGTATGTCTGAGACTAGAAATCCAGATAAAGGAGCAGTTTAATCAGGTTAAATATCTAACATAGGCCCAATTCAGCAGAGCACTTAATACATGCTTAACTTCAAGCACATATGTAATCTCACACGTACTCAGCAGACTACTTAAGGAAGTGACTAAATCCCATTGCAGTCAGGACTGAACTGGGGCCTTGATGAACTATACATGTAAATTAGAAATCATTTATTACTTCTAGTCCATAATGTGAACTGTTTGCTGCATTCTTTTTAGATTCAAACACCCCATATACTTAAGTTAGAAACTGAAAGTACTTTTAGCAGGAGTCATATAGAAAGGCATTAAGAAGCAAAATGCAAAGTCCTATTGACTGGCTGATTTCATGGCATACTGTCATCATAATAGTTCCACAATATATAATCTGTGGAACTGCTGATATGTACTGACAGCCCACACACTGCAATGGTTTCCAAGGAGATGTTATAATGTGTCATGTCAGTGTCTTGTAGGAGTATGATGCAGGCTCTGTAAGACACTTTTATATTTCCACTGCTAGAGCCTTATGAAACTATCAGTTTATATGCAACTTCTCTCCAATCTCCACTGCAGATGCTGATGCATATTCTGGAACATACTGGAATACTGTATGCCAGCAGTTCTCAAATTGTGGGTCGGGACCCCAAAGTGGGTCAGGACCCCATTTTAATGAGGTCACCAGGGCTGGCTTAGACTTGCTGGGACCCAGGGCCGAAGCTGAAGCTCCACTGCCTGCGCCTGGATCTGAAGCCATTGGGCTTCAGTCCCCCCTCCTGGGGTGGTGTAGTAAGTTTTGTTGTTAGAAGGGGGTCATGGTGCAGTGAAGTTTGAGAGCCCCTGCTGTATGCAGTTCTGGGGCCCACATTTTAAAAAGATATTGAAAAATTGGAGTGGGTTCAGAAAAGAGCCACAAAAATTATTTGAGACTGGGGAAAGTGCCTTGCAGTGGGACACTTGAAGAGCTTCATCTTTTCGTTTTTCAGGAGAGTAGAGCTGGTCAGAAAAAGTTAGATGGAATCATTTTTCACTGGACAATGCAGCTCTATTGAAATCAAAACACTTTGTGAAATTGACACTTACACCAAAATTTTCAGAGAAAAAAGGGAAAGAAGTTCTGATGATGCTCAAACATCCTGTCCTGACAATTTTATAACAAAGTATTTCAATATTTCCTTTCAAAATGACTTTTTCAATTTTTTTTACTTTGTATTATTTTTATCTATGTATCTATAGCTATATATAGTCTAAATTGAAGTGAATCTGTCAAAACTAAATATTTTATCAATCCAATCCAAAGGTTTTTGTTTTTTTCCAGAGAGTTTTAGAATTTTGAGGTTTTATTCCCAACTGAAGCAAAACCAAATTTCAAAATCCTCCATGAAATGGAATTTTCATTCTCTGCACAGTTCTAATTGATTGTACTCTATGGTGCCTTCACAGGGAGAAAATGCCAGGTACTGCAGGGCTCTTTGGGCTGTCAGAGAAAGGCATAACAAGAACCAATGGCAGGAAGCTGAAGGTAGGCAGGTTCAAACTGGAAATGAGGGACATTTTTCTGGCAGTGAGGGCTACTGATCACTGGAATGGACTGCCAAGGGAGGTGAGGATTCTCCAACTTTTGATGTCTTTAGGTCAAGACTGGATGCCTTTCTGGAGGCTATGCTTTAATCATACACAGGTTATTGGGCTCAATGCATGGGCAACTGGGTGCAATTCTTGTATTATATAGGTGATCAGACTAGATGACCTGAGTCCCTTCTGGCCCTAAACTATGAATCTATCGAGGCTGCATTCACGCTGGTCAGGGAACTCCTCCCATTGACATCACAGCTTTTTCCACCCAAAGAATGAACACAGAATAGACCATAGACATTTACAATGCAGGTTAAAGAGGAAAATGTCTCTCCTCTTCTTGCAGGTTAAAGAGAAACGGGGAATTTGCACTAACCTTCACTTTCTCTGTGGAGGCTTGCATTAGTTCTGCACTAGTTCTCACCTCTTGAGTACAAATAGGTCAGAACTATTTTCATGGGCTAAATGCAAGTGAGGCATTTGCTAAGGGCTAGACTGTGACCTGAACTACATGCCCATGCAAAGAGGCAATGGGGAATTAGAGCTCCTCGTACATGGATTACCCAGTTGTTGGGCCGAGGTGCATAGGAGTAAGCAGATGCTGCATGTCTGTTTGCTTCCCTCTGGAGCAGGTGGGTAGGGAGGAGAGGGAAAATGGGTTAGTCTTGGCCCTACCTCCTACTTGGTGGGCAGTGCATTTCAGCTGGTGTGAGGGTGTCAGAGCTTCCTGCTGGTATAGGACAACAGCAAATTACTTCCCCAAGACCAAGGAAGAAATAGGGGAGAAACTATTACTCAGAAATGAGTCTAAGTCAGCGTTTCCTCCGGGCTATTTATCAGCTACTTTGTAGCTTACATACCTCCTTTGCTTAAGGCTCGCTCTAAAATCACAATTTAACCCTACAAGAAAAATGTCCAGCTATCATCTCATCTAGTCTACTCTATAATATACTCTGCACATCACCATGGTGTCTGAGTTCAACAAAATAAGCATTAATAAGCAAAAAAAATTATCAGTTTTGCTCTGTAAACAGCAAGCTACCTTTCCAGCCTTCCATCTTCAGAAGCTTGTGTTCAAGAGGAAGAAGAGAGGCTCCCAATATCACATCAGGTGTACAAACATCAGAATTAAAAGCAAAGAAACAACTCAGACTTGAAAATGGCAAGGTCTGATTCTCTTCTCACTTACACAGGCATAACTCCATACACTTAAATGGAGTTACTCCCAACTTACACTAGTGTAAGCAAGAAGCAGAATTAGGCCCACAATATATGACCTCAGAGCTCTGCTGCCTTGAATAAGTCCCATGGTGTTTTTAACGTCAGCAGAGGCTACTGTGTGAATTCCAGCTTTTCAGACACTCTTTAACCATAGATGTAGGTCACACCTGATAAATTTGTTTCCTGAATTAGTGGACAAGAGGGAAGCAGTGGGCATGATTTATCCAGCTGTCAGGGAAGCATTTAATACCATGCTGCACAACAGATTGATTTGCAAGGTCAGAAAGCATGACATAGCATAGGCAGAGAAACACTGAAAAGGATTAAAATGGCTTAAGGGACAAAAGATAGGCAGTGTCATTAAGGGGGAAGAGTTTAAATGTGAAATATCCCTACTATTGGACCATTTTGTTTACTTTATGCAGAAGTGACCCTGAGGAGGGTAACTGATGTAACTGCAGAAGTGGCTGGCACTGAAAACTTGAGAAAGGTGGTAAGGAATCTAAGATCAGATCCTCAGCAAGTATATATCAGTACAGCTCCATTGACTTAAGTGGCATCACACTAGTTTACACTAGCTAGGGAACTGACCCATTAAGTGGAACAGAGTAAACAAACTCCAAAGAACATTTTCAGGTAATCATCCAAATGGCTGGGGCTCATACCTGTCTGTGACAGGACACTTTCCTCAAGCACGCCCCCTTGTGGTCCTGCAACTACATGGCTCTCAGTGCTTGCAGTCTTTTACTCTCAGACCCATCTACTGAGAATAAGATACCCTGTTTGTGGGGTCTCATTTATTATCTCATTTTACAGAGCCCAACCCTTCTTGTAGCCCTGGATTTAATGCTGAAAAAGCATCCTTTCCCAAGTTTAAGAGTCATCAGTCCTCCTCCCCGAGTAGGGTTATAGCCCAAACTCTCTTTCTCTTCGCAAGTCAGAAGTCCCCCACTCTCCTCCTGGAGTTGGGTTATGATTTAGGGCAGCTGTAGCT
Organism: Gopherus flavomarginatus; assembly: GCF_025201925.1. Classification (NCBI taxonomy): domain Eukaryota; kingdom Metazoa; phylum Chordata; order Testudines; family Testudinidae; genus Gopherus; species Gopherus flavomarginatus. Next base: position 333,861,786 of record NC_066617.1, read on the forward strand.
CTCACTTAGCTTCCCTCTAACTATCTCCTTTTTACCTATGTATTAGTCTGTTGATGAGAGAGACAAGCTTTTGAGCTACACAGAGCCCTTCAGACCTTCTCACCTCACAGGGTCTTAGAACCCAGGCTCCAGCCCAAGCCCAGGAATCTACACAGCAGTAAAACAGCCCTGCAACCTGAGCCCCGTGAGCCTGAGTAAGTTGGCATGGGCCAGCTGCGGGTGTCTAGTGGCTGTGTAGATCTACCCTAAGAGGAACTGAAAAAGCTTAAGATCTTCCTCTCAGCTGTCATCTTCTCCTCATTGAGTTCCTCTGCTATTTGAAAAAATGGCATCCAATCCTTTTGTCATAATCAGGACAATAAAATAACCCCTACTTCCTGTGAATCTGGGCCCTGAGGAGGGTCACAGACTCAAGAACTCTTTTCTTTGCAACCTGCTTAGTCAGGACAGGTAGCTTAGGTACCACAGTGAGAGAGGAAATTTAGGATAGATAGGACCCTGCTCTCTGTTCCTCCTGTACTCTACCCATTGTCACTTTCATACTTGTGGTGACTATGAATTGGCTTGTAGGTCCCAGATATACCTCAGAATTGTGAGTATCAGGTCAAAAGTCTGAGCAAAGCCCACAGGTAAGTGGGGAACATGAAGACCTGGGAGATGGGTCAGAAACAAGAGGGAGCGTGGGCTATAATGGCAGAGAGAAAGGAGGGTCAGGGAAAAACTGGGAGGCAAGATCAAACCAGTATCTTAGATGCCTATATACAAATGCGAGAAGTATGGGTAATAAGCAGGAAGAACTTGAAGTGCTAATAAATAAATACAACTATGACATTGTTGGCATCACTGAAACTTGGTGGGATAATACACATGATTGGAATGTTGGTGTGGATGGGTATAGTTTGCTCAAGAAGGATAGACAGGGGAAAAAGGGAGGAGGTGTTGCCTTATATATTAAAAATGTACACACTTGGACTGAGGTGGAGATGGGCATAGGAGACGGAAGTGTTGAGAGTCTCTGGTTTAGGATAAAAGGGGTAAAAAACAAGGGTGATGTCATGCTAGGGGTCTACTACAGGCCACCTAACCAGGTGGAAGAGGTGGATGAGGCTTTTTTAAACAACTAACAAAATCATCCAAAGCCCAAGATTTGGTGGTGATGGGGGACTTCAACTATCCAGATATATGTTGGGAAAATAACACCGTGGGGCACAGACTATCCAATAAGTTCCTGGACTGCACTGCAGACAACTTTTTATTTCAGAAGGTTGAAAAAGCTACTGGGGGGAAGCTGTTCTAGACTTGATTTTAACAAATAGGGAGGAACTCGTTGAGAATTTGAAAGTAGAAGGAAGCTTGGGTGAAAGTGATCATGAAATCATAGAGTTTGCAATTCTAAGGAAGGGTAGAAGGGAGTACAGCAAAATAGAGACAATGGATTTCAGGAAGGCGGATTTTGGTAAGCTCAGAGAGCTGATAGGTAAGGTCCCATGGGACTCAAGACTGAGGGGAAAAACAACTGAGGAGAGTTGGCAGTTTTTCAAAGGGACACTATTAAGGGCCCAAAAGCAAGCCATACCAATGGGTAGGAAAGATAGAAAATGTGGCAAAAGACCACCTTGGCTTAACCACGAGATTTTGCGTGACCTACAAAATAAAAAGGCGTCATGTAAAAAATGGAAACTAGGTCAAATTACAAAGGATGAATATAGGCAAACAACACAGGAATGCAGGGGCAAGATTAGAAAGGCAAAGGCACAAAATGAGCTCAAACTAGCTATGGGAATAAAGGGAAACAAGACGACTTTTTATCAATACATTAGAAGCAAGAGGAAGCCCAAGGACAGGTTAGGCCCATTGCTCAGTGAAGAGGGAGAAACAGTAACAGGAAACTTGGAAATGGCAGAGATGCTTAATAAACTTCTTTATTTCGGTCTTCACTGAGAAGTCTGAAGGAATGTCTAACATAGTGAATGCTTATGGGAAGGGGGTTGGTTTGGAAGATAAAATAAAAAAAGAGCAAGTTAAAAATCACTTAGAAAAGTTAGATGCCTACAAGTCACCAGGGCCTGATGAAATGCATCCTAGAATACTCAAGGAGTTGATAGAGGAGGTATCTGAGCCTCTAGCTATTATCTTTGGAAAGTCATGGGAGACGGGAGAGATTCCAGAAGACTGGAAAAGGGCAAATATAGTGCCCATCTATAAAAAGGGAAATAAAAACAACCCAGGAAACTACAGACCAGTTAGTTTAACTTCTGGGCCAGGGAAGATAATGGAGCAAGTAATTAAAGAAATCATCTGCAAACACTTGGAAAGTGGTAAGGTGATAGGGAATAGCCAGCATGGATTTGTAAAGAACAAATCATGTCAAACCCATCTGATAGCTTTCTTTGATAGGATAACGAGTCTTGTGGATAAGGGAGAAGTGGTGGATGTGGTATACCTTGACTTTAGTAAGGCATTTGATACGGTCTTGCATGATATCCTTATCGATAAACTAGGCAAATACAATTTAGATGGGGCTACTATAAGGTGGGTGCCTAACTGGCTGGATAACCGTACTCAGAGAGTAGTTATTAATGGCTCCCAATCCTGCTGGAAAGGTATAAACAAATGGGGTTCCGCAGGGGTCTGTTTTGGACTGCCTCTGTTCAATATCTTCATCAATGATTTAGATGTTGGCATAGAAAGTACGCTTATTAAGTTTGCAGACGATACCAAACTGGGAGGGATTGCAACTGCTTTGGAGGACAGGGTCAAAATTCAAAATGATCTGGACAAATTGGAGAAACGGTCTGAGGTAAAGCGGATGAAGTTCAATAAAGACAAATGCAAAGTGCTCCACCTAGGAAGGAACAATCAGTTTCACACTTACAGAATGGGAAGAGACTGTCTAGGAAGGAGTATTGCAGAAAGAGATCTAGGGGTCATAGTGGACCACAAGCTAAATATGAGTCAACAGTGTGATACTGTTTCAAAAAAAGCAAACGTGATTCTGGGATGCATTAACAGGTGTGTTGTAAACAAGACACGAGAAGTCATTCTTCCGCTCTACTCTGCACTGGTTAGGCCTCAACTGGAGTATTGCGTCCAGTTCTGGGCACCGCATTTCAAGAAAGATGTGGAGAAATTGGAGAGGATCCAGAGAAGAGCAACAAGAATGATTAAAGGTCTTAAGAACATGATCTATGAAGGAAGGCTGAAAGAATTGAGTTTATTTAGTTTGGAAAAGAGAAGTCTGAGAGGGGACATGATAGCAGTTTTCAGGTATCTAAAAGGGTGTCATCAGGAGGAGGGAGAAAACTTGTTCACCTTAGCTTCTAATGATAGAACAAGAAGCAATAGGCTTAAACTGCAGCAAGGGAGATTTAGGTTGGACATTAGGAAAAAGTTCCTAACTGTCAGGGTAGTTAAACAGTGGAATAAATTGCCTAGGGAGTCTGTGGAATCTCCATCTCTGGAGATATTTAAGAGTAGGTTAGATAAATGTCTATCAGGGATTGTCTAGACAGTATTTGGTCCTGCCATGAGGGCAGGGGACTGGACTCGATGACCTCTTGAGGTCCCTTCTGGTCCTAGAGTCTATGAATCTATGAAAGGAAGTAATTTTCCCATTGTATAGTTAGGTGCATTGTGAAAGGGATAATGCCTCCTTTGCCATTGACCATTTGTTGGGTACAACTATTAACATTGATGGACCATTGTTCTGCTATGGTGTGGAGAGTCCTGTGTTCCTGTCTTATCAAGTAAGCTCTCATCTTAATGAATTTCTGATCTTCGGGTTAATGGTAGTTGAAGAATTCACTCTATGAGTGTGTATATATCGCCAATATTTCATGCATGTTCCCTGTATTATATGATATGTGTCTGGAAGAGAACATAAAATCAGTACTGATAACATTTCCAGATGACACAATGATTGGGGGAGTGGTAAATAATGAAGAGGACATATCACCAATACAGATTGATCTGGCTCGCTTGGTAAGCTGAGTGCAAGCAAAGAATATGTTTTTAATACAGCTAAATGCAAATATATACATCTAGGAATAAAGAATTTGGGGTGGCAGTGTGGATAATCAGCTAAACATGAGCTTCCAGTGTGACACTGTGGCAAAAGGGTCAATGTGATCCTTGGATGCATAAACAGGGGAATCTTGAGTAGGAGTAGAGAGGTTATTTTACTTCTGTATTTGACTGCTGCTGCAATACTATGTCCAGTTCTGGTGCCCACTGTTCAAGAAGGATGTTGAAAAAATTGAGAGGGTTCAGAGGAAAGCCAGGAGAAAGATTAAAGGACTAGAAAACATGGCTTATAGTGATAGACTCAAGGACCTCAATATATTTAGCTTGACAAAGAGAATTTAATTTAATTTAATAATGGAGATATACCCATCTCCTAGAACTGGAAGGGACCCTGAAGGGTCATTGAGTCCAGCTCCCTGCCTTCACTAGCAGGACCAAGTACTGATTTTGCCCCAGATCCCTAAGTGGCCCCCTCAAGGATTGAACTCACAACCCTAGATTAAGAGGTGACTCAATTACAGTCTTCAAACTATATTCCTGGAGGAATTCTGTGCTAAAAAATTAAAAATTCTGTGCACAATCTTTTAAAATTCTCTATATTTTATTTGTCAAAATAACACAATATCATCATGCCAGTTTCAATTATTTTGGTAATTTATTTCAAAATGCCTGACAGCAAGTATGTCTGTAACAATACAGACAACAAAAAAGATTCAGGAAATGTTTTTTGACAAGTGGATATCTTACTAGTCATATTAATACATATCCTCCATCAGACAGTGGCCTGCTTTGAGGAGAAGCGCCTTGCCCTCAAAGCTGAAAAGAGAGAAAAAGAAGGAAGGAAAAAGAAAGAACTTTCTCCCAGCAGGCAGTTGGCCTGCCACGAAATGTCTGTATCTACTGTGGGCAAATTTGCAGTCATCTCAGGATCCATATGTAAATTTGTGGCTGGAAGGTGAAGCTAGACAAATTCAGACTGGAAATAAGGCATAATTTTTTAATAGTGGAACAATTTACCAAATGTAGTGGATTCTCTTTCAGTGGTATTTTAAAATAAAGACAGGATATTTTTCTAGAAAGATATGTTCTTGGAATTGAGGGGGTAGGGGGAGCTGATAGGGAGGCTGCCAGTGGGTGCTCAGCATTTTTTCACAGAGTCAGCACCTATGGGGACAGGTACAGAAAGGTCCTGCAGTGGAACACCCTAGGAGACAAGTTCCACTTGATTAGACCTTAGATTAAGTGTATGCTTTATATTTAGGGACCCCCAATTTCAGAAATGCTGGTCTCTTCTGTGAAAGCTGTGTAGCACAGGATAAAGGCACACAAAAGACCAGATTTCATGGGGGAGACCAAATTAATGGTCCATTTGGGTCAATTTCACGGTGATAGGATTTTAAAAATAATAAATGTCATGATTTCAGATTTTTAATTCTGAAATTTCACAGTGTTGTAATTGTAGAGGTGCTGACCCAAAAAGGAATTGGGGGGGTCCGCAAGGTTATTCTAGGGGGAGCTGTGGTACTGCTACCCTTACTTTTGTGCTGCTGCTGGCAGTGGCACTGCTGTCAGAGCTGGGTGGCCAGAGAGCGGCAGCTAATGGCCTGGAGCCCAGCTCTGAAAGCAGAGCCATCAGCAGTGCAGAAGTAAGGATGCTATGGTATGGTATTGCCCCTTTACTTCTGTGCTGCTACCTTCAGAGCTGGGCCCTTGGTCAGCAACCGCCACTTTCTGGCCACTCAGCTCTGAAGAGAGCAATGTAGAACTAAGTGTGGCATGACATAGTATGCCACGATTACTTCTGCACTGCTGCTAGCTAGGTGCCTGGCCATCAACCACTGCTGTCTGGCCGCCCAGCTCTAAAGGCAGAGCAGAAGTGAGGGTGGCAATACTGTGATCCTCTTAAAATAACCTTGCGACCCCCCATCACTCCGTCTTGGGTCAGGACCCCCAATTTCAGAAATGCTGGTCTCTTCTGTGAAAGCTGTGTAGCACAGGATAAAGGCACACAAAAGACCAGATTTCATGGGGGAGACCAGATTTCACAGTTCGTGATGCATTTTTCATGGCTGTGAATTTGGTAGAGGCCTATTTATGTTGCTATGAATTATAAAGAGAGTTATGATTTGGATCATATCTAGTGTGTGCTTATAGTATCAGGTGAGATCTCCACCTGCTTACTCTCCCCCAGGGCCAAGTTTGATTACCCAGTAGCAGGTGAAAAGGAAATCTGAATATTTTCAGATATTTACAAATAATAAATATTTATTTTTAATTATGGAACCAACAAAGCTGCTAAACGTCCCCACTCATTCACTTACTAGAGGTGTCACTCACCTGCCATCCTTGGTGTTTAAGTGTCTATTTACATTCTGACCTATTTGGGGCAAGATCCATGCATACATTAGGAGGGTTACTGTGGATTATATTGAACCACTCCACAGGCCTCACTTTGGCCAAACCTGGTGTGCAACAGCTGCTTTCAGACTCAGTTGTAGCTCTCAACTGCTTTCCTGCATTAGGTTCACCTCTCACTTTATAAGCCACCTTGGCAGGTAAGGAGATGGGATGCTTTTACAATGAGTTCCTGGGACTGAACAAATCCAGCCAGGGTGACAAAACTGCTCCATTAGAGAGCTCTTATCTGTGGTCCTTGCTCCCCTAGGTGCTCTGCTAGAGGTCAAGTTTGGCAGTCTTCAGGGTTGGAACAGGATGCAGTTGTTTGATTTAGCTTTTAATTGATTGATTTTTGTTCTCTAATCATAATTAGTGCGTTTTCCTCTGTAGCTCTCCAAGGGCTTTGCTTAGGTGGGTAAGCACGATTGCATGCATTTATAAAGATGATGAAACCAAGGCACAGAGAGATTAAGTGATTTACCCAAGGTCATGGAGTCAGGAACAGAACTTACACATGCAGTAATTCCCATTCCTTGGTTCTATCTACTGACCCACGTCATCAACCATTTTGCTTGCCCCTGAACAGTCTTTCTCGCAGCAATAGTAGTCTTGTTTACCTCTAACCATTAGTGGTAAACCATAGCTTTTTGTAATTTGCTTTTTAATGAGCTTTTTCATTTTTTGTAGGTAGAGGCTAAGTGACATAGCAAAGTGACAATCTCCACTAATAATGGCTCCAGTGTTTTCCTGTATGCCTCCAACACCCCAGTGAGTGCAACGGAGCCAACGTGGAGGCTGGCATGGGGGAAGTAATTTGCTGCTGGAATAGGCCATCAGCAAGTTACTACCGCATGGAGCAAAAGAGAACAGGGATAGACTTGTCTCCTTGAACCACAATTTCATCTCTGCGATGCTTTGGGGGTTGTGTACCAGCATCGTACCCTTTATTATGGGCTGTCGTTTTGTGACATAAAGTAGTCAATATAGAACAACTATCAGTAATTATATGGCACTTGATTAGAAAAGGAGCTGGCTCTTACATGAACACAGTAATCCATAGTATAGTCTATTCTCTGACCCTTTTGCAATATGGAGCCCAGTTTAAGAGAAAGCTTGGCAAACATGATAAGCAATATGTTTGTGACTGACAGTAACAGCATGCCTCATGCTGAATAATACCTTACTCCAGGAGTAATCACGTTGATCTCAGTAATCTGTACTGTCTGTGATAAGCTGTATCACTGCAAAACAGTTTCAACTGTAACACACCATTATGACAGACTCAGCTTTCTGAAAGAGCTGAATTCTCCATTGGGAGTCTTTGCTTTAATATGTTTTCTTTCTTTCTAAAAGTTATGAGCAAGTGAAGAATGAACTTTTCCCGCTGTGAGATGGGAAAAGAGGGCTGTGTGGTTAAGGATCTAAATTGAGTCAGGGTTTGAATTCAGGTTCTGCTACCGATTTCCTTTGTGCCCTACAGCAATTCACTTAATCTCTGTGTCTCCACTCCCCATCTGTAAAATAAGGATAATAATATTTGCATTCCCCTACCCTTCTCTTCCATATCTATTTAGATAGTTAGCTCTTTTGGGGCAGGGAATGTCTTTTACTATATATTTGTACAGCACCTAGCGCAACCTAAGTCAGGGTCTCTAGTCACCAGTGTAATATAAAAAATAGCTAAAAATAAACTAAAATAATTCTAACCTCTTTTTAAAAACAATTACAGCCAAAATGGTGAAGTTTGGCCTTTTAAACTTGACATGAAAATAGTCCTCTCTGGGGATTTGTGATTTTTTTGGTTTAAAAAAATTCTACAAAGTCTAGAATTGTAAAACTCTAGGTTCCAAAACCAATGCCACCCTGCTGCATTATTATTTCCTGTTACTGTTTTCAGTTAAATTTGTAGTTATATATTGTAAAATGTATACAATAAAACAAACAGCATGTGTAATATGATCAAGTTAGCATTGTGTTTGGAAATGTAACTATTGAATTTTCCTGTCTCTTTGGTTTTTAGACTTAATACATTTTCCCTATTTAATTGTATGCTAAATAACATCAAACTGCTGCTAAGTGAGAGAAATTTAAAACAAAAATAACTTCGACCAACCAACAGCTATAAAAATAACTCCAGTGGGTAGAGCATGAAAGACTTTCTATCATGATGATTGAGGATGAGCAGGTTCATATAATCTTCTGTACTTAAATGCAGTATTGCCAACCCTGAGCATTCAAAAATCATGTCAGGCCTCCAAAATTATGAGACCGATTCTTAAAAGTCATGATACTTTATAAATATGGCCATACTTGAATTGTGGGATGATTGTCAAATAATTGCGGCTGAGTTTCGGACAAGACATGGAAAATAGTGGAAAAGTAATAATATAGTTGCAGTAATTAGTTAATTAAATTAACATATTAATTGTGGTAATTTGGAAAAGCCAGAGAAGGCCTATTTGTTTAAGAAAACATTGTGGAACTATAGAAACACTCAAGTATTATGTCATGCCTGCTAATTTTTTGATAACCAGACATTTTGCTGATGCTGTATTACCAAACCCCAGCCACTATCAGCTCAGATAAATGGGGTTCTACTGTACTAATGGGGAAAAAAGAGTGTTGCAAACCTCAAAGTGTATGCAAAACTGTGGACTGTGCAAAGTAAGCTAATTAAAAACAAAATTGCGATGGAAGCCTAATATTGTGGGATCTGCAATTTTACAAATTAAGTATGACCTTATTTATAAATAATTTTTGACCTTTTAAAATTTGCTTTCTGAACCTTTAGGTTGATCTCACTTTGGACACTTTTAGATTTTCTCCACAAACAAGAGAGCTAGAATTTAGTGCTTGTCTACATAGTAGAGTAATTTACACTATAGGAATGTGATTTCTAAAATACACTAGCATGTTGCAAATTAACTGGTCCATGTAGACCCTGTTGGTGCACACTAAGGGTTCCCTAGTGCCCTTTAATATAGTGCTGAAACAGCATGAACGTCATCTACACAGACCAATGAATGCACAACACATTTGTGTGCTTTAGAAATCACTCCCACGTAGTGTGGTTTACCTGACCATGTAGACAAGCCCTTAGTTTTTTGTTTTAAACTAAAGCTGACATTCTCATTTGATTCCAGGACATGGGGCTTTAAGAAAAACACCAAAGACCGTGAAACTCATGATAAAATTGCAACAGTTGGTTACACTGTGTGGCTCGGGAGCATCAGGGGCCATATATTTTCAAAATTAATGCACTACAGCAATTTCAGTTTCAAATCCTCTAATTTTAAACATACTTCAGTGACTGGTTGGATTCTATATGGTTTGGTTGATCTTAGAATGTTATTTGTCCAACAACTGCAAAGCTGAGCAGTTATGCTCTGGGGCGGCTCCAGGCACCAGCATGCCAAGTGCATGCTTGGGGTGGCAAGCCACTAGGGGTGCTCTGCCGGTTGCCGCGAGGGCGGCAGGCAGGCTGCCTTCGGCGGCTTGCCTGAGGAGGGTCCGCTGGTCCTGCGGCCTCAGTGGACCCTCCACAGGCAAGCCACCGAAGGCAGCCTGCCTTCCGTGCTTGGGGTGGCAAAATGCCTAGAGCCACCCCTGGCTATTGTTGGAAAGATAAGTGATGCACTTTGGCTTTTTCAGGACTGTTGCTTGGAGGATGAAGATTCCCACTGACTTCAACAGGTGTCGGCTCAGTCCCAAGATGCATAGTACAGAAGTTTGGTATTCTTGTTTCTTCTTCCTCTCTTTTGCAGTAACAGGGCATGTTCTGTCTGCCTGATTCACTGTTTCATTACATCTTGTGTAGTCATTTTCACTGTTGCAGAGTAAAAACTGAGTACCTGCACCACGGGGCAGCCTTTTATACCCCTGGGCACTGGTGTAAATGATTATACAAGGTGCAGGGCAACAGAGATTCAGGCCCCAAGAGCTCTATATTTTAAACTGGATACAAGGTGATTTTATATCTCCCTCTACCCGATGGCACTATTGGTGATTGCCATTTCTAGCTTAAAGTTGTCAGGGCATCTCATCCTTTTCAGTATTGTGGATTCCTCACACGCTCTGTGTTATAATGCATGGGATCAAAACTGTCAGGCCTTGACTTTACTATGAAAAAAAGTGTGTTAGCTAGTATGAGTTAAAACAGTGTAGTAACTGATACTCAGTCAAAACCTAGTGAAGACATGGGAGTTTGCAGTTTTCACGAGTTAACAGGTTGAGGTAAAGACTTGCGGCAGCTTCCTCAACCCGCTAACTCGTGTGAAAACTACAAACCTCCATGTCTTCGGTAGGATTTTACTTGTGTAGCGGTTACCATGTTTTAGCTAGCATGAGTTAAGCGCACATCTTTTTTCTTAGTGAAGATGCACCTTCAAAGGTTCTGATCTGTTTAGGGAAAGCAAGGGCTTCTTTACACACCTCTGATACCAAACAGTTATTTTTGAGCGTACGATGGTATGTTCCAATTGCATTCTTAATTTTGTGACCACTACTATAGTGTGTTATAGCCATGAATCTCAGCACGGATTCATTTCTTCTTTAAAAGCCATCCAATATTGGATGCAGGGCTAGTTCTAGGCAGTGGCACTGAGAACTCCAAGGTTTGGTTTAATATTCATTTTGCGTCTGCCTAAAATTACTTTGCTTTTATCTCTAATGTAAGCCCCATGGCTTTTTTTTTCCTTTGTGTCCATCAAAAATAAATGATTTTTTAAAAAAAATAATCATTTTGGAACCCTACTATTCATCAGGGTCTGTTACTATGTTTCACTCCAGCCCTAAGGGCTTTAATCTCATTGCTAATTGCATTAGCAATGGTTTGTCATTTATTTTTTATTAAATGCAAAAGACTGTTAATGGCATGTTAAAGCTGCCCACTTAAGAACAGAGTCAGGAAAATGTAGCAGTGCAGGTTAGTGCACAGAGCACTACTCGGGGACTCATGAGACCTGAATTCTATTCCTAGCTCTGTCACTGACCTGCCATGTGACCTTGGGTGAAGTTTTGTGCCTCTGGGTATATTTTATGGCATATATTTTTAATGATTTACACAGGAGCAGTGCTGTGGGGGCTTGTAGGAGCTACAGTCTCCCCCAAAATTGCCTTAGCCTTCCTGTAGCCACCCCATAGCAGCTGCTGCCCTCCAGCTCTAAAGACAAAGCAGAGAGAGCTGTGGCTGCTAGTCAGGTGTCCAGCTTCAGCAGCGACAGAGAAGTAAGGCCAGGCAGGGGGCTGAGGTGCCCGAGAACAGCCCCCAGCCCATGTCCCTGCCTGCCGGAGTGCACCACCCAGGACTAGTGGAGGGTCGGGGGCTCTCCACAGCAGCCTGGACTGTCCTGCTGCAGCCCAGGCTCCTGGGTCCTGCTCCCCACAGTTGCTGCTCCCTACGGGCTCTGCCAGCTCCAGAGCTGGGTTTCCCTGCCCAGGCAGCTGTTACTGGCTGCAAGCAGCCAGCGCCCCACACTGCCTAGCTCCTGCTTCTGGCCTCCAGCCTGACTAGGGGATGGGACCATGGTGGGGGTGGGGTCATGGAGAGGGGCATGGCCTTGTGGCAAGCAGGGCTGAGCCCCTCATTTTCTGTTTGGCCCACCTTAGCCCCACTCACACCCGCCCCACAACTGGAAGATACTGGCACTACCCCTGGATTTAAACAGAAATAGCATTTTTAATAAGAACTACAGGAAAGGACTAAACACATTGTCATAAACAGATAGTTAAGGGTTAATAGAGCAGGAGTACTTCATGTCTCTTTTGCCTGTAAAGGGTTAACAAGTTCAGTGAGCCTGGCTGTCACCTGACCAGAGGACCAATCAGGGGACAGGATACTTTCAAATCTTGAGGGAGGGAAGTCTTTGTGTGTGTGCTGTTAGTTTTTGGTTGTTGTTCTCTCTGGGTTCTGAGAGCGACCAGACGTGCAACCAGGTTTCTCTCCAATCTCCCTGATACAGGTTCTTATAGATTCAAAATAGTAAGTACTAGGTGATAAGCCGAGTTAGGCCTATGTTTGTTTTCTTTATTTGCAAATGTGTATTTGGCTGGGAGGAGTTCAAAGTTGTATTTTGCTGAAAGGATTTTAATTTGTACTTGTATACTTAGGCTGGGAGGGTATTCCCAGGGTCTATAGCTGAAAGACCCTGTAACATATTCCATCTTAAATTTACAAAGATAATTTGTACTGTTTTTTCTTTCTTTAATTAAAAGCTTTTCTTGTTTAAGAACCTGATTGGTTTTTTTTATTCTGGTGAGACCCCAGGGGACGGGGTCTGGATTCACCAGGGAATTGGTGGGGAGAAAGGAGGGAAGGGGGAGAGAAAGTTTAATTTCTCTCTGTGTTAGGATTACTTTCTCTCTCAGGGAGAGTCTGGGAGGGGGAGAGAGAAGGAGGGGGGGAAGGTGGATTTTCCTCTCTGTTTTAAGATTCAAGGAGTTTGAATCACAGTGATCTTCCAGGGTAACCCAGGCAGGGGAAGCCTGGGAGAGGCAACGGTGAGGGAAAGCGTTTACTTTTCTTGTGTTAAGATCCAGAGGGTCTGGGTCTTGGGGGTCCCTGGTCAAGGTTTTGGGGGGACCAGAGTGTACCAGGCACTGGAATTCCTGGTTGGTGGCAGCACTACAAGTACTAAGCTGGTAATTAAGCTCAGAGGAATTCATGCTGGTACCCCATCTCTTGGACGCTAAGGTTCAGAGTGGGGAATTATACCATGACACACATGCACTAACATTTCCATTTCCTTCATTTTTGTTGCATTAACAAATTTTGCTTTAATGGTCTAGGGTCTTTTTTTAAAAAACAAAAGACAAAAATACTGTTTGCTGTGCATGTAAGGCACTTGTTCTACGGCTGTTGGGCTTGTGGGTCTCACATCCTTAGCTGGCTTCATCAGCTGGGAGAGAAGATAGTGCAGCCGGTGCAAAGATCCCCAATGACAATTATGGGGAGACAAACACCCATTCATAACCCTTCTGGAGAGATGCCAGTTCTATCTGGAATAGGGGCATATGTTTGGGACCCTACTTCTGTCCACATCTCTCATGCAGCTGCTTCAAAGTGGTTACTATAGCCCTACACTATAATCACCATGGCCGGAGAAGTATGGATGGTAACCTGGGGACAAAGAGCTCATTAGCATGAGTTTGTTGCCTCCCATGCCCTAAGTGACTCCACAACAACCTCCAATGGAGCAAGTGTGGAATCACTCTGTGACAACTTCTGCCACGAGACAGCAGTGTTCCGGGTTGGTTGGCCAAGCTCAGAGTTGGGTTAGACAGCAGTAAAGGTCTAATGGGCCTTGTACTCCCATGTTAATAGGGTCCATGATTTGCTTCTTTTTTCCAGCTGTGCACTAAGAACCTGATCTTGAAGGTACTGAATCAATGGGCGTTAAGGATATTTGGCACCCTACAGACTCAGACCTTTAATTAGTCACACACTTAACTATCTGCGCACATGTGCACTGTGCATCAATCTGTGGGTGCGTACTTGTAGGCTTAACGTAGTTTGCTATTGCTCAATGCACAGTTTTCATATTGTCAGACCTAGTTACATCAAAACCAATTTATTTTCAAGCCAAACACAGTTTTGAAAGAGGGCAATGCCCAGGCCACATCTCAGGCTTCAGCTTCTAGTTTTGTTTTCTTTCCATAATGGACACGTATTTTTCATCACACGCTCCCCCACAATAACTTAAAAACAGATGAAAGGGCTTTTCTCAAACTCCCCTCTCCTTTTAAAAAGCCCCAAACCAAACACCCCAGGTTGACAAACATGGAAAATATCAACTCATAGACAATTTTTTCAGAAAGTCATAAGCATGTGAAAACAGGTTATAATTGCAGCAAAGACTCCTGTGGCACCTTATAGACCAGGGGTCGGCAACCTTTCAGCAGTGGTGTGCCAAGTCTTCATGTATACACTCTAATTTAAGGCTTCACGTGCCAGTAATACATTTGAATGTTTTTAGAAGGTCTCTCTATAAGTCTATAATATGTAACCAAACTACTGTTATATGTAAAGTAAACAAGGTTTTCAAAATGTTTCAGAAGCTTTATTTAAAATTAAATAAAAATTCAGAACTTATTAGTTTAGTGTGATCCTTGCCCTTGCTTTTCCTTGCTGAGTTTTCCTATATCTGGGGGCACCTATTTAGATACTTTAAGCTGCACACAGGCTTCTGAGTTATAAGCTGATTACTAGCTGGCAGAAGGTCAGCGGCTGGAACCCCAGATCCGGAGCTGAGGTGAATGGAGCTGGTGGCTGGTAGGGCTGAGCAGGGCCAGAAGCCTGGACCCTGTCTGGCAGGGACCCATGCTGGAACTCCAACTGGAAGCAAGATGAGTGGGGCTGAGGGGACCCCGGCTGGCAACAGGCCAGCAGCCAGAACCCCAGAGCAGTGGGGGACTGACCGCCAGAGCTCTGGGGTTTCCACCACTGGCTCCTGCCAGCTGGGGTCTCAGCCCGCTGCCAGCCTGGGGTTCCTTCTCCCAGGCCAGCAGCTGGGCTGAGTGGGACTGGCAGCAGGACCCCAGCTGGCAGGAGCCAGCGGTGGAAACCCCAGAGCTGGGGCGGCCTGAGCAGCTCAGCCTGCAGCCGCTCTGGAGTTTCGGCTGCTAGCTCCTTGCCAGCTGGGATGTCAGCCCGCCACCAGCCTGGGGTTCCTTCCCCCAGGCCAGCAGCGGGTACTGAGTGGGGCTGCTGGGGGGCGGGAACCCATCTGGCAAGGGGCCAGCAGTGGGAACCCCATAGTGGAGGCAGGCTGAGCAGCTCAGCCCGCCGCCGCTCTGGGGTTTCGGCTGCTGGCTCCTTACCAGCTGCGGTCTCAGCCCGCCACCAGCCTGGTGTTCCTTCCCTCAGGCCAGCAGCAGGTGCTGAGTGGGACCCCGGCTGGCAAGGGGCCAGCAGCAGGAGCCTCAGAGTGGCGGAGGGCTGAGCAGCTCAGCCTGCCCCACGTGCCATGAAAAATCGGCTCGCATGCCACCTTTGGCACACGTGCCGTAGGTTGCCGACCCCTGTTATAGACTAACAGATCATATTAGAGCATGAGCTTTTGTGGGTGAATACCGACTTCATGTAGTGGAAATTTCCAGGGGCAGGTATATATATGCAAGCAAGAAGCAGGCTAGAGGTAACGAGGTTAGTTCAATCAGGGACGATGAGGCCCTCTTCTAGCAGTTTAGGTGTGAAAACCAAGGGAGAAGAAACTGCTTTTGTAGTTGGCTAGCCATTCACAATCTGTTTAATCCTGAGCTGATTACTTTAGTTCTTCCCTGCTAAGCTGTGGCTCTTTCATCTTTCTATTGCTCCTAATGTATTTATAGAATTTTATTTGCTGTGTTTTGTCTTATCTGAAGAGAAATCTACAGACATGGTCTCAGAAGCTGTAAAATGTTCCAAAGCCAAAACTGCCTTGGGGAAAAAAATTAGTAGTAGAGCTCTCATCTCAATGGAGTTTTGTACATCAGGATTGAATTTGGTCTAATGAACCTAAGGCTTAATGCTACAAAATTATGTAACTATGATGCCAGTTTTTAGACCAAACACAGAGACCTGTGATGAATGTGTAGATGTAACTGGAACTTGTGTATACTGTATTTTTTTTTTAAAAAAATTGCACTTGGTTTTGGTTTTCCCTGATTCAGAACAGCCAGATGGACACGATAAATCAGTTTGAAAACTCTGGTCCAAACTCCCCTGTCACAGATTGACACACCTGCTTATAACTTCAGTGGGAGTTGTGGAAGTGTATCCCAGAGCAAAATTTGGTCCTCTATATTTATTTAGTTTAAGAAACTTTAGTTTGTAAAATTACTATTTATATTCTGGTTAGTAGACTAGTTATTACAGTACTCAGAACCCTAGACACATAACTAAATGAAGCATGGCTATCCAGGTCTGATTGTACTGATATTTTCCAAGTGACAAGGCTGTGGGGCATTGTGCCATATGTTGGTAAATGGTTAAGGCAACTTCAACAGCTAATCAGGATGAAAGATTTTTCATTTACAAGATTTATAATACTGTGTTATATGCTGGGGCTGAAGTGGGGGGAAGGGAAAGCTCTCTGGAACCATCAGATGCTTGCCCACTGGAGCAGTAATGGTGCCCAGCTGTGTTGTGGTAGAATGGGAGTGGAAAGCAGACATGGGACTCCTTCCTCAGCTGTTAGATAGTGAAAGAGTGCGAATGGTTAAAGCTTTGGTAAGGGGCAAGAGGGGTGAGACAGATGTTGCTGCTGACATAGCTTCACATTCCATGGCAGCGTGAGGTTTGGAAGAGTTTGTTTGTCTTGGCCTCTAAACAAAAGCAGTAAATTTAAATTCTCTGCCAGATTTTAGGTGCTTCGGTTTTGGGTGCCCAACTTTCATGTGTGGGCACAAACGGAACTGCAGAATTTGTAACTAGTTACGATGTTGCTGCCCCTAATTAGTTAGAAAATCATGACTACAGTTGTAATGTGGACAAGTCTTTGGAGTATCATTCAGGATTCAGATGGCCAACTTTAAGGGCCTGGGACCAGAAGCCTTGAAGAGTGGGTGGGGCAGGGCTCCCCTTTCTTCCAGCCAGGTGTTTGGGGGATAGGGTGACCAGAGACCAAGTGTGAAAAATTTGGTTAGAGGGTGGGGGGTAATAGGAGCCAATATAAGAAAAAGCCCCAAATATTGGGACTGTCCCTATAAAATCAGGACATCTGAACACCCTATTGGGGGAGGTTAGACCATTTGGGAAGGGTCAAGGGAGTGGTCAGAGGACTGGTGGTGGGTGATTCAAAAAATGAGGTTCCAAGCCTAGTCAGAGACCTACTCTGAGAGGAGAAGTCTGTCAGGACACAGTTGCAGAAGGAGAATATAGAAATGCTGAACTAAAGACGTGGGTTTGCAGGCTGAAGAGGCTGGGATTTGAACCATGCAGTCTCTCAAAGGACTGTGAGACCCTGAACTTAGGGGTGAGTGAAAAAGGGGGCTCTTGGGAGCTGGACTATGTTTAATAAATTAGACCCCAAGGGAGGGAAAATGTTGTTTTAAAGACTTTTGGGTCTGAGTAGATCATTTCCAGCACTCTTGAAGGGAAATTGATGCAGGGGACTGTGGTATGCAATGCCGCAAAGGGACACACTCAGACTGACTCCTTTTACAGACAGATTCTGTAAAAAAGAGACTCTAGCCTCTACTTGGAAAAGGAATCCATAAACTATAGAGGCCATATGCAGTAGACCATGTCATGCAGAGTCAAAAGACAGATCTGCCAAGAAATATGGGATACATTTGCATAGACACAAAAGTGCCATAGTTTCACTAACCTCTTACTACATGTAGTTAAAAGAGAGACCCTTGGGAGAAGAAGTGCTATGAAGCAATCTCATTATTCTTTCGTGTTACTGAGGTGCGGCTGTAAGACACACTAGATTGCCTCAAAGGTAAGAATGATTAACAGTGGATGTCAAAAAAGCAGGATTTAGAGTGAGAAGAGGAAATTGATATCAGATTTGCGATTTCAGGAATTTCATGGAAAGACTTTGACATTTCATAATCCAAATCAATATGTGATCCCTTGCTTAGGGAGGAAATGTTCATCTCCGTTAGACATGCTGAT
The DNA here is from genome assembly GCF_025201925.1 of Gopherus flavomarginatus. Classification (NCBI taxonomy): domain Eukaryota; kingdom Metazoa; phylum Chordata; order Testudines; family Testudinidae; genus Gopherus; species Gopherus flavomarginatus. Next base: position 333,879,805 of record NC_066617.1, read on the forward strand.
AAAGGTAACAGTTCTCCGATCACAAGAAACAGAAAAAAACAGTTTGGCGCATCAAGACTTTTTTTTGGGGGGGAAGGGAGGGTCTGTTTTCACTTTTACTAACCTCCTATTTTCCCTGGATAACGCTTTTTTTGTTTTGTCTATTTTTCCCTTGGATTTAACATCTGGGTTAAATGAGGCAGAAAATGAACGTCACTTGCCAAAAGTGACACAGCAAATCAGTGGTAGAGTAGGGATTAGAATTCAGAAGTCCTGTCCTCCAGTACCTGCTCCTACTAATACAAATAAAGTTTAGCCATTGTTTATATAGGATCTATTGTGGTCTGTTCTTTGCTATTCTGAAACCAATGGTGGGAGCACAAGTTGATTAAGAAATGTTCTTAGAATCATAGAAGATTAGGGTTGGAAGAGACCTCAGGAGGTCATTTAGTCCACTCCCCTGCTCGAAGAAGGGCCAACACCAACTAAAACATCTGAGCCAGGGCTTTGTCAAGCTGGGCCTTAAAAACCTCTAAAGATGCAGATTCCACCACCTCCATAGGTAACCCATTCCAGTGCTTCACTACCCTCCTAGTGAAGTAGTGTTTCCTAATATTCAACCTAGACCTCCCACACTGCAACTTGAGACCATTGCTCCTTGTTTTGTTATCTGCTGAGGTCCATCCTCTTTGGAACCACCCTTCAGGTAGTTGAAGGCTGCTATCAACTCCCCACTCACTCTCCTCTTCTGCAGACTAAACAAGCCCAGTTCCCTCATCCTCTCCTCGTAAGTCATGTGACCCAGTCCCCTGATCATTTTGTTGCCCTCTGCTGGTCTCTCTTCAATTTGTCCACATCCTTTCTGTAGTGGGGGCCCCGAAACTCGATGCAATACTCCAGATGTGGCCTCACCAGTGCTGAATAGGGGGGAATATTCACTTCCCTCGATCTGCTAGCAATGCTCCTACTAATGAAACCCAATATGCCATTAGCTTTCTTGGCAACAAGGGCACACTGCTGACTCATATTCAGCTTCTCGTCCACTGTACTCCCCAGGTCCTTTTCTACAGAACTGCTGCTTAGCCAGTTGGTCCCCAGTCTGCAGCAGTGCATGGGATTCTTCTGTCCTAAGTGCTGGACTCTGCATTTGTCCTTGTTAAACCTCATCAGATTTTTTTTTGGCCCAATCCTTCAATTTGTCTAGGTCACTCTGGACTCTATCCCTATCCTTCAGAATATCTACCTCTCCCTGCAGCTTAGTGTCATCTGTGAACTTGCTGAGGGTGCAATCCATCCCATCATCAATAAAGATGTTGAACAAAACCAGCCCCAGGACTGACCCCTGGGACACTCCGCTTGATACTGGCTGCCAACTAGACATTGAGCGGTTGATCACTACCCGTTGAGCCTGATGATCTAGCCAGCTTTCTATCCACACTATAGTCCATTCATCCAATCCATACTTTTTTAACTTGCTGCCAAGAATACTCTAGGAGACCATATTAAAAGCTCTGCTAAAGTCAAGATATATCACGTCCACAGCTTTCCCCATATCCACAGAACCAGTTATCTCATCATAGAAGGCAATCAGGTTGGTCAGGCATGACTTGCCCTTGGTGAATGCATCTGATGAAGTGGATATTCACCCATGAAAGCTCATGCTCCAAAACGTCTGTTAGTCTATAAGGTGCCACAGGATTCTTTGCTGCTTTTACAGATCCAGACTAACACGGCTACCCCTCTGATACTTGACACTATGTTTATCCTGATCACCTTCCTCTCCTCCAGTGCTTCAAAATGGTTTTCTTGACAACCTGCTCCATGAATTTTCCAGGGACTGAGATGAGGCTGACAAGTCTGTAGTTCCTCAGGTTCTCCTTCTTCCCTTTTTTAAAGATGGGCACTATATTTGCCTTTTTCCTATTGTCTGGGACCGCCTCCAATCACTATGAATTTTCAAAGTGAATGGCCAATGGCTCTGCAATCACATCAGCCAATTCCCTCAGCACCCTCAGATGCATTAGATCTGGAATCATGGACTTGTGCATGTCCTGCTTTTCTAAATAGTCCTTAATGTGTTCTTTCACCACTGAGAGCTGCTCACCTTCTCCCCATACTGTGTTGCCCCAGACAGCAGTGTGGGAGCTGACCTTGTCTGTGAAGACTGAGGCAAAAAAAAGCATTGAGTACTTCAGCTTTTTCCACATAGAATCATAGAATATCAGGGTTGGAAGGGACCTCAGGAGGTCATCTAGTCCAACCCCGTGCTCAAAGCAGGACCAATTCCCAAGTAAATCATCCCAGCCAGGGCTTTGTCAATCCTAACCTTAAAAACTTCTAAGGAAGGAGATTCCACCACCTCCCTAGGTAACCCATTCCAGTCTGTCACTAGGTTGCCTCCCCCATTCATTAAGGGTCCCATGCTTTCCCTGACTGCTTTCTTGTTGCTTACATACTTGTAGAAACCGTTCTTGTTACCCTTCACATCCCTTGTTAGTGCAACTCCAGTTGTGTTTTGGCCTTCCTGATTACACCCCTGCATGCTCGAACAATACTTTTATACTCCTCCCTAGTCATCTGTCCAAGTTTCCACTTCTTGTAAGCTTCCTTTTTGTGTTTAAGCTCACCGAATATTTAACTGTTAAGCCAAGCTGGTTGCCTGCCATATCTGCTATTCTTTCTGCACATTGGGATGGTTTGTTCCTGCACCCTCAATAAGGCTTCTTTAAAATACAGCCAGCTCTCCTGGACTCCTTTCCCCCTCATATTTTTCCTACAGCTGTATTGGCATCAGTGATGATGCTGGTGAATAATAAAGAAATAAAAAAATTTCTGTTTTGTGCTCCATGTAGAACACAGGGAGTAAGGGAACCAGTGCCTGGCAATCATCAACATTTGGGAAATGCATGCTGTTACCAGAGTTCTAAGAGATTCTGACAAGGAAGAGTTAAAGACAACATATTAAAAGTAGATGACAGCATTGGTTTAACCACCTAGGTGCTTATCTGCATTTATTCTTCACCATACAAGACTGTCCCTGAGAAATAAGGAACTGGTTGTTTCAGCAATGTGTTAGTTGTGAAAGAGGTGTTTACAATGTGTTTCAACAGAGCTGGAAGTCAATACAAATAACTCATGCAGAAGAATTATTTTGAATTCTATGCCCTTACGTTTACATATGGTAATGAGTTTGACTATAACCTTGTAAACATCTAGTTAGTAATTTAATAAGTCATACATGTTATTTATTTTATTATTTTTTTAACTGAAGCACTTGAAATAGTACATAGAAGTAAACGAGTGGCATAGTAGTCACTCTCTGTAGTCCACTGTCTGGAGTTCCACTCCTCCAATTCTATCCCAGACCGTCTCTAATCCAGTTTCTGCCCCTTGCACTCAGCTGAACCACATTCTCCAATGTCTCAAATGACTTCTTCATGGCTCAAGCTCAGAACCAGTCCATCTTTATCTCAACCTGTCAGCCACCTTTGACACAGTTGACCATGTTCTCATTCTTGATGTTGTGTCCTGCCATGGCTTCTCTGACTCTGTCTTTGTCTGGATCTCTTACTACCTCTCGCATTGCTCCTCCAATGCTTCATTCAGAAGATCCTCTACATTTTCCCTCCAACTTTCTGTGGAGGTTCCTCAGGCCTCTGTCCATGACCTCCTTTTCCTCTTTCTCTGTACCTTATCTCTGGGTAATCTCATCTGCAAACAAAAAAATCAGCACTCATCTCTATGCAGATGACTGATATACTTCTCTACTCCTGACCTATCTCCTTCTGTCCAAATTAAAGTCTCAGACCATCTCTTTGACATCTCATGGATGTCCAGCCATCTGTTTAAACTCAGCAAGGACAAAACAAAACACCTAATCTCACTCTCTGAACGCAATGCCCGCCCTTCTCTCTTGATCACTATGGACAATATCAGTGTCACTCAGGCCCATAATCTGGGCATTTTCCACTGGGCCTTCTCTCTAGATCTTAACACCATCCAGGCTGAGTCTAAATCCTACCAGTTCTTTCTGCATAACGTCCCTAAATTATGGCATTTCCTATCCATCCACATAGCTAAAATTCTCATCCAAGCTCTCAACACATCATGTCTCAGTTACTGCAACATCTTCTCTGGGCTTGACAAATACAGTCTCGCTCCCTTGGAACCACTCAAAATACTGCTGCAAGGATCATTCTCTTTGTCCATGTCACCCCCTCCCCTTGCATCTCCTCTGGTTCCCCTTCTCTATCATGTCAAACATTAAGTTACTTCTCTTTGTGACAAAGTTCCTCCTCTACCTTGGTGGGTCCTGTGCTTACTGGCAGATTTGCTCACCTCAGTGATCTTCCCCACAGTCTGGGTCAATTTCTCCTATATCTGATCAGGAGTTGGGAGGTTTGGGGGAAACCCGGGCCCGCCCTTTACTCCGGGTTCCAGCCCAAGGCCCTGTGGATTGCAGCTGACTATAGTGCCTTCTGTAACAGCTGCATGACAGCTACACTTCCCTGGGCTACTTCCCCATGGCCTCCTCCAAACACCTTCTTTTTCCTCACCACAGGACCTTCCTCTTGGTGTCTGATAATGTTTGTACTCCTTAGTCCTCCAGCAGCACACCCTCTCACTCTCAGCTCCTTGTGCCTCTTGCTCCCAGCTCCTCACAAACCCAGGTGCCCTGATTAGCCTGCCTTGATTGACTGCAGGTGATCTAATCAGCCTGTCTGCCTTAATTGGTTCCAGCAGGTTCCTGATTACTCTAGTGCAGCTCCTGCTGTGGTCACTCAGGGAACAGAAAACTACTCATCCAGTGACCAGTATATATGCCCTCTACCAGACTCCTGTACGCCACTGGCCTGGATCTGTCACATCTTGTATTTCAAGAACTCTTTATAGCCTTTCATTTCTCATATGCTATCAAAATGTCTACTCCCATCTCCAGTCAGCCAATGATGCCAACTCTCATCACCCACTTTTTCAGCTTTCAAAGAAGCACCTTCATGCTTTCTCCCATGCAGCCTCTTATTCTTGGAAGAAGCTCTCCACAAACATCTGCAAACCTCCCTCCCTCTTCTCATTCAAATCCCTTCTTATCTCTCCTTTGCTGTAGTGCCTATAAAAAGCCTGATGACAACAACTAGGTTGTTGGTGGGCTGAGACCACTGCTTATCATGCTGACCAATATTGTCTGTTTTCTTGTGCTCCTCCTGGTCTGTATGTATCGATATGTTGCTGTTTTGTCTTACAATATAAATGTAAGCTTTCTGCGGGGGGCTGTCATCTTTTTGTTTGCTGTTTGTAGAGCACCTCACACAATGGAGTCCTGGTCCATGACTGGAGCTCTTAGGTGCTACAGTAATACCAATAATAAATTGTAATAACTGTACTGTGAACTGACATCTAATATTTGAGCCCAATAGATCATGCCTTGGTAAAAAGTGTTTTGACCTGAAATCTTTTTCCCTGTGAAATCTGATATCTAGAAAAACAGAACTGAAGTAGAGAGTTTGTGCCAATTAGTCACAAGTTAGGTTAAACTAGGTTGATTGATAACTAGGAATATTCCATGATAAACCTAACCTGCACCTCTGAGTTACTATGTAACTGAATGATTCTGACATGCATGTAAAAACTGAATGTATGTATTGAATTATTTAGAAGTGGTTGTGTGTTGCACGTAGGTGCTCTTTATGGTATCTGTTAATATAATATGTTCAAGATGGCAACTATATTCTCTTCATATTCCAGCATATTTTGGAAAGTCCGTGAAATTACACTGGATATAATGGTGTAAGTAAACAAGAAAAGAATCTCTCATGAATTATTGTGCCCGTTTGTACAATTCAAATTAAAATGTAATGGACCAGAAGACAAGGAAGGTTAAAATTCTCAGTAAAATGGTTTGTAAATCTAGGGAAGAAAATGTAACTTTTCAGACTTATCTGCAGTGAATAAAGACATCTTAAAAAGAAGTAATAAAGGTAAAATATCCCAAAATGCCACTGACCCGAAAACACTTCTACTAAGTGTAAATCTCTCTGCCAGTTTCAGGTTCTGCTGCTGAGGAATATGGGCAAGGTGAACTGGTCCCTTAGCAACATGAAATAAATTCCTTACAAATCCCATCCAATGCCCACTGAAGTTGGTAGGAGTCTTTCCATTGACTTCTGTGGATGATAGATGGGTCTTTAGCAGGGAATAGGTCCCTCAGAGAGGTAGGAGTGGGCAGTAGAGCCCTAAAGATTCATGCAGCAGGAATGGCCCAGAGAAATGGCCTGAGAATGGCCTGAGAAAGAGCCAGACTTCTGACAACATCAGCAGGTCTGGTAGGTTGGGGTTTGAGGCCATTTGGACACAATCCTCCAACCATGCAGCCTCATGGGAACTCATAACACATCTTGGGGATCCTTACATTGTGCAACCTGAACTTGCTGGTAGGATTAACTGAAACACATGTTGGGAGATGGGAGGTGACAGGTGGAATTAATATATAATGTCATAGTTCTGGTCAAGCTCTCCCGCTGGACACTCACTGGACTGCTGTTTGGATCCCAGCAGTGGGCCTGCATGCTTTTAAGCTTCTCTTGGCCTGAATAGGCTTCAGCACTGCCTCTTTTTTTAACCACCCTGTCACACTGCCTGCGTATAGATGCTCTGTCTGACACTCCTACTCAGAAATGAGGCCCTAGGCCCCAGGACCAGTCCTAACCTCCCAAGACATTTCAGTAACTTAAATACACCCTTCTCCTGGGCTCCACTCCTGTGGGCACTCTGATTTACAGTTTACCCCTTCACTGACATGTGATATTTGAACCAAACAGATATAGACTTCGCAGAAAGATTTCTAAAAACAATCACTGTTTACTTTAGACTTCACATGAGATATACAGATCTAGGTTAAAAAACAATAAATACCTGCATGCCATCCCCCGCCTCAATTTCCTCCCCATTCTTGAGCATTCTTTGGGAAAGCTTAGGGTCCTTTCAGGGTTCCAGTTTCAGTTCCTGGCTTTCCCTTCTGCAAGTCAGGGCCTCTCCTCCGAGACATGGAGTCTGTTCTCACTTCTACAGCCAGCTTCCCCTGGTTCTGGTCTGTTCTCCTTCTCTAAAATGGCCATTGAGAGGATCTTCCTCTTATAATTTCCAGTTTCCTTTGTGAGGTGATGCTGTGATCATCCTTGGATCTCCTATCAGGTGATCAGTTGCCTGCTTACCAGCCCACCTGGTTGCCAGCCCACTGACCTAAGGAGCCTCTACTTGAATAAAGGGCCATCAAGGTTTAACAATCCCCCATTGTCAACATCCCTGGGAATTTCAGTCCACGATGGAGGTAGAAAGACAACAGGGAAGGCACAGATCTGCCTTACAATCAAAATGGTATTTGTAGTTTGATTTAGATACTACGGAGATCTCGTAATATCAAAGAGAATTAATAAATTGTACATAGACAGATGCCCCAAATTGTCACAATATATCTATTGTAAATGTGCCTTTTACTGTTACAAAAATTTTAGTTGTCTCTGCTGTGGAGTTTTGGCTTTGAAAGAAGACTACTTCATTTTTCAACTCGTAGCTGATGCTATATCATATTTATTGTAGCAGCTTCTTTCTTTATTGTAAGTGTTAAAATTACTGTCAGCCTCTTCATGGGTAAGATAGCACTGAATTTCCCTCTATTAAATGAGGGCTAAGAACATCTTTATAGATTCTTGTTTTCTTCCTCCCCCCTTCCCCCAACACACACACGCACATCCTCCAATTTATTTGCTAGTCTGGTCCTTTTGCTCCTCCTGAATGAAATCAAGCAATTGTGCCAAACTATGGTTACCAGAATTGATGGAAATGAAATCTAGTAATGAAAGCTGCCTGCTGATTAATGATCTGATAAAGGTAGTTGGTATAACTGATGTGCATTTATTCATTTAAAAATAGAGCCAATGGACACAAGTCCATTATACATATCTTCTCTGTATTTTGATTGAGTGACTCTCCTGTCTTTCATATGATTCTTTTAAGACTTTGTATACTCTCTGGGGTAAGGATTATGTCTTTCCATATATTTGTACGATGTCTAGCACAACAGGGCCCTGAATCTAACTGGGTCCTTTTGAGCACTACTTTCATACAAACTTTAATCACTCCTCATAGGAGTGGTTGCAGGAGACAGAATTGAGGCCAGCAAATGTATTTTACTTGACCTAACCCTCAGTATGGATTCAAGTGGTAGGAGGTAAAAGGATAATGCATTACTCTACTGCATTAATTATAGCAGATTTCCTTTTAAATCCTGCAGGCCTACTCCCGGGCCTTATTCACTGATTCCTTGCACTTTGTGTGGTTATTTATACCAGAGCAAAACATCACCAGATCAGGATCATGGCATTTTACACTCACTTTGCACTGATGTAAATAACTATACTAGGTGCTGGGACATGGAGATGCAGGCCCTCTGGCCTTACTCAGGCAAAACTCCATGTACCCCTCCCTGGCAAGCCCTCATGCCCTGGGGTCGAACAAATCCACTAGAATGCAACAGAAGAGGTGTTGGTCAAGGAAGTGGGAGGAGAGATAAGAACATGTGGAGGAGACTGCGATGGTGACTGTCTCCTTGTTCCTGCTTAGATGTTACCAATCCCTCTGCAAAATCTTAGCAGTGTGGCAGACAGGTCGCAAAGGGAGTGCCTCTGGCTGTTGCCTGCTCCCTGCAAACTCTTTGATTACCACTTCCAACCACCAGTGGCTAAGCAGCATTAACTAATCCTCCGTACAGTAATGTCACGGATGATGTTCAAAATACACTACAAGTCCATTCAGTAGGAAACATGACTGCTGGTCTGGGTTACCCAGCATTGCAAACTGGTGCTCAGTGGAACATTCTATTACATGGTTGCCTCTACTCTGTTGGCAGCACAGCACTCATGAACCCCACTCCCCTGCAAAAGACTCCTCGGGGAGATGGGCAGTTTGCTGTCCTGCCTTAAAACGGGGCTTCAAAAATGTTTGAAAATTCAAGATTCAGGATGGGGCAATATGTCAGACAGAGGGGTAGGCAGGGCTGGATTTAGGACATCAGGGATTTGAGAGCTCCCAACCCCTCAGTCTTTCCTTTTCCCCCTAATTCTCATTTTTCTGACCCACCTCCTCTAATAATTTCTCCTTCCTAGGGAATCAGGATGGGGGCCTATGGTCGGTTCCTCTTTCCTCATCCTCCATCCCCCAGCTTGACTATCAATACACCCAAACGCCAGCTGACCCACCAGTCTCCACTTATCATAAAGACTTCTTACAAAGACTCTGCTTGGCTTCAGGTCTTTTGGCTCCCAAGTCCAACTCAGCATGTAGGGTCAGTTCAGAGCAACAAGGACCAACCAAAGGTTTTTAAGACGTATATAAACTGGTACAGTGCAGCCCTGAGAAGAAAGAACAAACAGTTTTCTCTTTTATGTGTTAGCACTGGCCTCTACAGTCGCAGCAGGTGACATCCTGCACAGACTCCAAGACTAGGCAGGGAGCTATGGAGATTATGATGCCGGGGTAACATAAGTGGGGATGCACACTTGCCTGGGAGGGTAAAAAGTTGTCTGGAGTTGGAAAGAAAACAAACTCCATTGCAAAGTGTCAAATGCCAGAATCCCAGCATGTGTGTTTGAGCTGTCGCCTGCTCTTTGAGTGCAGCAGATGGCTGGATTCTCTTTCTGACAGAAATGCTGTTATTAGTACTTCACTCTGTTAGCTAAAGAAGCCATTCTGTGCTCTGCTGAGAAAACACCTTTTGATTAGTTTGCCTCTCATAACTTTGCAGGGGCAAAATGTGGACTGTGCATTTAGATAGATATGAGTCTGAGCCATAAGATTCAGAGCTGGCTGTGGATGTTCATAGCTAGCAAAGACCCATTATCTGACCTTCTGTGATGTGGCATGCACCCCACACTGGCCCAGCAAGAGCTCAGGTGGGGCCACATGGGTCCAAACAACTAATTAGGTTGCAAGCCAGGGAGCTGATTGATTAGGAACAGGTTCACCTGTTCCTAAACATGTAAGGCCTGTATAAAGCCAGGAAGCTGGCTGCAGGGAAAGGCTGTAGGCTGCTGTTACTCCTTCAGTGGCAGGAGTTGGAGGCTAGCAAGCCTCTAGAGGAACGCAGGAGCTAGCCAGCCTAAGGAATCAGCAGTAAGGGGTAGGACTGTACAGGGACTGTGACTGCTTGTTAAAGGATCCCTAGGCTGTAACCCAGTGTAGAGGGTGGGCCTGGATTTCCCTACTAGCCACTGAGCAGTGCTCAGGTGCTGGAAGTGCCAGCCAACGGCTCTGGAAAGACCATGAATTCCTTGGAAGGGGATGACCTTTGTGACCTGGCTGGAGGGCTAAGCCACAAAGAGGAGACTGCAGACCCAGGAGTGAGTGGGGCTGCACAGTGAGAGAGGTTGGAGGAGACCCCACCAGAGGGAGAGCATGAGCGGGGTGAGCTAAACCCCAGGCTGGCCAGCAAGAGGCACTGCTCGTGCTGAGTGGACCCTGTGACACCTTCCCTCCCCATGTAAAGATCAGGGGTGTTTTGATCTTGGTTTTTGGTCTAGGCCCATCTTTAGTACTGCATGCTAGAATTTTAAGCAGTAGCTAAATGTACACTCAAATCTATGTAGATTCCTCCATTTGCTGTTTTCTTCAGTTGGCTCAGCTTTTCTATAAGGGTCAACTATATATAAGGTTGGGAAAATTAGTTTCATCTAGAAAGTAACAATTCACCAAACCAGCACACTGCTTTACTTGTGATGAGCCACTCATTTTATCCTCTTCTTTCCCCTCAATGTCCTGGTATTAACGGTCTGGCAAAAATCTGTTTAGGAATAGTTACCATGGAGTTTGCTTTCCTGTTTCATTTTTAGGCAGATAGTCTAAAGCTGGAGGGATAAAAGTGCCAGCCTTTAGGCCCAGTAGGAGAGCCTCAGTGTTCATTAAAAAAAAATCTAGCTATTTTCCCTAGGCAGAGAGCCTTGAAAATGAGATCAGTTTATATGGCTGTACTACAATTAAAAGAGTTCCACTTTCACAGCAGGAACCTGGGGAAGACCTCATGGGTCCTTCTAATACAAGCCTATCTTTTAATAAAGTTAAGCTCGAGGGTTAATCATTTCACTAACCCTCCCCTAAAGCACTAGCCTGGCTCTGTGTGGACAGGTGTGATCATGGTGGTGGTAATTTTTCAGAGCTGTTCCAAAAATGGTAAGTCCTATTCTGCTTATTAAGTATTTCATCAGTGTCTGGCTTTGTCTACCCCAGCACATTCAGTGTCTGGTTTTCTGGCAATGGTGCAGTTGCACCAATATTAGAAACAGAGCACAAACAAGTGTAGAGGGGGCTCAAGTGAGTTGCAGAACTGTTTCCTCGGCTAATAAGTGGCCCATCTGAAATGCAATGATGTTGCACCTATTGGACCAGTTGCTGGATTCAGGCTAGTAGGAAAACTGCTTCCTAAAGCGATAATCCTCCACTCCAGATGGAAACTTAATCCTAGAGTGGGCTAAGCGGTTCCACAATGAAGTCTTTTTGGCAGACAGCTAATCTATACTTCAAACGGGAAGTGTGAATTCCAGCTTGAGGAGACATATTCATGCTAGCTCTGGTCAAGCTAGTGAGCTAAAAACTGAACGTAGCCACAGTGGCACGAGCAGCAGGAGAGGCTAGCTGGTGACTAGAGTCTCAGTTGGTTACTTACTCAAGGTGGCTAGCTCCTCCTGCTGCTTGTGCAACTTAAACTGCACTAATTTTAGCACATTAGGTCAATCAGAGTTAGCACAGGTATGTCTGCTCAAGCCAGAATTTATACCTTCCACTTGTAGTGTACATACACCCTCTTGTACTATAAAATACTGGGCACCAGGCGTGAGCTTAGATTCCATGGTGATAATACATACCTTAGAAATACCCTTTTGAGGCAATGTGTTATAGGGGGTATGATGTGCCTCAGTGCCCCCATCTTTAAAAATGGGGGCTTCCTTTGTGAAGTGCTTTTGAGATCTACTGCTGAAAAGAGCTATCGAAGAGCTGCACAATTCTTAGTGATTGTCCCTCCAAAATTGGCTGAAATCTATTGATAGGATGGTGTGAAGAAACCTGAACTGCTGCTGCCCATGCATTGAACACCTAGCATCTCTCACAAGTGCTAAGCAGGATACACCATGAATTCAAGACTCCTCCTCACCAGACTAGAGGATCTAAGATATATTAAAGCTTTGATGTGACTAGATTCTGAGAAGGAATAATGCTGGGTGTACAGCATCACATCCTGCCACCCAATATGTGAAGCAGTACAAAAGGTGGTCTGTGACTCCTGGCAGTAATGTCATCTGCAGGTATCTCTAGCAGGACAATGGGGATCATAGGAAGGTAGGAGTGAATGTAGTAAGCTTAGAGCTAAGGGGATACCAGTAAATTCATGGAGTCGCTTTCTGGCTGGGAACTAGCACACAGCATGAATTCAACTCTTTTTCATCTGATGCATCCAGCATGAAAAAATAATTAACTGAAGTGAAAGTCTCAGCTCAAAAAGACTGAAGTTGTTTGTTGCAACACGGTGGGACTTGCTTCTCAGTTTTTGTTGCTATGGCTGTAACATCATAATGTACTGTCGGCTGTGACTGGATGGCAAGTATCCAATTTTTAAAAGAGGTCACTTTCATTGCTGTTACTGATCCTCTTTGTCCACTCATCGCCTACTAAGTAATAATTCCATGTCACAATATAGCAAAGCACCACAGAGCTGGTCATCCATTCTCGATTTTGACCTTTGTAAACTGAGAACATAAGAGTTTTCTTTTTCTTCTTTACTGTTTGTTTTGTTATATGGTAGAAAGTTAGATACTGTACATCAAAAGGTGCATGGCATATTCTGAAGCGGGTGTGCATATTACAAATGAGTCAGGCACTGTTCCTTCTGTGACTCAAACAATAACAGAATATTACATCCCAGAATTACAACTAGGATCGCCTTCTCTGTTGAAATGTGCACTGCACCATGTTGTCAATAGGGAGGTGCATTTTGCATGTGTCCTGAAATAGCTTAGTTCAGTCAATACAAAGTTTAATAATTTCAGACAGATGGATTTACCTTCATGAATTTCTTGTCTTACTTTCCCACCACTTCCCTAGAAAGTAAGTGTCAGACTGGCATGGGAGACAAATGCACTGAGGTATGGGAAGAAAAAGGAAGAATATTGACAATCACAAAGTATAAAATCCAAGAAATGTATTCAGAATTATAAATGAAGAGACAAAAGATAAAGTTAAATGGATTTTCTCTAAAGTCCTGGAGATATTACTAGACACATGCTTATGTGACAGCTGTATTTAAGAAAGGATGTCTATATATTTGATTTCAGCAAAAGCATCTGGCAACATTAAATTATGATTTATTGAAAGCTAGTCCACTGAGATTCACAAAAGATAGATCATGCCAAATAAATCTTGTGAACTATTTAGAAGGGTTTTTTTATTTAAGTTGAAAAGATATGAAGTTAGGTATAACTAGTTTTATGGAAAATGGCTACTATAGTATACTTTAAATCTGTTTCCCTGTGGTATCATTATATTTCTTCCTACTGCATATTCAGGGCCTGATGAAAAGTTTTCCACTGGTTTTTTTGTTTGTTTGTTTGTTTCAATGGACCTTGATCAGGATCTTACTGTTTAGTTGTATGAATTGGTTTATAACATTGAATGGCGGAGCTGTGGAGGAGGGTGTCAGTCTTTTTTATTTTATTTTTAGGGAGGAAATTTCACTTTATTCACAGTTTTAACAGTATGGCATTTGACATGTGAGGAAGTACAGGAAACAAAGCAGCAAAGGTTTCTGTGAAAAATTCCAATAAAAATAAATTGTGAATTTCATAGATTTCTTGTCGGGGGTGCAGCAGAACTGATATAAAATGACATCTCAGCACTCATTTGTCTTTAGTCAGTTTCCAACATGGAGGAAAAACAAATAAATTGCTTTAGTCATCCTGTTCAGGGTTATCATTATGCAGTTACTTTTGTTTTAAGCATTTATTCCATCCTCTTCTTGTCCAGTGGATGATACAAAACTCTAAATCAAGTTATTATCTCAAGCTTTTTGATTATTGTTGTTGTTGTTTTTGTAGATTGACAGACATGGTACCACAAAGCAATTACAATCTATCTCATTTTCCTGTGGCATGAAAGGAAGGCTCCTTTTGGGTAAATGTAAAATATATTCTTTTCATTCTATTCTAGGGGGCTCGCTGTGTGTGTTCTGGCCATACTAACCTTCCCCATCTCTCTCAGCTGTCTAGACCACTTCATTAATTTTCTCCTGCACCATCTGCTACTGTTTGTTCTCTATCAGGATTCCATTTACTACTCTGGCTGTCAGGCAGAACACTATGGTACCATCGTGTCTGGCTCCTGATCCAGAACTTCTTCCTCTAGTGCACCATGGAAAGCTACAGCATAGACCAAAGATATTATCTTCCTTTCCACTTGGCAACAGATTGCCAGGCTGTCCTTCTGCATTCCTACTGTGAAATGGGAATATCTTCTTCAAACTCTGGATTCACTATCCTCGGTCTAAAACATCTTGCTAATCTGAAATTCATTTTTTGTACCAAGTTGTAGACTCCGCATGCTACCTATTTACTTCAGTGGGTTTTGGCTGAGGCTTTCTAGCCTCTCTCATATGCTGTTGAGATGTTAACTTCTTCTTCTGCTCTGGGAACAATACCAGCCTTAATCACTTATCTGTTAATTTTTAAGGAAGCACCATTGGGCCATCTGACCCATAGTCTTGGGAGGAGCTCTATGTAAACCTCCACAAGCTATAGCATTGTCATCTTACAAATCCCTCCTTAAAATTCTCCTTTGGCTGTGATGTCTACAAAAGAAATTGACAATAGCTGGGCAGTTGATGTGCAGTAACCTATCGCATTGACCAGTATTGTCTCATTGTTTCCTTGTACTCTCTGATCTGTTTCTTGTCTTGTACTTGGGTTGTAAGTGCTGTGTGGGCAATGACCATCTTTTTGTTCTCTGTGTGTACAGCACCTAGCACAATGGAGATCTGTGTGAGGTGATGGGGCTCTTACGTGCTCATGAGTAATAGACTGTCTGGAAGACATGATCAAATTTGCCTGGTATCTCCTGGAAATATTACCTACAAACAATATGACAAGCTTCCTGAACATCTCCTCTGCAAGACTGTCATGAAGAGAAAGGGCTTTTTTATCTATGATATTCTGGCTCAAAGGCTCTCGTAAATTAAAATAACAATGAAACACACCTTTCCTTTTTAGGTGCCGGCAGCTTCTTCATGGAAGCTATTTGTATTTTGTCTGTTAATGACAGCAAATTGTCCTTACCTTGATTCTGTCCGAGAATTCTTTGAATATCAGGAATTTCCATTCCACTTAGTAATTTTCTCTATGTCACACAACATGGTACAAAATCAAAAATTAAGATGGTCATGTACTACAGTACTAATTAGCCAGGAAGCTTGAAGATTTGGTTATATGACCTGATCTGACCTTGCTTGAATTTTGGCGTCTTTTGTGTCTGTAACTGAATCTTACAAATAATCTCTATTTTAATTAAGGATCTGGGCCAAATCCAAGCACCCCCTGACCCTGGGTTTCTTTAGCTATGGAACGACATCTGAAATTTTACAGTCCAAACCCATATCGAATGATAAAACATTTTAAAATAACTGATTTTGTGTGTGTGAATGCATAGTGCCGGCCTTTCTGGTTTCACTACCTTGTGTCTGATTCTCTTCATTTACATTAGTTTTACGTTGGCATGATCTATTGAAAACAATGGAGTTTATTCCTGATTTACACCAGGCTTCTCTTGAGTTATATCACTAAGAGAGTAAAATCAAATCCATCTATTTGTGGCATTATTATTTTCATTTTTTGTGAGCAGAGCAGAAAACCTTCGTTAAACAGTTTAGTAATTTGCCAGTTTTGCACAGGAGAACTTTGTCTGGGAACAGTCAGAATTCTAGATCCCAGAAGAATGGAAAAGTTTATGGCATTTCACAGGTCACTCACTTAATTTAAATCTCATGTTTAGTTCAAAACCTTCTTGGCAACCGCAAAGGAGGTTGATGTTAGTTTTAAAATTCTGCTGGTTTTGACTTAAGGAGAAAACACAGTGCCTTATGGCAACCTGGTCTGATCCGTCTTCTGTGCGTATTACCAGTAGTTCAGTGATGCAGACTCCATTTTCAGACAGCAATAATGAAATGCACCTGTGCAGAAGGTTTCCCACATCTGCCAAGGCAAAAACAGACTCTGGGGTGTGTCTGCTTAGTGCATATAGAATGTTACCATTACTGATAAATTAGGAGTCACTCATTTCAAATAACTCATTTATTTTACATATTCAATGTATGCCTTCCATCCTTCCCCACTCCAAACTTCAACCAAAGTTCCAACATTTTCATGGACAACACATGCAAAATGACAGTCATCTTTCTAAATATACATATTCAGGGAGATGTCACTATTTACAAATCCCAGTAAGCTCCGTACTATGTACACATACTTATATTGTCAAACTTGCTCTACTTGCAGTCTGCTGCATACAGCAAGGACAGACGAAGTCATAGAATTGGATGAGTAGCACTATTCCTAAAAATGTCCAAAGAATCTAATGAAATACTATTTCTGAGTAGAGGGGACCATACAGTAATATCTGTATGGCTCCAAATCTCAAGAACATCTTGTAGGAAAAATTCTGATGAAACACTTTGCTGATTTATCAAATGTTTTGTGAAGAAGGTTACATTTCCACAATGTTCTGAGAGAACCCAGGTAGGTTTCCAACAGAAACCTGCCTGTTTTCCTGACAGTTCTTCTCTTAAGAAACCTTCCTGATAGACTGATGGGAAGCCAGGAGCCTGAAAGTCCCAAAAGTCCTGGATCCCAAGCTGCCAGGACTGTGGTTATTTGGCAGTCCAAACTCCCAGGACTTCAAGGATCCTCAGCTCAGGGGCAGCCCACCAGGTGAACTGCCTCAGACTTGAGGACTCCAGGGCTTCCAGAGTCTGCTGCTCCAGGGCCGCCAGGCGAGGGGGACTGCCCCAATGCTGGGGGTCCATTCCCTCTCATGGAGAATTTTGGGGGGCTGTGTTCCAAATTGGAATGAAACCAGATTTCAAAATATCAAAATCCTTTATGAAAGGGAATTGCCTTTCTCTGCCCAAGTCCTAGCAATACACAATGTAATAAGACTGTGACACACACACAACTTCGAAGAGATTGAACCTTATTTCCTAGCCCCAGCCACCTGACCTAGGTCAATGTTACAAAGGTCAACACTTCACCACAGGACAGTACGCAGCATCCATTGATTACAGTGGCTATTGTGACAGGAGAAGAAGGTGTTTGTGAATGTTACTATTTGGGTGTCCATTATCAAAAGAGGCTCCTACGTGATCTACCATTTTGATGATGGTTGGTCAGACATCCTATGTTGAGGATGATGGAATAGGCTTGGTTATTTCTCCTCTGTACTTCTCTTAACCCATTAGAGCTCCTGCCTAATCCCTGGTTTAGGTTTCAGCCAACTGCTCTTCAGCCAAGAGCCAGTCTTGTTCATGCTGGTTTTAGCAGCATGGTGTTCAAACAAATTTACACAACAGTCTTAGGCAGTCATTTGGCAAAGTACTGAAAGTGCTGGGGAATGTTACACATTTCAATAAGAAAAAAATGTGTTTGCTCATGAAGAATTACAGTCATTGCTGTTACACAGGCATAGTGACACATTATGCAAGGTACCCCATTGAGGCTGAAATCAAAAGCTATGCTAATAAAAATTGGGTTACATGCTCTGGACTGGAGATGTGCTATTTATGTGCACCATTTCTTATTGATAACAGCAACAAATGGAGGAAACATTAGGTAGGTTTTTGAAAATTAGCTTATGTGGGATACTTTTAAAAGGCTGTATTGTTGTAACAAGCTGTGGGTCCAGTTTTTACTGCCATTGAAATCAAAGGGAAAACTCTCAGGGCAAGATCCTTGACTATGCCTGAATGGTGCAAAGAAGGAGGTTGCGGATGGGGGGGAGAAGAGATGAAGGAGGATCTGGGCCCTGTTCTACTCAGTGATGTAGGATTGGGCCCCAAAACCCTCATGTATTCTCCTTTCCATTAATACAAAGAATAGGGAATAATTTCCTACAGATAGAAGCATTTCTTATATAATATTTATCCAAACCTTCCTTTTAAGTTGCTGGTTCTTATTATTTTGTCCCTTGGAAATAAGTATTTGATTTTTGGCATTGTTTTTGAGGCAGCAGCTGTTTGTGCACATGTGTGTAAACAACATAGTGCTACAAGATATCAATGCTCCATTGCATTCCAGCAATGACCTTTGCTATATGTCATGCATTATTTTGCTCAGCATTCTCTGTTCTTTGCTGCTTGATCTATTAATCCTCTGTGACTCCAACAGTTCATGTTGTACGACCCCATCTGGATCAAAATCTGTTGTATGCCTTTCTGAGTGCATTGCAGAAATCAGTCTTGATGGTGGGAGGAGCACTTGATTTTTCTGAGATGTAAGAGATCCTAATTTTAAAGTGGGAAGGAAATTCTTTCCCATGAATTCACTCATTTAAATTCAGTACGAAATGACAGCAGATCTCATTGGAAAGCTGCTGTTTACTAGTTTCATTATAGGCTGTGGCCTGTTGATTCTGACTGGCTGATAGTAAGTGTGGTTACACAGGCAGTTGAGGTCGCAAAGAGGTCAAAACGAGAGACATTGAAGAAATGCGGTTGATGGTAATATTTTCACCCAACAGAATTTGTAAGAATATATAATAGGAAGGAATGTTGTCAAAAACATCTTATATAATGTTCATGTTGAATGAGTAACATATCCATAACCACAGGATGTGTGATCTGCTGTTTTTGAGGCACTAGATCATGGTCTAGTGCAGTGGTTCTCAATCAGGGGTCCAGGGCCCCCTGAGGGGCCACAAAAAGGTTTCAGGGGGTCCACCAAGCAGGTCTAGCATTAGACTCGCCAAAGCCATGGGCAGAAAGCTGAAGCCCCACCGTATGGGGCTGAAGTGTGGAGCCCTGAGTCCTGCTACCTGGGGTGCAAGCCAAAGCCTGAGCAATGTGCTTTGCAGGGCCCCCTGTGGCATGGGCCCTAGGCAATTGCCCTGCTTGCTATCTCTTAACGCCAGAAACCAGCTGTTGCAGCACAGGCAGGCTGTAGAGTTTTTATAGCATGTTGGGAAGGGGGCTGGGGAGGGGGAGGCTCAGCAGGAAAAAGGTTGAGAACCCCTGGTGTAGTGCACATGGGTGGGAGTTAGAAGATTGGGGTTCTAGTCCTAATTCTGCAGTTGGCTCACTGTGGAGCTGATCCAAAGCCTATTGAAGTCAATGGAAAGCTCCCATTTTTTTCAGTGGGCGCTGGATCAGGCCCTGTATGACCTGGACAAGTTATTTAACCTCTTAGTTTCTCCATCTGTACAACAGGGATAATACTTACCCACCTTTGTAAAGTTCTTGAGATCTTCAGTGTTCTACTAAATATTAATTTGAATCACTTCCTTTAAAACCAGCTTTGCTGCAACTGGGCTTGGCCCACTACAGTTACAGGATGGCTCCTGCCTGTGTTCTTTGCTACATTTTTTTATATATATATATTTGGCTCCCCCTCAATTATTTTCCAATGTTGTTAAGCACTACCTGACACACAACAGTAATCCTCAATCCTGTTTATTTGGTAACTGTTTCTCTCCAACGCTTCTGTTGGTTGCAAGGCTTCCTTTAAAAAAGCATTAATAAATAACAAGTTTATTTAAAATCCTGGCTAATGGCAGGATCTGGTTCGCTCTTGCTACATTTGGAGTAAACAACTTAATAGAGCATTTGTCTGCTATTACTACTGAGATTTTTACACATTTTCCCTGGTACCAGGGGTGTTCAGGCTCAGCAGTTGTTGCCAAAGGTGAGAATGGATGCCTACAGGACCATTCGCTCACCTCTGGTGAGTGAACCAACGTCTGTATATCCTAATTCAGAAATCTCACTAACTTGTGGTATAGTCTCTGTTAGGGGTATTTGTCATTGCGCTCTCTTTTTTTTTATGGGATATACAGACATCTCTTGGAAATTAAGCTACTCATTTTCCGTATGGACATCCACGTTGTTTAACACTAGTTCTCTGTTAACTAGATCTCCTTTGAACATGAGCTGGACTTGGTTTGCATTAATTGTATATTGTAATAATAGTGTTTACAATGAAGGGAAAAACAGAACTAAGGAGCAAATATAAGAGAAGGTTACATGTTTGGTTTTCAAATGTTATTTTTTATTGCATTTGATATGAAAAGAGGCCCTGCCTGGTGATGGCTATCAATATTTGAGTCCTCTGCGCTTGGAGGACCTGCTTTAACCCTGAGGAAAATATCTTAAATTCTGATGTGGGAACACTCTAGCACTTAATAACCTACCTATCAGGGTGTTGTCAAGGTTAATTAATGTTTGTGTACAGCACTTTGGACAAGGGTAACGCTATACTGCAGTGGTCCATAACGCGGTGCCCGTGGGCACCATGGCACCTGCTGGGGCATTTATGTGCACCCTCCTAGTGCCCGGCAGGGGAGAGAAGCTGTGCCCCACACCTGCCAGGGACAGAGAACTCCGGGGCTGCAGGCGCCAGTGTACTTGGTCCCCGGCACGTGTGGGGCCGTGGCTTAAGCCGGAGAGAAGCCACGACCTCGCGTCTGCCGGGGACAGAGAACTCCGGGGCTGCAGGCTGTCGGCACCGGTGTTCTCTGTCCCCAGCAGGCGCAGGGCCCAGCAGGGAAGAGAAGCCGGGGCCCTGTGCCTGCTGGGGACAGAGAACTCCAGGGCTGCAGACTTCATTCTATGTTAAAGTAAGAATAATAAATACACTCAACCATGTTTTACTTTTTTAAAATAAACCAGAAGAAAGCTGTTTGATATTTATTTTGTAAAAAGTCCTTAATTTTTCTTACAGGTAGATAAAAAAGAGCAAATTCACATGGTAAGGTGAAAGAGTAATTGCCAAATTTAATTAATACCTTTTACATGTAAAATTACCCTTTTTATTTTATGGATTCATATATTATGTAATAGTAAATATGATGATTTTCATATCATTTAATGTACAAACACAAAATAAGCCTTTAAAAATTGTTGACACCTGCCACACTCTTCTGAAAACATAAATGTGCTACTGGCCACAAAAAGGTTGGGGACCACTGCTGTACTGTATACATGTTAATTATTATTGTTCTTTAAAGAAGTGCCATTTAGCATAATATAAATAACAGAGTCAGAAGCAACTAAATACCAGGAAACTGTAAGACAGGAGAATTTGACAAAATACTAGAGATACAATTGTCCATTTTTCAAAAGAACATTGAAGGATTTTCTGGATTTGGGAAGAATTTTGAGACCACAATCATGTTGTATAGGCCAGTCCAGTCGTTAGAGGACAATTCAGAGTCTGAAAATATACAGTATGGATCATACTGTGTATGCAAGAGAAACAGAGTGAGATTCAAGACTTGGAATTGTGTGAAATGGACTGTATGAACTGGAGGACATGAGAGCCTGATCGAGTTAAGAGGACAGTGACGTCTGGTGCCCTGTGTGTATGATTCAGTAGTTAGAAGTGTGCAGTGTGAACAGTATTTTATGGGTGCACATACTTGTGTCTAATTCAGATTTTGAAGTGTGAAGAATGGGCCATTTCATGTAGATATTGTGGGGGGGGGAAGAAGGGTGTCAAGCTGAAGTTTGTAATATGGACCAATCCATTTGTTTGGGGGAGTCCATAACTATTCCACATG
This sequence comes from Gopherus flavomarginatus, assembly GCF_025201925.1. Classification (NCBI taxonomy): domain Eukaryota; kingdom Metazoa; phylum Chordata; order Testudines; family Testudinidae; genus Gopherus; species Gopherus flavomarginatus. Next base: position 333,901,636 of record NC_066617.1, read on the forward strand.
ACTCATACCAGGTGAGGGGACAAAGGTTGCCCAATACCCACACCTCTCATTGCTTTTGAGTTGGAAAGAAAAGGAAACATTGAAAATTCAAAAAAAGAGGAAAGGCTAATATAGGTCATCTCCTTCTACCTCCATCCCTTTCTTCTCTCCAGCACTGTTTCCAGATTAGACAGGACTTTGACTTACATGTTTAAAATTCATGCCACTATGCTAAACTTGTGGTAAACCATGTCTCTGGGGTAAACCACTGCTTTCAAGATAGAAAATTCTTGAAAACATTTCATTGGCATCGCTAGTACATTTTACAAGCATTAGATCTATGATTCAAGTTATTTTGCAAACAATCTTAGTTTGCTAAACTAATAAACATTTGGGAAAAAGATGACCCTCCCACCAAGTATTAATGATAAAATAAACATAAGAGGCTGCTCAAAATACCAATTTATAAACAACCTAAACCACTTGAAAAAATATCATTTCTGTATTTGTGTTTTCTGTGTTTCAGGAAATGTACTACATATATCAAAAATAATCAGACGTGGTATAAGATAAATGCTTAAAGCCTGATAACAGTAATGCAACATTAAGATTGAAAATATAATCACAGGACGTGTAGGGTGCAATGGAATTCTGTGCAAGAAGTGGCATTTGTTTCTATATAAAGGATTTTGCCAAACAATCTGTATTGTATTGTATGATGGAGTTATACCATTACTGGACAAACAGAATGAAGTAAATGAAATATCTTTGGATTAGCAAATCAATTGATACAGTATTATACTCTCAAAGGGTAATCAAAAGTGGCTTGGAAATGAACAACCTCACATGGATTGAAAACTGTCTGAAGAACTGTAAAGAAAGAGTTATGATGAATAGCAAAGCATCCAAATGGAGCTGCCTACAGAGGTACTGCAGAGAACAACTTTACTAATGATCTAGATGAGAGTAAATGGCATGCTGATAAATTGTGTAGATGTTACTAAACAGATGTTGTAAACAGTAATGGGAAAAGAGAAAATCCAAATAGAAAATTTAGAAACATGAGCAGAAAATAAAACGATATTCATCTTGGAAAAATACAGTTTATTACTTCTAGGGAAAATATTCCTGAACATATGAGAGGAAGAGACCTGGGAGGCAGATATGCTGAAAGAATACTTTTAGTCATCATAAACATAAGCATGTTTCCCACACTAGTCATAATAAAACAGTCCAGAATTGTAAATTTTGCCAATTTGAGCCTCTCCTGAAAAGTGAGTGCCCATTCCAGCCATCGAGAGCAGAGGATGTTCAGCAATTTACAAGATCAGATACAGTGTGCAACTCTCACTTGACTATCTGCAGCAATAACCATCAGACAAAATGATATCCGCTGTACATCAATCAATTTGTATAATAGAAAATAATTGTATTTATAATGGAAGTCTTTCAGAGATGTCATCTAGGTATTAATTTAGTAGAAGGATACTATTATTTCTTAACAAAGTGGTTTTTCCATTGACATATCTCACAGTACTTCCAAGTGATGAGTGGAAAAGGCTGCTTATAGTAATCGGCATGATCAAATTGTCTGTCTCTAGCTTTTTGATATAACTATCTGAGATGGAAAGCAACTGTTGCTTTCTGAAGCACCTACAAGTTATTTATCAGCTAATGTTATGTCCTTATATTCCAAACAACAATAAAACAACTGAAATCATGAATGTGCAAATCAAACATAACCTTAGCCACCCTCAAACTCTTATGCAAATAGTTTTAAGAAATGTTTATTTTTGTTTATGCACTAGGATGGACCAGTATTCTGGAACATTTTCAGCTCTAATTTTGTTTGTATTGTTTATAATTATTTGGGGACACTGAGTGCAGCCAGCCAATTACAGTTGCATCAGAAGATGTTTCTCTTCCCTGCCATGCACCAAAGATGCAAGCTAGCAGCTGGGATTATGAGCCCCTTGCTTTCAAAGGGAAGGAACTGACAGCACGGAGTTCTCAAAAACCTGAGTTCCTCGGCTTTGGGTTTCATTGATGACTTGACTTGTGGTGGTTTGGGTTTCTTTGTTTGTTTTAGGCATGTTACATGTCCCATCTATTTTACCAGGCTTTTGAGGAGAGATGAGAATCATAAAGTGGCTATATTATTTTTAGGGGTGACAGGGCACTGAAATGAGCAGTGGAGACAGCATCTCCACCATTGGATAGTGCATTCCCTTTCTCCTAGTGTTGAGTTGATGTATCTGACCTGCAGGAGGTGAGGGGGGGGTTAGCAGGAAGTTCTGTCCTGCCTGTCTGTGCTGGAGTTGGGATTTGCAGTGTTCCAATAACTCCCTATAAGTGTGTATTGCAACTATCGGCAGTAGCTTCAAGATGGCAAGACCACTTTTTCCTGAGAAGAAAATTACTTGGTCACATGGAAGAGACTGGAATCTGCATATCTGACAGACTTTGAGCTGTTGTTCCTGGGAATAAGTGGTCTAATGAGAGAACAGCACAGTATGTAGCAGTGTTTTGTGTGTGGTGTTTTTTGTTTGTTTGGATGGTGATGCCAAAGAATTTTACACTGACCTTTCTAGTGAGAATCATGGATCTTATAGACGGTTAGGTGAACACTTATATGACTGATACGATTGGGGATTGGCCCTTTTGAAATACCAGAAGAAATGGCAAAATAGGACGTGGCAAGGAAAACTCCCGCATAGTTATTTGGGTGCATTGCAGAGACTGTTTGATGGGGTTTTCTCTGCACCACCCAGGCCAGGAGATGGCTTGAGTGAAGCAGAACCTGCTGCACCAAAACGGGAACCGGCAATGGAGCTGGCCTATGTCCAGTGGCAAGCCATGAGAGAATCCTGTGTGAGAAGTCAGTTTATAAATTATTTAACAGGGGAACTTCAGTGACTTGCAGGTGAAGGAAGATAACATAGTGGAGAAACCTCTGGACCAGATTTATATGGAGAGTTCAAAATGTGAAAGAAAAAGCTGGTATTTCCTTAAAGGTATCAGATGTTAATTCCCAACCCCAGAGTGATTCCTTTGTAGTTCTTCAAGAAAAGATTGCTAGGAAAGTGGCTAAATAATTGGAAGAGGCCCAGGTCAAATGAGAGACTGTTTCTCGAGTGACTCCTAGGCCAGATGATATTTGCAGGAGATGTGGAGGCAAAGGCCATTGGAGACAGAACTGCCCAAGGAAAGGGAAGCCACACCAGCGGAAACTAGAAGTTGCTGATGCAATGGGGCCACCATCAGCAACTATTAGAATAGCCCACATGAAGAGCTGCCCAGATACTTTGTTAGTATGTGTCTGGAAAAATCGATAGTTGGAAAACCACAATGCTGTTGGACACAGGGTCAGAAATAAATTGATCCCTGAAGAACACCAAGGGCCAAAGAGAGACACACAATTTATACAGCTGGAGTTAAGTTGGTAACTGCAGACAACAGGAGAAATCCAGCTTTCACTGAACTTGGGATCTCTGCTACTGAATGGACTTTTGTTGTGGTGACTATTTCTAGTGATGTTGAATTGGGAGTGGATTTCATGCAAGGGAATCACAAAAACCTCTTCTGGGATTAACAGAACACGAGTCCCTGGACAATATTCAGATACCACTGCTGGAAGTGAGGGACAAGTTTTGAGGCCTGAGAGATGCCCCTTTCATGCCTACAGGGTGATAGAGTAACTGCTCCCTGTGGTGGCTCAGAATAAAGTTGTGGTGAAGCCAGGTCTTCAGGCAATAATACCTTTATGGATGAAAGGCTGCTGAGGTGAATCTATAGGAGTTTGAAGCTATAAATACCCAGTCAGGATTGCTGTTTAGCAGAACCCTCTTTCAAGCTGGACCAAAGGGTGAGTTCTGGGTAAGAGCAATTAATGTGACTGACCAGGAAATGCAATTAGTGGGGGAAAAAATCAGATCATTTCAAGGTAGGTGGTGTGTCAAAGCCTCTCACAGAGGCAGAAGTCAAGAGCTGTGAAGCAGCCCAGTCAGTAAAAGAGCTAAGGGTTTATTGGACAGAAGCAGCTGTAGAAGGCAATGAAAAGAAGTGATTACAACAGTACCTCTTACAGCATGCTAGTGTGTCTCCAAGAATAGGGAAGAGCTTGAGAGATATGGTGGGGGGTTAACACTGGATTGTGCTTTAGCCAGGAAGTGCTTCTGTGTGTTAGCCCCAAATTGGATTTCCCCTGGTGTATCAAGTAGCAGTGAAAGAGAAACTAAGGGTTTGGCTACACTTACAGTTGTACAGCACTGGGAGTTACAGCTGTCTTCGTACAGCTGTGTAGGGAAAGCGCTGCAATGTGGCAACACTGAAAGCAACCAGCGCTGCAGTGTGGCCACATTTGCAGCATTGTTGGGAGTAGTGCATTGTGGGCAGCTGTCCCAGCGTTCAAGTGGCTGCAACGTGCTTTCCAAAAGAGGGGGGTGAGGGGAACGTGGGGGAGGGAGAGAGAGTGAGGGTATGGCTACACTTGACATTTCAAAGCGCTGCCGCGGCAGCGCTTTGAAGTGTGTGTGTGGTCGGAGTGCCAGCGCTGGACGTAAACCACCTCCTCATTGGGTGTAGCTTGCAGCACTGGGAGTCGCGCTCCCAGTGCTGCGGCACTGTTTACACTGAGGCTTTACAGCGCTGTATCTTGCAGTGCTCAGGGGGGTGTTTTTTCACACCCCTGAGCGCAAAAGTTGCAGCGCTGTAAAGTGCCAGTGTAGCCAAGGCCTGGATTTTTGGATCTTTCAGCTCCCTGCTGCAAGTTCTGAGGACTAGAACATACACATCACCAACCTGCAATCAATTTAAAAGTTTCGAGCCCTTCCCCCACCCCTCTCTTATTCACTAAATGCAAATTATGCACTCCTAAATAGCCTTCAGACCACATAAGCAGCTGCTCAACACGGACTCCCCTCTCCCCCTCTGCCGTGTGACTTCTCTCTTCAAGCAAACAGCTGTGAACCTTCCAAAGCAATTCCCCTGCCTGCCTCCGCTCGCTCGCTCAAGCAAACAGCAGCTGCGTTTGTTTTTTAGATAAGCAGCTCGGGGAAGCTCGGAGTTCAGCCATTCTTCCGGTTTGTTGTGAGCAGGCATTCTGGGATACCTCCTAATACCCTGGAGGCCAATAACAGCGCTTTTGGTGGCCACACTTGATGAGCAGCGCTGCACCACCAGCGCTGCAATTGTTACACCCCAAGCAGACCAGGTGTACAGCCAGCACTGCAGCCAGGGAGTTGCAGCGCTGGATGTGCCTTGCAGGTGTGGACAGTTACTAAGTTGCAGCGCTGCAAACCCACCACCAGCGCTGCAACTCTCCAGTGTAGCCAAGCCCTCAATTGCATGCTAGGGATGGCTTGACTGAGCAATCTACATCACCTTGGGAATCCCCTGTTGTAATTGTGGAAAAGCTCAACGGAGACTTGAAGATGTGCATTGGCTACAAGAGACTTAATTCACAGGCAGTTCAAGGTAGCTACCCACTTCCTCACATAGTAGACACTCTGGATAAAATGTCAGGAGCAAAATGATTTAGTAGTTTTGATTTGGTATCTGGATATCATCAAAATTAAAGTGGCACCTAGTGACTGAAAGAAAACTGCTTTTGTGACACCCTATGGGTTGTTTCAATTCTGCAGAGTGCCTTTTGGACTCATGAATGAAAAAGGGACGTTCAAAGGGTAGTAAATGATTTAACACGATTTTTGAGAATTTGAGACCTGTTTATGTACTTAGATTTCTACTTTGTTTTCCACAAACCATGAGAGAAACATTTGGTAGAAGTGAAAAGGATTTCTAATTTTTAAGGAGTCAGTTTAAACATGCGGGAAACAAATGTCAGTTTGCGAGGAATCATATCACTTTCCTAGGCCATATAGCCAGTGAGAATGGATTGGAATCCCAACCACAGAAACTGAATATTATCAGGGACTGGAGGTGTCCTACAACTCCGAACCAGGTACAATGATTTGTAGGCCTCTGTGGATTCTACAGGAGATTGGTAAATAAATAACGTTGAGCGGGGAGTACCATTATACCAGCTAAGTAAGAGTGACTTTGTACAGTGCTTTGTACAGCAAAAAGCATTTGAGTCATTGAAAAGGGTGTCTAAACTATCTTGTGCTTAAATTTCCAGATCCATCCTCTGCATTCGTGGACTGAAGGATGCCTGTGGAGTTCGATTCGCAAATTGTCTGAATATACATTCACAGCTCACCATAAACCTGGAAAGCAAAATGAGGTTGCAGATGCTCTCAGCCAGGTGAGGGCAGTGAGAATAGACTTAGCCTGGTTTTGTGAGGACATCTGGCAAGAACTATCTTAGGACCCTAGGTTATATTCAATGTGCCAACAGATCAACCACAGGACACCCATACTGGGGAGGTTCAATGCAATTCAGGAATGATTTATCAATTGATCCAGGTACCAACTTGCTGGTGCATGAAGGTAACAGGAATGTCTTTCCAGCAATCTTACAGAGAACGGCATTGGTGTGTCTTCATGATGATTATAAAGCAGCAGGCCACCTGGGGTATGAAAAAACACGGAGGCAGGTATCCAACAGATTTTTTTTTTTTTTTGGTTGGACATACCTGCAGTTGCTAAGGACTGGATATATTTTCCTCTCTTACCTGTCAAGAAAGGAAAGCACTGGCAAGGAGAGGCAGAACTCCATTAGGGGAAATGCCCCAACCTGCTAAGCCCTGAGAGTTCATACAGATTGACTTGAAAGGCCTACCAGAAACATCACCTGGAAATTGGTATTTGTTGGTAGTATACGAGACCTTCTCAAAGTATGTGGTAGTGCAGCCACTGAAGGAGATAAAAGGACTTCAACAGTTATAGTTGCTTTGATGAAACATGCAGTGTTGCAGTTTGGCCCACTAAACTGCATCTGCAGTGATCAAGGAAAGAATTTGAATTCATTATTACACAATGTTTGCTGGTAATTCCAGATAACCAAAGTGAGGACCACTGTCACCTACCCTGCGAGTAATGGGGGAGTGGAGAAAGTAAACTGCACCATTGGATCTATGCTTAGAGTCCATGAAGGTTGACAACACTGGGATATAAAGACACTTTTTTTTTTGCTGTCTTTGCATATAACACCAGACAGGTCTCAACTATCCATTACTTTCTTACTAGAATCCAAAAATAAATAATCTCGTAAACCCATGCTTCCCTGGGACTTGATGTTCAGGCAGCAAGAACTAGCAAAACACCCTGCACCTACACAATTGAGAGATGGTGAAGTCTTAGATCAGTAACCTGAGGAAATCATTTCAGATGGTAGAGGAATCGGTGAGCCACAAGCAACCATGCTAACCACAAGAAACCAGGAAAAAGGAAGGAGAGGAGGTGTGGCTACACGCCTGGAAAAAATCCCAAACTTACTTCTTTTTGGCAGGGATCTTACATATTAAGTAACAAACTAAAAAACTTATCCTTGCTGCTACCTTCTGCCGTGTACATTGGCCAAACTGGACAGTCTCCACACAAAAGAATAAATGGACACAAATCAGAGGTCAAGAATTATAACTTTTAAAAACCAGTCAGAGAACACTTCAACCTCCCTGGTCACTCAGTTACAGACCTAAAAGTTGCAATTCTCCAACAAAAAAAAAAAACTTCAGAAACAGATTCCAGTGAGAAACTGCAGAATTGAAATTAATTTGCAAACTGGACACCATTAAATTAGTCTGGAATAAAGACTGGGCGTGGACGGGTCATTACACAAAGTAAAAATTATTTCCCCATGCTAATTTTTCCTCTACTGTTACTCACACCTTCTTGTCAACTGTTGGAAATGGGCCATCCCGATTATCACTACAAAAGTTTTTTCTCCTGCTGATAATATCCCACCTTAATTGATCGATCTTGTTAGCTGTTATGGCAACACCCATTTTTTTATGTTCTCTGTGTATATCTATCTTCCTACTGTGTTTTCCACTGCATGCATCCGATGAAGTGGGTTTTAGCCCACGAAAGCTTTATACCCCAAATAAATTTTAGTCTCTAAGGGTATGTCTATACTACTTGCTGGATCGGTGGGTAGCGTTCAATGTATCGGGGATCAATTTATCGCATCTCATCTGGACACAATAAATGGATACGCTAGTCGATGCTTGTGCTCCAGGAGGAGTAAGCGGAGTCAACGGGGGAGCCGCGGCAGTTCACTCACTGCCGTGAGGACGGCCAGGTAAGTCGAACTAAGGGATGTCTACACTACGGAATTATTCCAATTTTACAGAAACCAGTTTTTTAAAACAGATTGTATAAAGTCGAATGCATGTGGCCACACTAAGCACAGTAATTCGGCGGTGTGCGTCCATGTACCGAGGCTAGTGTCGATTTCCGGAGTGTTGCACTGTGGGTAGTTATCCCATAGCTATCCCATAGTTCCCGCAGTCTCCCCCGCCCACTGGAATTCTGGGTTGAGATCCCAGTGCCTGATGGGGCAAAAAACATTGTCGCTGGTGCTTCTGGGTACAGCCTCACCCCTCCCTCCATGAAAGCAGCGGCAGACAACCGTTTTGCACCTTTTTTCCTGGGTGAACTGTTCAGACGCCATACCACGGCAAGCATGGACCCTGCTGAGCTCAAGACAGCAATCATGGAGGTTTTAAACACCTCGCGCATTCTTGTGCAGTCTATGCTGAACCGGGACCTGCAAAGCCAGGCGAGGAGGAGGCGGCCACGGCAGAGTGGCGACGAGAGCGATGAGGACATGGACACAGAATTCTCTCAAACTGCGAGCCCCGGCGCGTTGGAGATCATGCTGTAATGGGGCAGGTTCTAGCCATGGAACTCTGATTTTGGGCCCGGGAAACAAGCACAGACTGGTGGGACCGCATAGTGTTGCAGGTGTGGGACGATTCCCAGGGCTGCGAAACTTTCGCATGCGTAAGGGCACTTACATGGAACTTTGTGACTTGCTTTCCCCTGCCCTGAAATGCCAGAATACCAAGATGAGAGCAGCCCTCACAGTTGAAAAGTGAGTGGCAATAGCCCTCTGGAAGCTTGCAACGCCAGACAGCAACCGATCAGTCGAGAATCAATTTGGAGTGGGCAAATCTACTGTGGGGGCTGCTGTGATGCAAGCAGCCAAAGCAATCACTATCTGCTGCTGCGAAAGGTTGTGACTCTGGGAAATGTGCAGGTCATAGTGGATGGCTTTGCTGCAATGGGATTCCCTAACTGTGGTGGGGCAACAGATGGAACCCATATCCCTATCTTGGCACCGGAGCACCAGGGCACCCAGTACATAAACCGCAAGGGGTAACTTTTCAATGGTGCTGCAAGCACTGGTGGATCACAAGGGACGTTTCACTAACATCCACGTGGGATGGCCGGGAAGGGTTCATGACGCTCACGTCTTCAGGGACACTACTCTGTTTAAACGGCAGCAGCAAGGGAATTACTTCCCAGACCAGAAAATAACAGTTGGGGATGTTGAAATGCCTGTAGTTATCCTGGGGGACCCAGCCTACTGCTTGATGCCATGGCTCATGAAGCCATACACAGGCAGCCTGGACAGTGGTCAGGAGCTGTTCAATCACAGGCTGAGCAAGTGCAGGATGGTGGTAGAATGTGCATTTGGCCGTTTAAAGGAGAGCTGGTGCACATTACTGACTCGCTCAGACCTCAGCCAAACCAATGTCCCCACTGTTATTGCTGCTTGCTGTGTGCTCCACAATCTCTGTGAGAGTAAGGGGGAGACCTTTATGGTGGGGTGGGAGGCCGAGGCAAAACACCTGGCCGCTGATTACGCACAGCCAGACACTAGGGTGATTAGAAGAGCACACCAGGAAGTGGTGCGCATTACAGAAGCTTTGAAAACCAGTTTCATCACTGGTCAGGGTACAGTGTGACTGTTGTGTTTGTTTCTCCTTGATGAAACCCAACACCCCTTGATTGACTCATTCCCTGTAAGCCACGCCCCCCTCTTTGAACACAGTTTGCTTTCTAAGGAAATAAAGTCACTCATGTTTAAAAATCATGTATTCTTTATTAATTAATTATAAAAAGAGGGAGAGAACTGACAAGGTAGCCCGGGGGGGGGGGGTTGGGAGGAGGATAGGAGGGAAGGAAAAGGCCACTAAAAAAATTTCATAATAATGACAGCTTTTAGGTTGGGCTGTCCACTGGGGTGGAGTGGGTGGGTGCATGGAGCCTACCCTCATGAGTTCTTACTCGTCTGGTGGGTGAGGAGACTAAGGAACATGGTGAGGGGGGAGGGCAGTTATACAGGGGCTGCAGCGGCACTCTAAGATCCTGCTGCCGTTCCTGAAGCTCCACCATATGCCGGAGCATGGCAGTTAGATCACGCAGCAGCCCCAGTGTTGCATCCCACCACCGCTGATCTTCCTGCCACCACCTCTCATCTCGAGCATCTCTCCTGTCCTCACGTTCGTCCCTCCTGTCCTCACATTCACTGGCATCTTTCCTGTATTTTGATACCACGTCCTTCCACTCATTCAGATGAGCTCTTTAATTGCGGGTCACTTCCATGATTTCCGAGAACATTTCGCCTCACGTCTATTTTTTCCGTTGCCTTATCTGAGATAGCCTTTGGGATGGAGTAGGGAGGCTTAAAAAATTTGCAGCTACATGAGGGAGAGAAAAAAGGGAGAGAAGTATTTAAAAAGATATATTTTACAGAACAATGGTTATACTCTTTCACGGTGAACAACACTATTCACCTTACATAGCACATGTGATTTCACTACAAGGTTGCATTTTGCATCTTAATATTGAGTGCCTGAGGCTCTGGTGTTAGAGATCTCACAGATGCAGATCCGGGCATCAGAATTCGACTTGCATGCAGCCATGGTAAGCCATTGTCTTTCAGCTTCTGCAGCCTTCATATACACAGTGCCCTCCTTTCCCTAATAGGAAGCAAAGCCCGTTGCGTGCTGCTTCTTTCCTGATAACGTGCAGCAGCAGAAACGCGCCCCCCATCCAATTCTCTGGGATGATCGCTTTACCCTTCCCCCCACCGCGTGGCTGGTATCATGGAAGATCACTGCTAAACACCTTCCTCCCCTCCCCACCGCATGGCTGGTAACAGGGAAGATCCCTGCTAGCCAAATGCGGAAAAGCTCAGCACCAATCACCCCTCCCTCTTCCCCCTGCTTGGCTACCTGCAGGGAAGGATTTCTTTTAAGCCACAGGCAGGGCCAGCTCCAGGCCCCAGCACACCAAGCGCGTGCTTGGGGCGGCATGCCACAGGGGGCACGCTTTAGGTTGCTGGGAGGGCGGCAGGCAGCTCCGGTGGACCTCCCGCAGGCACCCCTGCGGAGGGTTCACTGCTCCCGTGGCTCCGGTGGAGCATCCTCAGGCACGCCTGTGGGAGGTCCACCGGAGCCGCGGGACCAGCGGACCCTCCGCAGGGACACCTGCGGGAGGTCCACCGGAGCCGCGGGACTGACGAGTGGCAGAGCGCCCCCCGTGGCGTGCCGCCGTGCTTGGGGCAGCGAAATGGCTAGAGCCGGCCCTGGCCACAGGCAAACAGCCCAGTAGGAATGGCTATCTCTGTCCCCTTAATTAAATTCCTGAATTTCAGCCAGGTTACCATGAACGATATCACTCTCCTGAGGATAATACAGCGAGATAAAGAACAGATGTTGCTTGAATGCCAGTAAACACTGGGACCATATGCAGCTAGGCTTTGTCATGCAATGATACCAGATTATTTGCTACATGCATGGCGTGGTCAAGTGTCTTACCATGGAGGACGGAATAAGGCTGTCCTGCCCAGAAACCTTTTGCAAAGGCTTTTGGAGTACCTCCAGGAGAGCTTCATGGAGATGTCCCTGGAGGATTTCTGCTCCATCCCCAGACATGTTAACAGACTTTTCTAGTAACTGTACTGGCCGCAAATGCATCCAAAGTCCTCAGGGCAAACTGATCATTAAAAAACGCTTGCTTTTAAACCATGTTTTATATTTACAAAGGTACACTCACCAGAGGTCCCTTCCGTGGCTTCATTGTCTGGCATAGTGGCTTAGGAGGGCTGGGAGGGTAATTCCGTCAGGTTGAGAAAAAGCTCCTGGCTGTTAGGGAGAACGGAGTGCTGTGTGCAAGCTCGTCCTCCTCTTCCTCCTCCTCATCTTCCCCGTCTGCAGAATCCTCAGGCATGGCTGAGATTATCGCCCCCACCTCGGAATCCACGGAGAGGGGTGGGATAGTGGTGGCGGACCCCCCTAGAATTGCATGCAGCTCAGCGTAGAAGTGGCATGTTTTCAGCCCTGCCCCGGACCTTCTGTTTGCTTCTTTGGTTTTCTGGTAGGCTTGTCTGAGCTCCTTAACTTTCACATGGCACTGTACTGAGTCCCTGGTGTGGCCTCTCTGCATCATGGCCTTGGAAATTTTTTCAAATGTTTTTTCATTTCGTCTTTTGGAACAGAGTTCTGTTAGCACGGAATCCTCTCCCCATACAGCGATCAGATCCAGTACCTCCCGTGCAGTCCATGCTGGAGCTCTTTTTCAATTCTCAGGAGACTGCATTGTTACCTGTGCTGATGAGCTCTGCATGGTTACCTGTGCTGGTGAACTCTCCATGCTGGCCAAACAGGAAATGAAATTCAAAAGTTCGCGGGGCTTTTCCTGTCTACCTGGCCAGTGCATCCGAGTTCAGATGGCTTTCCAGAGCGGTCACAATGGTGCACTGTGGGATACCCCGGAGGCCAATACCGTCAAATTGCGGCCACACTAACCCTAATCCGACATGGCAATACCGATTTCAGCGCTACTCCCCTCGTTGGGAAGGAGTACAGAAATCAGTTTTAAGAACCCTTTATATCGAAATAAAGGGCTTTGTTGTGTGGATGGGTGCAGAGTTAAATTGGTTTAAAGCTGCTAAATTCGGTTTAAACGCATAGTGTAGAGCAGGCCTTAGATACTTTGACTTCATCTACGCTATTTGCGTATCTTAGTTTGAACTCCCCTGGCTAGTGTAGCCCAGGCCTAAGGTGCCACAAGGACTCATTGTTCTTTTTCTGATACAGACTAACACGGCTACCACTCTGAAACCTTTTGGTTTTTGTATCACATGGAGACCTGGTGCACAGATTCATTGACAGAAAGGGGAGAGCTCAACTGCCATTCCAGAGGGATGCAGAAGAGGATTTGGAGGTACCCCACCAGGTTCCTATAACTCATGGTTGGAGATCGCCAGCCAGTTATAGAGGAGAAATTGCCAGGGTGTCCTCAGAACCTCAACATACTGGTTCACTAGACAGTCTGTCCACAACAAAGAGGCCTGACCTGGCAAACTCTGCCCTTGCTGCTGATCTAGATCCAACTATGAGTGATGTCTCCCTCACTGAATATAGGACTTGAGCAGGCAGACCAACAGAAACCTGCATGGATGGCAGAATGCCTGGATTCCTAGGAGGAGTTGTTGTTGTTTTAAGTTCTTATTTTAACTGGGGGGGGGGGTTGTAACAATCAGCGCAGATAGAACCTCTGCCAATAGGTGGTGTTGTGCCTTTATATTAATGTTAAGTTGTTATCTTGTGTGTTATGTTTTTATCTGATCTGGGGTTTTAGCTGAAAGTTCAGTCCTGCCTATGTGTGCTGGAGTTGGTAGGCACTTCAGTGTTTCAATAAATCCATGTGATTCCATGAAGTGAGTACAGTATATTCTTCTATGCTCTGTGGTTCAGTGGGTTGATCAATTTTGTTATGTAGGCAGGCTTGATTTGATGGATTGCACATTTTACATTATGTGCAAGTGCCTGGAGTTTTAAAGAGGTGTTTAGTTGTGGTTTTTTTAACAAATCAAAGCACATACATTAACTCTTTAAATCATGACTTGCTGTGCAGGGAAGGTGTTTCAATGTCCTGTGAATTTTACAGTGTCACTAATAAATATGCTACAGGATGCCATAGTGAAGGTCCAGACACCATGGGCCTACTTCTCATCTTCATTAAGGCCTCCTTGCATCTCCTGGCAGTGTAAATGGGACTTAAAGGAACCCCTACTTAACAGTCCCTTTACACTGCTAATGGGATCTAAAGGGGTCTTCGTGTATACGAGAAGCAGGCCTTATATCTGACAATAGCAACTACTGTATAATACTCAGTACTGTGGAATTTGCAGTGTAAACTAGTCACACTATGGAATAGGGCACTTTTATTACTATGCCAGTGGAAGCCCTCGAACTAAAACAAAAAGGGGCCATTTCCTCAGCTGGTGTAAATCAGTGTGACTCCTCATTATTACTGAAGTCAATGGAGGTATGCTGACACACATCAGCTCAGGATCTGGCCCACTGCTTCTTTTCAAATGTGGCTGTTACACTAGAATCTTCTGACTTGCATTTATTTCACCCTTAAGGAAATGTGACTTATGAACATCCTGCAAGTTAAAAGTGAAGCAGAGGTTTCCTGGAACATTTTTAATGCATTTGTGCTTGGGTCTGGAATAGATACTGGTGACAAAGGAAGGACAAAATTGAAAAGGTTTGGATCTGACTCACAGCTTGATACGTGAAATAACATCGTTTTGGTAGCTTTCTACTTTTCCTCAGTGACGCAATAAGGTGACATGAATTATGGAATCCTTCAGCAAATAATGTTACAAAGCATTATATGAAGTACTGTGCTAAAAGGCGGATTATGTGACATCATTTTCAGTTCTGTTGAACGTAGCAGAAGTGTTTTGATGATATGAAAAATGAGGGATTATGTCATACTGCAAACAATTAACAAGCCTGCAAAGTGTAGGATATAGATTTTACATGCACTTTCATTACAGTTCATTTGAACGGAATTTTTGCAGACTTTTGGTTCCTTAAAATTGGCCTCTTAAACACATGACTTGGCCAGAATCCATAATTTACTCATTTTCCTGACAGGCTTCTGGAGATCAGCATTTTCCACCGATCTATAATTCTTCTAGCCAAAGGCAAACCTCTGCTTTACAGAAATAAGCAGTGAACCCTCAGTGGCGGCAGAATCAAGATGCTAGTCCTTTGATTACCATTTCCAATTATAAATATAGGAAACTTTCCAGCAAGTTAAAGTATGAATTGGCTGAATGGATTATAAGGTGGATAGAAATCTGGCTAAATAGTCGGGCTCAACGGGTAGGGATCAATGGTTCGATGTCTAGTTGGCAGTTGGTATCAGGCGGAGTGCCCCAGGGGTCAGTCCTGGGGCCGGTTTTGTTCAATATCTTCATTAATGATCTTGATGATGGGATGGATTGAATCCTCAGCAAGTTCGCAGATGACACTAAGCTAGGGAGGAGAGAAAGAGATGCTGGAGGGTAGAGATTGGGTTCAGAGTGACCTAGACAAATGGGAGGATTGGGCCAAAGGAAAGGTTGAAAAGAGAGAAAGTTGAACAAGGACAAGTGCAGAGTCCTGCACTTAGGACAGAAGAATCCCATTCACTGTTACAGACTAGGGACCGAATGGCTAGGAAGTAGTCCTGCAGAAAAGGACCTGGGGAAAACAGTGGACAATAAGCTGGATATGAGTCAGCAGTGTGCCCTTGTTGTCAAGAAGGCTAACATCATATTGGGCTGCATTAGTAGGAGTGTTGCCAGCAGACTGAAGGAAGTGATTATTCCCCTCTATTCGGCACTGGCGAAGCCATATCTGGAGTATTGCGTCCAGTTTTGTGTCCCCTCACCAACTACAGAAAGGATGTGAACAAATTGGAGAGAGTCCAGCAGAGGGCAACAAAAATGATCAGGGGCCTGGGGCACATGACTTACAAGGAGAGGCTGAGGGAACTGGGGTTATTAAGTCTGCAGAAGAGAAGAGTGAGGTGGGATTTGATAGTAGCCTTCAACTACCTGAAGGGGGGTTCCAAAGAGGATGGAGCTCAGCTGTTCTCAGTGGCAGATGACAGAACAAGGAGCAAGGGTCTCAAGTTGCAGGGGGGAGGTCTAAGATGGATATTAGGAAATATTATTTCACTAGGAGGGTAGTGAAGCACTGGAATGGGTTACCTAGGAAGGTGGTGGAATCTCCATCCTTAAAGGTTTTTAAGACTTGGCTTGACAAAACCCTGGCTGGGATGATTTAGTTGGGGTTGCTCCTGCTTTGAGCAGGGTGTTGGACTAGATGACCTCCTGAAGTCTCTTCCAACTCTAATCTTCTATAATTCTATGAAAGGAGTTTCTATTTAATAAATGCACAGCAAGCTCTGTGATCCTCGTTTAAACCCTTCTGTCAAGTCCTTGTGGCCTGGTGTCAAATCACAGTAGGCTGTAAGGTTAGTTAACTGCTAAAGTATACATGAGAGGTGTGAAGGTAATACGCTTACATGTTGGACATAGAAGATAGGTGCTGTAGGGCATTTCACAGTGATGAACTATACAACAAGTTTTACCTTTCCATGGGTTTGCCTGTATTATGTGTACATTCTCCTATTTTTCTATGCTGATACATCTTGATCCTGTTACACTGATGACAGCCTGTGATACCTCACATTAAATGAATTTTAAAGAGGTATTGCATTCTAGTGTTACAGTAAATGACACTAAATGTGCCAATATCTACATACAGTATTGACCGTGGTATTCTGCATGCATCCCTTTACTTTATATTGACTAATTATAAACTCCCAACCCTGTAAACCCTCCACAGGGCGAACTCTCATTCAGAATTGGCCCCCAAGGTTCCAATATAAATGCATCTGAAAAATGTCAAGTTTCTTGAAGAAACACGCCTGGCTTTCAATGGAGTCCACTTACTATTAAATACAGTTTTTAGGACATCCAATTATTCCTTTGCCAAGAACTGTTGTTTGCCAGAGTTGTGCCTACTGTTCCTCCCACTCCCCATGCTAGTCCCATACCTCTCACCTCCTCCTCCCTTTCACTGGCTTCCTAACATGTGTCTCACTGTTTCCATGCTTGGAAGTTTCCCTTCCCTCCTTTGAGTGCCCCATCTTGCAATCATTTTCCTGTTTTTAAAAAGTTTTCCTTCCCCTACCATTGCTGTGTGAAAGATGCACGCAAACAGAAGAAACTGTACTGAGAAACAGTGAAAGTGACTAGACAGCAAGGGTATGTCTACATTGTAGCTAGGAGATGTAATTTCCAGCTCCAGTAGACATACATGTGCTAGCTCTGGTTCAACTAACACATTAAAAATAGCAATGTGGCCACAGTGGTACGGGCAGTGGCTCAGGCTAATCAGCTGAGTACAGTCCCATCTGAGGTCCTAGTTATGTATTTGGGTGGCTAGCCCAAGCTGCCACCTATGCTACCACAGGCACACGACTATTTTTAGTGCACTAGATCAAGCAGTATATCTATCCAAGCTGGGAATTACACTTCCAAGCTGCTGTGTAGACATGAAATAAATAAACTTGGGGGAAAAAGAGGAAAAATATTTCTTCCCTCTCTTCCCCCTGTTGGTCAACTTTGGTGTTACTCCTAAGGGTGAGGGACTAGGAAAGTCATGATTCAGCTTACGCCATTCCCAAACAGGATCAAGCTGACCACTGCAAATTGTAACTTGTAACAGCTGCATAGGTCACTGACCATCAGTGGTTGAAATCATGGCAAAAACCCAGTGCAGCCATGGCCTCTGAGGCAGACACAGTACCTTAATTCTTCATTCTGTGAACAAGAGGAAAATCAGAAGTGGATTGTTTCTCATTGTTCAGAGTGTGCTGTGCCTCTCTGCAGCGTGGTACAATTAGTTCAGTACAGCTGTGTTTCAAATTTAAAAATAGACAAAATAAGATAATTATCACTATAAAGCATGAAACTCATCTTTCTCAACTACTGAAGTGGAAAGAACTAGCAATTACACCTTATACAGCTACTTGGCATTCATTTCTGAACAAATGGAAAGCCCTTTGGTACCAAAATTGTTCCTTGAAATTTTGTTTAACCTTTAAGTCCCTGAATATAAAACTTTCCAGTTCACAAAATGATTTAGATTTTATGGGTACAGTATCACTGGAGATGGAGCTAGTCCTCTATCAACTGTCTTGATGCAGCCCAATGTCAGTTGCCTGCATTCCAGGTAATCAGGGCCCTGTATACACTACATGCAATGCTAGAACTTGCCACAGAACTTGGCATTTTGCCACAACAGCACAGAATCTGTCACTTTGGCCATGGAATTCTCTTTTGGCCCAGGCCCATTCTCCAGGCCCAGCTCATAGTTCCTGTCCCTCTTGCTTGGGAGCTGGGGAGAGGAGCTAGCCCAAAGCTCTTGGTCCCTCTCACAGCTAGGGTTTGTCTATACCAGGGGTTGACAAACTTTTTGGCCTGAGAGCCACATCTGGGAATAAAATTGTATGGCGGGCCATGAGAATGTTCACAAAATTGGGGTTGGGGTACAGGAGAGGGTGAGGGCTCTGGTTGGGGGTGCGGGCACTGGAGTGGGGTGATGCCAGAAATTAGGAGTTCAGGATGCAGCAGAGGGCTCCAGGCTGGGGTGGGGAGATGGGATCTGGAGGGCTGGGGGTGCAGACTCTGGGGTGTGGCTGGGGATGAGGAGTTTGGGGTGCAGGAGGATGCTCTAGGCTGGAACTGAGGTGTCTGGAGGGCAGGAGGGGGATCAAGACTGGGGCAGGGGGTTGGGGTGCGGGAAGGTGTGCAGGCTCTGGGGTGGTGCTGGCGATGAGGGGTTTGGGGTGCAGGAGGGCGCTCCAGGCTGGGATCGAGTGGGTTTGGAGGGCAGGAGGGTGATCAGGGCTGGGGCACAGGGTTGGGGCTCAGATATGCAGGGTCCGGGTGGCATTTACCTCAAGCGGCTCCAGGAAGCAGTGGCATGTCCCTTCTCTGGCTCCTATGCGGAGGCGCAGCCAGGTGGCTCTGCACACTGCCCCATCCATAGGCACCGCCCCTGTAATTCCCATTGGCCATGGTTCCTGGCCAATGGGAGCTGGGGGGCAGCGCTTGGGGTAGGGACAGCAAGCAGAGTGGAGCACACTGGCTGCCTCTTCATATAGGAGCCAGAGGGGAGACATGCCACTGCTTCCAGGAACCGCATGGAGCAGCCCCCAACTCTACTCCCTGGCTGGAGCGCCAGAGCGAGGCAAGCCCCAGACCCTGCTCCCCAGTGGGAGCTCAAGGGCCAGATTAAAATGTCTGGTGGGCTGGATCTGGCCTGTGGGCTGTAGGTTGCTCACCCCTGGTCTACACTGCAATCAGGAGGTGCAATCTCACCTGACTGCAGTGTAGACATTATATACTCATAAAGAGGTGTGTGAACTAAGCCTGGGTAACAACAGGAACATGAGAATGGCCATACTGAGACAGACCAAAGGTCCATCTAGCCCAGTATCCTGTCTTCTGACAGCAGCCAATACCAAGTTCCCCAGAGGGAATGAACAGAACAGGTAATCATCAAGTGATCCATACCCTGTCGCTTCTGGCAAACACAGGCTAGGGACACCATCCCTGCCCATCCTGACTAATAGCCATTGATGGACCTTTCCTCAATGAACTTATCTAGTTCTTTTTTTGAACCCTAGTATGCTCTTGGCCTTCACAACGTCCTCTGGCAAAGAGTTCTGCAGGTTGACTGTGTGATGTGTGGAAAAAATATACCTTTTTGTTTGTTTTAAATCTGCCACCTATTAATTTCATTTTGTGACCCCTAGTTCTTGTGTTATGAAAAGGAGTAAATAACACTTCCTTATTTACTTTTTACACACCAGTCATGATTCTATATACCTCTATGATATCCCCTTAGTTGTCTCTTTTCCAAGCTGAAAAATCCCAGTCTTATTAATCTCACCTCATGTGGCAGCTGTTCCATACCCCTAATCACTTTTGTTGCCCTTTTCTGAATCTTTCCCAATTCCAATATTTCTTTTATGTGATGGGGCAACCACATCTTCACGCAGTATTCAAGATGTGGGTGCACTATGGATTTGTATAGCAGCAATATGATATTTTCTGTCTTATTATCTATCCGTTTCTTAATGATACCCAACATTCTGTTCACTTTTTTGCCACTGCTCATTAAGTGGATGTTCTTCTTCGAGTGATTGCTCATATCCATTCCAGTTAGGTGTGTGCGCCGCGCGTGCACATTCGTCGGAAAACTTTTACCCTAGCAACTCAGTGGGCCGGCAGGTCGCCCTCTAGAGTGGCGCCATCATGGCGCTTGATATATACCCCTGCCGGCCCACCCGCTCCTCAGTTCCTTCTTACCGCCCGTGTCGGTCGTTGGAACAGTGGAGCGCGGCTTAGCTGACCTCCACTTCCCTAGCTACTCGTAGTTCTCGTATATAGTTATGCAGTTATAATCCTTTTATATATATATTTGTATAGTTATACGTTTTTTTCTTTGCTAACATAGTTAGTTTAGTAATTGTTAGCGGGGTTCAGGAAGTAGCCCCTTCCATGAACCCGGTGCCGGAGCCCATGCACGGCTCACCGGGTTTTAAAATGGGCTCGGCCTGCCAGAAGCCGATGCCGAAGGGAGATCCACACGACTCCTGTTTGAAGTGCCTCAGGGAATCACACTTGACAGCTAAGTGCCCCATTTGCAAGGCTTTTAAGCCGAGAACAAAAAGGAGCGGGACTTTCACTTACCCCTCCACCTTTGGCGCCGAGCGATGATCAAGCGGCTGGCAGAAGCGCCTCCTCGGCACCGGACCCCGCCGGTACTGCCAAGGCCTTTCGGCACCGGCCGTCGCCGGCACCGAAGTCGACTTGGCACCGCTCCCTTCCTCCGAGGTCGAGAGAGCCTACAATTCCTGCTGGTGCCTGACGGCTCCCCGGCATGCGCCGTGGTTGAGCCCCCTGCTCCTGCTGCTTCCGTGCCACCTGCATCGCAGCCAGAGAGCTCGTCTAAGTCGGATTGCCCGGCACCGAGACCTGCAGAGGCACCGATGACATCGGCACCGTCGATTCCAGTCCCCCAGGGCCATTGAATCCAGTGCCTGACAGCTCCCCGGCACGTGCCGTGGTAGAGCTTACTGCTCCTGCTGCTTCCGTGCCAACTGCACCGCAGCCAGAGAGCTCGTCTAAGTCGGATCGCCCGGCACCGACACCTGCTGAGGCACCGACGACGTCGGCACCGTCGATCCCGGTCCCACAAGGGCCGTAGAATCCGGTGCCTGACGGCTCCCCGGCACGCGCCGTGGTTGAGCTACTGCTCCTGCTGCTTCCGTGCCAACGGCACCGCAGCCAGAGAGCTCGTCTAAGTCGGATCGCCTGGCACCGACACCTGCTGCGGCACCGACGACGTCGGTACCGTCGATTCCGGTCCCACAAGGGCCGTAGAATCCGGTGCCTGACGGCTCCCCGGCACGTGCCGTGGTTGAGCTACTGCTCCTGCTGCTTCCGTGCCAACGGCACCGCAGCCAGAGAGCTCATCTAAGTCGGATCGCCCGGCACCGACACCTGCTGCGGCACCGACGACGTCGGCACCGTCGATCCCGGTCCCACAAGGGCCGTAGAATCCGGTGCCTGACGGCTCCCCGGCACGCGCCGTGGTTGAGCTACTGCTCCTGCTGCTTCCGTGCCAACGGCACCGCAGCCAGAGAGCTCGTCTAAGTCGGATTGCCCGGCACCGACACCTCTGAGGCACCGACAACGTCGGCACCGTCGATTCCAGTCCCACAAGGGCCGTAGAATCCGGTGCCTGACGGCTCCCCGGCGCGCGCCGTGGTCGAGCTTATTGCTCCTGCTGCTTCCGTGCCGACGGCACCGCAGCCAGACAGCTCATCTAACTCGGATCTCCCGGCACCGACACCTACCGAAGCTCTGACGACCTCGGTACCGTCGATCCCGGTCCCACGAGGGCCGTCGAATCCGGTGCCTGACAGCTCCCCAGTATGCACTGTGGTTGAGCCTGCTGTTCCCTCCACGCCGGAGACATTACCAACGGCGAGGGATCTCATTGCCATGACAGAGTCGATGCTGCCTGACCCCGGCACCGCCGGTGCGGGTAATACAGTCTCTTCATGTGACCGTCCTCTGTCAGCACAGCAGAGCGGCACCGTTCATGATCACGGTCCCGCAGACACTCCAGATCCTGTCGGCACGCCCGACACCACTTGCAGTCCCGGTGCTGTTTTCCTCATCGGTACTGGTCGCACTCGCTGCACCGGTCGGTATCCCGTTCGCCGACCCGCTATCGGCACCGTTCCGACTCCCGGCACCGCGACAGGTACCTTGACTCCTGTAGCCTCTCCCCGAGCCTCGAGATCTCGGTCGACCTCCAGGCACCATTCTGGTTGCGGGTCTGGATCTCGTTCCAGGTACCGGTACGCCTCCCGGTGCCGGTTCCCGGTGCCGAGTTGGGCAAGGTCCGACAGAGTCAGAGACTCTGCCTGTGCCTTCTTTTAGTACCTCCATGGCCATCCGGACACGCATCCGTGTCATCCCACATGCGCAGATCTTATGCTCAGGACCACGATTCTGATATGATGGCCAGCGGGCGCCAGCCCCGAAACCGAAAGAGGCTTGGCGAATGAACCTGTTTGGCCGCCAGGTGTACTCTGCAGAGGCCCTGCAGCTCTGGGTATCAAAGCAACAAGCCTTGCTTAGCTGCGATAATTATAGCACCTGAGTGAGTTTAGTTTATGGAGTTTCTCCCTCAAGACTCCCGCCAAGAGTTCGCTGCCGTCTTGGAGGACGGGGAAAAAAAAAAAAAAAAAAGGTACCCAGAGCGTCCCTCCAGGCCTCGTTGGACGCAGCAGACTCTGCAGCCAGGACTCTGGCCTTTGGTGTCGCCATGAGGTGCATCTCATGGCTTCAGGTTTCAAACCTCCGGCCGGAGCTGCAGTATGCCATTCAGGATTTACCCTTTGTTGGTAAAGGCCTTTCGCGGCAAAGACAGCCCCAGGCTGCCAAGCCTGATGGACAATAGGGTCCTAATGCGCTGTCTCAGCATGCATATGCCAGCGACCAAACGCAGGCCTTTCTGTCCCCAGCCGCCATACTCTGTGCCTAGCCAGAGACAGGACTTTGGCAAACGGCGAGGCCAAGGTGGTCGCAGATGAACATCAGGACCCCTAAAGAGCCAAGGTCAAGGTCCCTCGCAATTACCACTGGGACCAAAGACGAACCTTCCAAGGTGCGCCTGAGGGCGGTGTACCAGTCACAGGCCGCGATCCCAATCCCGCTTTGTCCTGGCGTGGCCCCAGTTAATTTCAGATCGCTGGATCCTGCGCACGGTGGAGCATAGGTACCACCTCTAATTTCTTCCAGCCCTGTCCCCCTTCAGGGACCCCTCTCACGAGCAATTCCTCGTACAAGAGGTGCAGACGCCGATGGACGAAAGGGGCAAGGGGTTTTACTCCCGTTATGCCCTAGTCCCCCACTCGAACGCAGGTCTCAGACCTTCCTAGTCCTGCACGGACTCAACCGGTTTAGGATAAGGTTGAAGTTCCGCACGGTATCCCTGGGAACCATTATTCCATCCTTGCCTCCTGGGGGCTACTGTGCCGCCCTGGATATGAAGGACGCGTACTTTCGCAACGCCGTCTTCCCTCCGCACAGGAGATACCTGCGCTTTCTAGCCAACTGTCAGTACTTCTGGTTTACGGCCATAGTCGCCGCCTACCTTCGCTGATGTCGGATATGCGTTTTTCCGTATCTGGACGATTCGCTTATCCGAGGAGACTCTGAGACACAAACCACTCAGCGCGTGGGCATCGTCACGGTCTTATTCACAGGTCAAGGCCTGATGATTACTATAGAGCAATCCACTCTGGTTCCCACACAGAGGTTGGACTTCCTAGGGGCTATCCTGGTCTCCTACCTAGCCGGAGCCTGCTTATCACAACTGCGGTTTTAGGCGATGGCAACAATCATCTGAGGTCTGCAGGCTTTCCCAACGACCTCGGCTCGTACTTGTCTCAGTCTCCTGGGTCCATGGTTGCCTGCAAGTTTGTAACCAAACACGCCAAGCTCCGCCTCCGTCCTCTCCAAGTCCGGCTCACCTCGGCGTACCACCCGGACAGGGAGCCAATGGTCATGGTAGTCACCGTTCCCTCGAGCACCTTAGGCTCCCTAGAGTGGTGGCTAACTCCCTCCCTGGTGTGGGCAGGGATGCGGTTTCATCCGCCCCAGCCCTCACTGCCCCTGACGACGGACGCGTCATCTCTCTGCTCAAGTGCTCATGGTCACCTCCGAGCTTAAGGCCTTTGGTCTTCTCGGGAGCTGGCATTCCACATCAATGCCCCAAAAATGAGAGTAGTCCGCCTGGCGTGCCAGGGGTTCCAGCGGCAGCTGCGAGGCCTTTGTATCTCGGTGTTTACAGCCAACACAGCGGCCATGTGCTTCATAAATATCCAGGGAGGGACATGGTCCTCCCCCCTTTTGTCAGGAGGCCATCCATTTCCGGGACTTTTGCATGGCCCACTCGATGGAGCTGGTGACGTCCTTTCTCCCAGGCTTTCGGAACGTCTTGGCGCTTTGACTCAGCAGGTCTTTCCTGTCTTACGAGTGATCACTCTGCCCCATGTGAGGCGTTACGCTTTCCAGAAGCGGAGATGTTTCCTCACATAGACCTGTTCGCTCACCGCGAGAGCAGAAAATGCCAGATGTTCTGCTCCTTCCAAGGTCTCTCCTCGGGATCGATCTTGGACGCATTCCTGATGCCGTGGAAAGGCCAACTCCATTATGCCTTCCCACTGTTCCCACTGGTTCATTAGGTCCTGCTCAAACTCCGCAGGGGCAGAGCGCGCATCATCATGATCACTCCAGAGTGGTCCAGGCAGCACTGATATACCACGTTGCTCGGCCTGTCAATAACAGACCCAATTACCCTGCCACCCCACCCAGACCTCATCACTCAGGGCAACGACAGGCTTCGTCACTCGGACCTGCAGCCTCTTCGCCTCACGGTGTGGCTGCTGCATAACTGAGCCGGGGTGACAGGAAGCCTTCCACCTGGTCAACGTACCGGGCCAGGTGGAAGCGTTTCTTCTACAGCTGCAATACGCTCGATCTTGCTCCTGCTGAGGTCTCGATCCCCTCTATTTGGCCTGCCTCTGGCCTTCAGCGGCAGGACCTGGCGGTATCATCGCTGAGGATACACTCAGCAGCCATCTCTACCTTCCAGCCAGGCTAAGGTGGACGTTCCGTGTTCTCACGCTCTATGGGTTCGA
This sequence comes from Gopherus flavomarginatus, assembly GCF_025201925.1. Classification (NCBI taxonomy): domain Eukaryota; kingdom Metazoa; phylum Chordata; order Testudines; family Testudinidae; genus Gopherus; species Gopherus flavomarginatus. The sequence continues at coordinate 333,926,674 of NC_066617.1, forward strand.
GATCCCTCAAGGGCTTGGAGAGCTTGCACCCTCGGGTGCGCCGCCCAGCCCCAACCTGGGACCTCAACCTAGTTTTAACCAGACTTATGTCTCCCCCAGTCGAGCCGTTCACGACTGGCCCTCTGCTATACCTGTCTTGGACGACAACTTTCCTCGTAGCTGTTACATCGACCAGACGGGTCTCCGAGCTCAGAGCTCTTACGGTGGTTCCGCCGTACACTAGGTTTCACAAAGACAAGGTGCAGTTATGACTGCACCCGGCTTTCCTCCCTAAGGTGGTTTCGGCCTTTCATGTTACCCACAGCTCAACGCAATGGGCACAACCATTGCACTCCTTGGACATCTGTGGAGTGCTCGCATTTATATTGCGCTGCCAGAACCATTTCGTAAGGTGCCCCAGCTCTGTCACGGTAGCGGGCCAAAGGGAGGGCTTGCTTGTTTTCCTCTCAGAGGATCTCATCTTGGGTGATGGCGGACTTCCGCACTTGTTATGATTTGGCTCATATTTCCCCAAGCCACATCATCGTACAGTCTACCAGGGCTCAGGCTTCATCTGCCGCCTTGCTGGCTCGTGTTCCTACCCACGAGATCTGTCGCGCAGCTCCATTGGTCCTCGGTCCATACCTTTGCTTCGCAGTATGCCCTGGTTCAACAGTCAAGAGATGCTGTAGCCTCTGGCTCAGCAGTTTTCATTCTGCCACATTTCACTCCGACCCCACCGCCTACGTAAGGCTTGGGATTCACCTAACTGGAATGGATATGAGCAATCACTCGAAGAAGAAAAGACGGTTACTCACCTTTGTAACTGTTGTTCTTCGAGATGTGTTGCTCATATCCATTCCACACCCGCCCTCCTTCCCCACTGTCGGAGTAGCCGGCAAGAAGGAACTGAGGAGCGGGTGGGCCGGCAGGGGTATATATCAAGCGCCATGATGGCGCCACTCTAGAGGGCGACCTGCCGGCCCACTGAGTTGCTAGGGTAAAAGTTTTCCGACGAATGTGCACGCGCGGCGCACACACCTAACTGGAATGGATATGAGCAACACATCTCGAAGAACAACAGTTACAAAGGTGAGTAACCGTCTTTTTTCAGAGAACTAGCTACAATGCCTCTAAGATCACATCTAATTTAGACCCCACCATTTGTATGTTTAGTTGGGATTATGTTTTCCAATGTGCATTACTTTGCATTTATCAACATTGAATTTAATCTGCCATTTTCTTGCCCAGTCACCCAGTTTTGAGAGATTCTTTTGCAGTTCTTCAGTCTGCCTGGGACTTAACTATCTTGAGAATCATCTGCACTGTTTACCAATTTTTCCAGATCATTTATGAATATGTTGAATAGGCCTGGGTCCAGTACAGACCCCTGGAGGACACCACTATTTACCTCTCTCTATTCTGAAAACTGACCATTTATTCCTACCCTTGGTTTCCTATCTTTTAACCAGTTTAACCATAAGAGGACCTTCCTTCTTATCCCATGACAGCTTACTTTGCTTAAAAGCCTTTGGTGAGGGACTTTGTCAAAGGCTTTATGAAAATCTAAGTTCACTATATCCACTGGATCCCCATTGTCCATGTGCTTGTTGACCCCCCACAAATAAATCTAGTAGATGGGTATGATTTCCCTTTACAAAAACCATATTGACTCTTCCCAAACAAATTCTATTCATCTATGTGTCTGACAGTTTTTTTCTTTACTATAGTTTCAACCAGCTAGCCCAGTACTGAAGTCAGGCTTACCGGCCTTTTATTGCTGGGATCCCCTCTGGAGCCCTTTTTAAAAATTAGCGTCACATTAGCTATTTTCCAGTCATTTGGTAGAGAAGCTGATTTAAAAGCTAGGTTACAGATGACATTTAGTAGTCCTGCAATTTCATATTTGAGTTCCTTCAGAATTCTTGGGTGAATACCATCTGGTCCTGGAGACTTCCTACTGTTTAGTTTATCAATTTGTTCCAAAGTCTCTCTAACGAGACCTCAGTCTGGGACAGTTCCTCAGATTTGTCACCTAAAAATAATGGCTGAGGTTTGGGAATCTCCCTCATATCCTCAGCCATGAAGACTAATGCAAAGACTTAATTTAGTTTCTCTGCAATGGCCTCACCGTCTTTGAATGCTCCTTTAGCATCTCCATCATCCAGTGACCCCACTGGTCGTTTAGCAGGCTTTCTACTTCTGATGTATTTAAAACATTTTTTGCTATTACTTTTGGAGTCCTTGGCTAGCTGTTCTTCAAATTCTTTTTTTGGCCTTCCTAACTATATTTTTATGCTTCATTTGCTGGAGTTTATACTCCTTTCTATTTTCCTCAACAGTGCAGCTGAAACCCAGTGAGTCAATAGGAGGAGCCTTTGAAGCCATGGCTGGGAAGCATGATACTGGCTCAGTTCAGTGGCTTCTCTTTAGCGCTTCCATGGCCTTGGTTGTCTCTGTTATCCAGGCCTTGGCTGTCCCTGTTATCTGTGGCTCCTTTTCCCACTCTGTCATAAACAGATAGCTAAGGGTTAATGTCTCTTTCACCTGAAGCACCTGACCAGAGGACCAATCAGGAAACCGGATTTTTTCAACTTGGGTGGAGGGAAGTTTGTGTCTGAGTCTTTGTTTTCTGTCTGCCTGCTTTCTCTGAGCTTTGGAGAAGTAGTTTCTGTTTTCTAATCTTCTGTTTCTAAGTGTAAGGACAAAGAGATCAGATAGTAAGTTATATGGTTTCTTTTCTTTGGTATTTGCATGAATATAAGTGCTGGAGTGCTTTGATTTGTATTCTTTTTGAATAAGGCTGTTTATTCATATTTCTTTTAAGCAATTGACCCTGTATTTTGTCACCTTAATACAGAGAGACCATTTGTATGTATTTTTCTTTCTTTTTATATAAAGCTTTCTTTTAAGACCTGTTGGAGTTTTTCTTTACTTCAGGGAAATTGAGTCTGTACTCACCAGGGAATTGGTGGGAGGAAGAAATCAGGGGGAGATCTGTGTGTGTTGGATTTGCTAGCCTGATTTTGCATTCCCTCTGGGTGAAGAGGAAAGTGCTTTTTGTTTCCAGGACTGGGAACGGAGAGGGGGAGTCACTCTGTTTGGATTCACAGAGCTTGTGTCTGTGTATCTCTCCAGGAGTACCTGGAGGGGGGAAGGGAAAAAGGATTATTTCCCTTTGTTGTGAGACTCAAGGGATTTGGGTCTTGGGGTCCCCAGGGAAGGTTTTTCAGGGGGACCAGAGTGCCCCAAAACACTCTAATTTTTTGGGTGGTGGCAGCAAGTACTAGGTCCAAGCTGGTAACTAAGCTTGGAGGTTTTCATGCTAACCCCCATATTTTGGACGCTAAGGTCCAAATCTGGGACTAAGGTTATGATACAGGCCTTGGCTGTCTCTGTTATCTGTGGCTCCTTTTCCCACTCCCATACCTTTTGATAAGAGAAAGGGGAATATCTGAGTCCAACCCAGGCAACCTCCATAGATTCATAGACTTGGGATGTCTACACTGCAGTTAACACCTGGAGCTGGCATAGGTGCCAACTCTGTGGGTGCTCTGGGGCTGGAGCACCCAAAAGGAAAAATTAGTGGGTGCTCTGCACCAACTGGCAGCCAAGCTTCCCTCTGTCACACCCCACCTCCTCCTCCCCCCCCGAGTGCGTTGTGTCCCTGCTCCTCTGCCTACCTCCCAGAATTTTCTGCCCGGCCACCGCCAAACAGCGGTCTGGCAGTGTTAGCATGCTCCAAGATGGGGGAGAGGAGCAGCAATGTGGCGTGCTCAGAGGAGGAGGCAGAGAAGAGACAGGGCTGGGGCGGGGATTTGGGGTAGGAGTTGGAGTGGGGACTTTGGGGAAGGGGTTGGAATGGGGGTGGGAAGAGGTGGGGCAGGGGTGGGGCCTTCTGGAAGGGGTAGAGTGGGGGCAGGGCCAGGGGCGGGGAGGGGTCAAGCACTCATGTAAAAGAGGGGCAGTTGGCACCTATGGTAGCTGGCCTGTGTCAGCTGACTTGGGCTCACAGAGCTCAGGCTAGGAGGCTCTTTAATTGCAATATAGACATTCTTCTTCGAGTGATTGCTCATATCCATTCCAGTTAGGTGTGTGCGCCGCGCGTGCACGTTCGTCGGAAACTTTTTACCCTAGCAACTCCAGTGGGCCGGCAGGTCGCCCCCTAGAGTGGCGCCGCCATGGCGCTTGATATATACCCCTGCCGGCCCACCCGCTCCTCAGTTCCTTCTTACCGCTGTGTCGGTCGTTGGAACTGTGGAGCGTGGCATTGCTGTCCTCCACGTCCCTAGCTCTCCTTCGTTTTACAGTTCATAGTTGTAGTTAGTAGTAAATAGTTGTTAAGTATAGTTAGTTAATTGGTGTATTGTAAATAGTTGTAAATATTTGTTAGCAGGTTGGGGCCGTAGCCCTTCCCGGCACCGGGCCCATGCCTGGTTCGCCAGGCTTCAAACAATGGGCGGCCTGTAAGAAGCCTATGCCGACCAGCAATCTCCAAGACGCGTGCCTAAAGTGCCTGGGGGAATCGCACATCTCGGACAAGTGCCGCATTTGCAAGGCTTTTAAGCCTAGGACAAAAAAGGAGAAAGACCAGAGATTGAGGACTCTCCTTATGGAAGCGGCACTCAACCCGGCAGCTTCGCAGACCGTCGCCTCTACACTGGCACCGGCCCGCGCCGGCACCGGAAAGACGGCCCGGCACTGTCCTTCCCCGGCACCGGGACCCGAAGCAAGGCCCTCGAAGTCTGCGACTCCATCCAGGCAGACTCGAGTGGAACGCCTGGCACCTACCTCGGCCGCGGCACCACCGGCAGGGATCCCGTCGACTCCGGGCCCGGAGGGTCCGTCGAGTCCGGTCCCTCCTAGCTCCCCCATAAGATCTGGGGTTGAGCTATTGGTCCCATCGACGCCGGAGACTTTTGCTTCGGCACGGGACCTGATCGCTCTTACAGAGCCAACTCAGCCTCCACCCCCGGTACTCCCGGTGCGGGTTGTGTCCAGAGACAAGCCGACGATGAGAGCGCCGTCTCAGGACTCACGTTCGCTGTCGAGGCCCCGTCACCGTGGACGCTCCCGATCCCGGCGCCGCTCGCAGTCCCAGCACTGCTCCCCTTGGCGGTACTGGTCGCACTCGCTGCACCGGTCATCCTCCAAACAGTCCCGGTCTGGTTCAAGTCACCAATACCAGCACCGGGACTCTAGGAGCCGTTCCTGCCGGCGATCAACTCCCCGGTCAACCTCCCGGCACCGAGCTGGTGGCAGGTCCCGGTCCCGGTCGACCTCCCGGCACCGTGTCGGTGGCAGGTCCCGGTCCCGATCCCGGCACTGGTATGATTCCCGGTACCGGTCCCCGGCACCGAGAACATCTTCGGCGTCAGGACGAAGGGATCCCTACCAGCCACGTTCGGCCCCTCCATGGCCTTCCAGACAGCCGTCTGTGTCGTCACAGGTGGACAGTGTTTATGCACTGGACATAGACAGGCACGCGGCCCTTTTTCAAGACCCTCCTCCACAGGACCAGGGACTGCAGCAGTGGGGGTTCTGGACACCCTGGGCGTACCACCAAGCCCAGGGCCCCCAGCAGCTTCCCCCTAGGCCTGCGACGACTGAGCACAGGGCGCCGGAGGCATCGCTGTCTCGCCCCCCTCCCTCTCCGGACGGGGAGGATAGGTCCAAACTGCAGGACCCTGAGCTCCCTCTGGAGTCAGAGGCGCGGGCTCAGACAGACCCCCCTATGGACACTCTCTTGCCAGGGGTCTCCTCATCGTCTTCTCCCGATGAGGCAGTGGCAGGCACTTCTTCCACCAGCCCCCCCACTCTCGACCTCAGGGTGCACCAGGACATCCTCAGGCGCGTAGCGCAGAACTTAAACCTGCAAGCTGAGGAGGTCTCCGAGATCGAAGATCCCGTGGTGAGCATCCTCTCCTCAGATGCTCCCACCAGGGTCACCCTGCCCTTTATTCGGACTATCCAGGCCAACGCCAATACGATCTGGCAGTCGCCGGCCTCCATCCCCCCTGCTGCACGAGGCATGGAGCGGAAGTACATGGCCCCCTCCAGGGGCTATGAGTACCTCCATGTTCACCCGACACCGTGCTCCCTCGTAGTTCAGTGGGTGAACGAGAGGGAGCGTCATGGACAAGAGGCCCCAGCTCCCAAGTCAAAGGAGGCCAGGCGTATGGACCTCCTCGGCCGCAAGGTCTATTCGGCGGGGGCCCTTCAGCTCAGGGTTTCCAACCAGCAAGCCCTCCTTAGCCGCTACGCCTTTAACTCTTGGGTGGCAGCGGATAAGTTTAAGGAGCTGTTGCCACAGGAGGCGCGTCAAGAATTTGCGGCAATTCTTGACAAGGGCAAGAAGGTCGCAAGAACCTCGTTGCAGGCCTCCTTGGACGCAGCAGACTCGGCTGCTCGTACCCTCACCTCAGGGGTTACAATGTGCCGCATCTCCTGGCTTCAGGTTTCTGGCCTTCCACCGGAGCTCCAATATACCATCCAGGACCTCCCGTTCGAAGGCCAGGGCCTGTTCTTGGAGAAGACAGACCCCAGACTAAAAAGTCTGAAGGACAATCTGGTCATTATGCGCTCCCTTGGGATGCACACGCCCAGGACACAATGTAGACCCTTCCGGCCGCAACAACAGCAGCAGCGCCGGCCGTACCCCCAGTTCCGCCAGCGGCAGGACCTCAATAGGCGCCGCGGCAGAAATGGCAGACGTAGACAGTCGGGGAACCAAGGGGGGCAGAACCAGAGCTCCTCCAAAGCCCCACCTGGGCCCAAACTTTCGTTTTGAAGGTGCGCCCGAGGGCGCGGTACCAGTTTCCCCCACGGATCCTTCCCCCCCGTTTTCCAACCACCTTTCTTTTTTCCTCCGGGCGTGGACCCAAATAACATCCGACCGCTGGGTCTTACGCACTGTGCAGACGGGATACCGTCTGCAGTTTACGTCTTTCCCTCCCTTCCGCCCCCCACCCTCATCCCTCTTCAGGGACCCCTCTCACGAGCAATTCCTCCGCCAGGAGTGCAGACGCTCCTCGACAAAGGAGCCATAGAGGCGGTTCCGGAGAACGAGAAGGGCAAGGGGTTTTATTCCCGCTACTTCCTCATCCCCAAGGCCAAGGGAGGCCTCAGACCTATCCTCGACCTGCGGGAACTCAACAAACATCTGGTGAAGTTGAAGTTCCGCATGGTATCACTGGGGACCACTATCCCATCTCTGGATCCTGGAGACTGGTACGCCGCCCTCGACATGCAGGACGCTTACTTTCATATCGCCATATTGCCACAACACAGACGTTTCCTTCGGTTCGTGGTCGACCGCCATCAATACCAATTTGCGGTCCTCCCGTTTGGCCTCTCTACGGCCCCGAGGGTATTCACCAAATGCATGGCTGTCGTCGCACATCTTCGGCGCAGTCGCATTCACGTGTTCCTTTACCTTGACGATTGGCTGATTCGGGGCACATCACAGCTGCAGGTCCGCAGCCACGTCCGCAGGATCACCGGCCTCTTTACTACCTTGGGCCTCATTATCAACGTGGACAAGTCCACTCTGCTCCCCACGCAGAGGATAGAGTTCATCGGAGCCATTCTTGACTCCACCTTGGCCAGGGCCCTTCTGTCGTTGACCAGGTTCCAGTCGCTGTCGGCCATCATTCAGCGCTTGCAGGCGGCCCCCCTGACCTCTATAAGGACATGCCTAACCCTCTTAGGCCACATGGCGGCCTGTACATTTGTGACAGGTTATGCGCGGCTCCGCATGAGGCCCCTCCAATCTTGGCTCATCACACAGTACCGGCCGACCAGACATTTGCTGGACACGGTTGTCACCATCCCCCAGGGGGTATTGGATTCCCTCCGCTGGAGGCTAGACCAGTCCGTTGTGTGTGCAGGGCTCCCATTTCATTCGCCCCAACCCTCGGTGTCCCTAACAACGGATGCCTCAGATCTTGGCTGGGGGGCCCACCTGGGAACCCTGAGGACACAGGGCCTGTGGTCCCCTCAGGAGGTGGATCTACACATCAACATGCGGGAGTTGAGAGCGGTCCGTCTTGCTTGTCAAACGTTCTCCCATCAGCTTCGAGGTCGTTGTGTCGCAGTGTTCACCGACAACACGACGACCATGTACTATATCAACAAGCAGGGCGGCACCAGATCCTCTCCCCTATGTCAGGAGGCGATGTGGCTCTGGGACTTTTGTATAGCCCCTCCATTCATCTCACGGCTGCCTTCCTCCCCGGAGTACGGAACACGCTGGCGGACCGCCTGAGCCGATCCTTCCTCTCGCACGAGTGGTCCCTTTGCCCGGACGTCGCCCTCTCACTCTTCCAGAGGTGGGGTTGTCCCCGCGTGGACCTCTTCGCATCCAAGGGGAACAGGAAATGCCAGGCGTTCTGCTCCTTTCAGGGCCGGGAACCCGGGTCAGTAGCGGACGCCTTCCTTATTCCGTGGACGACCCACTTGTTCTACGCGTTCCCTCCGTTCCCACTGGTCCACAAGGTCCTTCTGAAGGTGCGCAGGGACAGGGCCCACGTGATTATGATAGCTCCAGCGTGGCCAGGCAACATTGGTATCCCATGTTGCTGGACCTGGCCATAGCCAACCCAGTCCCCCTGCCCCTTCACCCGGACCTGATCACCCAGGACCACGGCAGACTCTGTCACCCGGACCTCCAGTCGGTGCACCTGGCGGTGTGGCTCCTGCGTGGCTGACCAGATCCAAATTACGCTGCTCTACCCTGGTACGTGAGGTACTCCTGGTCAGCAGGAAGCCTTCCACCAGAGCGACGTACTCGGCCAAGTGGAAGTGTTTCTCCTGTTGGTGCACGGAGAGGGGTTTCCTCCCTATGGAGGCTTCTGTCGCCAATATTTTGGACTACATTTGGTCCCTCAAGCAACAGGGCCTGGCGATATCGTCCCTTTGGGTTCACCTGGCCGCTATCTCCACCTTTCATCCGGGTGGGGATGGCCGCTCGGTTTTCTCTCACCCAACGGTGACCAGATTCCTGAAGGGGCTAGAACGTCTATACCCCAATGTCCGACCCCCTGCCTCTACCTGAGATCTCAACCTGGTTCTGGCTCGGCTCATGGGGAACCCCTTTGAGCCGTTAGCGACTTGCTCCCTGCTCTATCTTTCCTGGAAGACTGCCTTTCTAGTGGCCATTACCTCAGCTAGACGGGTGTCAGAACTCCGGGCCCTCACGGTAGATCCCCCGTATACGGTCTTCCATAAAGATAAGGTACAGCTGAGACCGCACCCTGCCTTTCTCCCCAAGGTGGTCTCAGCCTTTCACGTCAACCAGGAGATCTTCCTCCCCGTCTCTTTCCTGAAGCCTCATTCGTCACGCAGGGAGCAACAACTCCACTCGCTTGATGTCCGTCGGGCTCTCGCGTTTTATGTGGACAGAACCAAACCGTTCCGCAAATCCCCCCAGCTTTTCGTGGCAGTAGCGGACCGCATTAAGGGGCTTCCCATTTCCTCGCAGAGGTTATCCTCGTGGGTAACGTCCTGTATCAGGACCTGCTATGACTTGGCTCACGTCCCTACGGGCTGTGTGACTGCGCACTCTACCAGGGCGCAGGCGTCATCGCTGGCTTTCCTCGCCCGCGTGCCCATCCAAGAGATCTGTCGGGCAGCGACCTGGTAATCGGTCCACACCTTTGCTTCCCATTACGCCCTGGTCCAGCAGTCCAGAGATGACGCAGCCTTCGGCTCTGCAGTGCTCCATGCCGCGACTTCTCACTCCGACCCCACCGCCTAGGTAAGGCTTGTGATTCACCTAACTGGAATGGATATGAGCAATCACTTGAAGAAGAAAAGACGGTTACTCACCTTTGTAACTATTGTTCTTCGAGATGTGTTGCTCATATCCATTCCACACCCGCCCTCCTTCCCCACTGTCGGAGTAGCCGGCAAGAAGGAACTGAGGAGCGGGTGGGCCGGCAGGGGTATATAGCAAGCACCATGGTGGCGCCCTCTAGGGGGCGACCTGCCGGCCCACTGGAGTTGCTAGGGTAAAAAGTTTCCGACGAACTTGCACGCGCGGCGCGCACACCTAACTGGAATGGATATGAGCAACACATCTCGAAGAACAACAGTTACAAAGGTGAGTAGCCGTCTTTTCAAGCTCAGGCTGCTGTCCCAGCTCTGGGACCCACCCACCTCGCAGAGTCCAGTCTTGATTTTAAAATTGCCAGTGATGAACCCACTACAGCCTGTGGTAAGCTGTTTTGATGGGTAATTACCCTCACAGTTAAAAAATTGTGCCTTGATCCTAGTCTGAATTTGTTTTGCTTCAACTTCCAGTCGCTGGATCTTATTGTTCTACCTTTTTCTGCTAGACTGAAGAGCTCATTATCAAAGCTTTGTTTCCCATGCAGGTATTTAAGGACCTTAATCAAGTCACCTTCTCTTTGATAAACTAAATAGATGGAGCAAGTTGAGTCTATCACTACATTATCCTAGCAGATCAGCATTTAGTTTCAACTTCTGGTCTGTCAAGTTAGCTAGTTCAGTACTATGTGATCTGATAATGAGTCTCTGAAGGAAAAAGGGAGCTTGCTGCTGGCTTGGGCAGCCCTTCTCCCTAGCTCTCCAAGCTTCTGCTGACCTCATGTCACCATGGCCTAGCTCCATGTGTGTGGAGTAAGTAAGGCCCTTCATTTTCAGATATCTTTTTTTTTTTGTTGAAAATTTCTTGGGTTTTACAAAATCTATTTGTGTTTTACCAATTTTCCCCCCTCCCACCACCCCAGTTTTGGACTGCTCAACATAATCAGTATTTTCATATACTTAAGAAAATCTAATCCATTACATTAGGTAGATGTGTTGATGTTAGTAATAAATTTGTCTAAGTGCAAATGTGAGGATGTTGGTAAAAGTAAGGTAATTTAGTGGAAAATACACACACATACACACACTATTTGTTGCTTTATTCCATCCTCCCATCTGCTAATATTAACCCTGATATTTATCCAGAAAATTGAATTTTAGTTTCTCTTATTTTCATTCATTTTTAATTTTTGAAATAAATACTGATAAATTACAAGGAAATTTTAAACAAAATACAAAAATGAAAATGAAGGGCTTGGGGGTGGGGGTGGAAGGAAAGAACTTTAAATGAGCTTCAGCTGCTTCTCTCTCTCGCTCTCTCTGTTCCTATTACTAGTTAGATCTGACTCATAGACTTACTACCTACTGCCAGGGCAGAGGTATCTGGGTAGGGAAGCCAACAGTAGCATAGCACATGGGGCCCTGTATACTGTATAATCGTTGTCGAGAGCATGAAAAAAATCAGCATGACAAAATGTGCAGAACAGAAATCTTTGAGCATGTGATGGAGTATATAAACCACACACTGGCAACAAAGGGTGAACAGGAGCCTGAGGTCCCAGTTGGCCCACTTAGTAGCACTTGGAGGGAAGGACAGACCCAGTGTAGTATTAGGCCTAACAGAGGAGGAACTAGAGTTATCACCTGCCTGGTATTTGATCCACCTCACCAGTTATTTATGGATTTGCCAGTTGCCAGAAAAATAACTTAATTTGCCAGTTTTTTTTTAACGTGGATCAAAAGATTTGCATTATCATCACAGTACACTAGGATATCTAATGTTACTGTCCAGCTAAAAATTCTACAGTGTTCCCACTTCCACAGTTCAAGCAACAGCAGATCAAAGCTGTTGAAAATACATCAGCTGTCTGCCCACCAACATGCAAGTGCACTGCGTGTGTGTGTGAGAGAGAGAGGGTTTGAGTCAAATGACCACGAGGAGACAAGTGATGTTATCAATCTTACCTATATGTGTTATCTCTCTCTAGACACTGTAAATGTCTGCTGAAGGGGGTTTTGTGGAGTTGCCTTGTGGTTGGGATTTGGGGTTGTGGCAGGCTTGCCTTGCAGGGGGAGAGGGAGCTGAGTTTTTTGCATTTCAGAGGTGGTAACCCTAGGAGGAATGGACTGGTTAGCGTAGAGGCAAGGCAGAATTATAAAGAGAAAGGAAAAATGGAGGAAGTGAGCATGCCCCACACCGTGCTTAATATGTAATGAAAGAGGTTTGGGGGCTTAAGCAATTTTTTTACTTTCATAACTAATGAAGCAAGCCCAGAGGTGCTGGGACTATTAACTGTCAAGCCCAGAGGTGCTGGGGCTCAGCCTGACAAGCCCTGGCACAAATTAAGCACGGCTCCTACAGTTTTCTGGCTGAGAGGCTTACAGGGAGCAGAAAGACTCCTGCATGGTCAGGGAGTAGGAAAGTTTGCCTGGAGCAGAGCAAGATGGGTGGCAGTACTTGTGAGGAAGCCCTCTGCAGTGACCCTAGAGAAGAGATCTAAGCCTGCTTTTGAACGAAGACACCTGGCTTTAGTGTACTGTAACGCACTGGATATCATGACTAATGCTGTAATGAACCTGTAGGCTAATTACCGGACACTGTCACCACCATCTAATTCAGCATCCAGACATCAGAGGACTACATAGCCTCCTGAGTACAGGGAAGTACAACCTGAAGTCAGAGCAGAGCAGGTTCAGGAGGGAGCCAGAGTCTGCATAAGAGCAGAAGCCCCAGGTCAGACAGCAGGCCATATGGGGGCTGGGATTGGAGGAGCTGAGAACTGGAACTCTGCATTGTCAACCCCAACCTTCAAAAATCATGAGACAGCGGGAGAGAGACATGTCCTGCTGGCACTGAGAACAGCAGGAAGGATGTGAGAGGAGAATACAGGCCAGTAGCAGGACTCATGCTGGTCATGAATTTTTCCACTGGAATGATTTTCCGATGGAAAATTCACTTTCCACAAATTCAACATTTTCCACAGGAAAATTTCAGTTTTGCCAAAAAAATTGTTTTTTTTGTTTGGAAAATTGTTCATGGCTTTATGGCTTCCCTGCTCCTTGACAGCCCATTTGGCGAGCTGCTGGAAAGCCTGAGCTTCTGGGCTCCCCAGCTGCCAGGCTTCCTGAGCTGCTGTCATGGTATAACCCCCACTCTGAACCTTAGCATCCAAAAGATGGGGTACCAGCATGAATCCCCCTAAGCTTAATTACCAACTTAGATCTTGTAGTGCTGCCACCAACCAGGACTTGCAGTGCCTGGTATACTCTGGTCCCCCCAAAACCTTCCCAGAGGACCCCAAGACCCAGACCCCCTGGATCTTACACCAGGAAAGTACCCTTACCCCCACCATTGCCTCTCCCAGGCTTTCCCTCCCTGGGTTACCCTGGAAGATCACTGTGATTCAAACTCCTTGAATCTTAAAACAAAGGGAAATGCACCTTCCCCCCTCCTCTTTCTCTCCCTGTCTCCCACCAATTCCCTGGTGAGTACAGACTCAATTCCCTTGAGCCTCAACAAGGGGAAAAAATCAATCAGGTCTTAAAAAAGAAAAGTTTTTTAATAAAAGAAAGAAAAAAAGTAAAAGTTGTCTCTGTAATTAAGATGGTAAAAGTTACAGGGTCTTTCAGCTTATAGATGCTAGAGAGAAGCCTTCCCCCCAGCACAAATACAAATTAAAATCCTTCCATCAAAATACACATTTGCAAATAAAGAAAACAATCAAAAAGACTAAACCGCCCTTCTACTTGTACTTACTATGTGAACAGAAAATTAGAGAGCCTGTAGGTATGTCTGGTCACTCTCAGAACCCAGAGAGAACAACAGACAAACAAACAACACAAAACAAAGACTTCCCTCCACCGAGATTTGAAAGTATCTTGTTTTTTGATTGGACATCTGGTCAGGTGGTCCAGGTTCACTGCTTGTAACCCTTTACAGGTAAAAGAGATATTAACCCTTAACTATCTGTTTATGACAGCTGCCCAGCTCCCTGTCTATGGCTGGGCTCCAAGCAGCTTACGGAGTCTTGGAAACAATTTGAAAATGTTCAGAATAAAATGTTGTTTTTCCTTTTTCAAAATAACATTTTGGAATTCTTGGTCTGCAGGAAATTCCAACTTTTCAGGTTTTGGTTCTATTTCGGAATGTGTGTGTAGGGGGGAAGGGAGTTGTGGTTTTTGGACGTGTGTTTCTTTCATTTTTTTTTTAATTTTGGAGTTTCCCTTTGTCATAAACAGATAGTTAAGGGTTACTGTCTCTTTCACCTGTAAAGGGTTAACAAACAGTGAACCTGGAACACCTGACCAGAGGACCAATCAGGAGACAAGATACTTTAAAATCTCGGTGGAGGGAAGTCTTTGTTTGTGTGTTCTTTCTTTGTCTGTTGTTCTCTCTGGGTTCTGAGAGGGTAACCAGACGTACCTACAGTCTCTCTACTTTTCTATTCAAATAGTAAGTAACAGTAGAAGGCTGTTTAGTCTTTTTGATTGTTTTCTTTATTTGCAAATGTGTATTTTGCTGGAATGATTTTAATGTGTATTTGTGCTGGGGGGAAGGCTCCTCTCTAGTGTCTATAAGCTGAAAGACCCTGTAATATTTACCATCTAAAATACAGAGACAACTTTTACTTTTTTTTCTTTCTTTTTATTAAAAGTTTTGCTTTTTAAGACCTGACTGATTTTTTCCCCTTGTTGAGGCTCAAGGGAATTGAGTCTGTACTCACCAGGGAATTGGTGGGAGACAGAGAAAGAGAAGGGAGGGGGGAAAGGTGGAATCCCTTTGTTTTAGATTAACGGAGCTTGAATCTGTATTACCTCTTGGGGAGGGGGAAAGAGGACGGGGAAAGGTGCATTCCTCTCTGTTTTAAGATTCAAGGAGTTTGAATCACAGTGATCTTCCAGGGTAACCCAGGGAGGGAAAGCTTAGGAGAGGCAACTGTAATAACCTTAGTCCCAGATTTGGACCTTAGCGTCCAAAATATGGGGGTTAGCATGAAAACCTCCAAGCTTAGTTACCAGCTTGGACCTGGTACCTGCTGCCACCACCCAAAAAATTAGAGTGTTTTGGGACACTCTGGTCCCTCTGAAAAACCTTCTCTGGGGACCCCAAGACCCAAATCCCTTGAGTCTCACAACAAAGGGAAATAATCCTTTTTCCCTTCCCCCCTCCAGGTGCTCCTGGAGAGATACACAGACACAAGCTCTGTGAATTCAAACAGAGTGAATCTCCCTCTCTGTTCCCAATCCTGGAAACAAAAAGTACTTTCCTATTCCCCCAGAGGGAATGCAAAGTCAGGCTAGCAATCCAACACACAAATCTCCCCGATTCCTTCCTCCCACCAATTCCCTGGTGAGTACAGACTCAATTTCCCTGAAGTAAAGAAAAACTCCAACAGGTCTTAAAAGAAAGCTTTATATAAAAAGAAAGAAAAATAAGTACAAATGTTCTCTCTGTATTAGATGATACAACACAGGGTCAATTGCTTAAAAGAATATTGAATAAACAGCCTTATTCAAAAAGAATACAAATCAAAGCACTCCAGCACTTATATTCATGCAAATACCAAAGAAAAGAAACCATATAACTTACTATCTGATCTCTTTGTCCTTACACTTAGAAACAGAAGACTAGAAAGTAGAACTACTTCTCCAAAGCTCAGAGCAAGCAGGCAGCCAGAAAACAAAGACAAAGACACTCAAATCCCTCCACCCAAAGTTGAAAAAATCCGGTTTCCTGATTGGTCCTCTGGTCAGGTGCTTCAGGTGAAAGAGACATTAACCCTTAGCTATCTGTTTATGACAGCAACGGTGGGGGGAAAGAGTTTACTTTCCTTGTGTAAGATCCAGGGGGTCTGGGTCTTGGGGTCCTCTGAGAAGGTTTTGGGGGGACCAGAGTATACCAGGCACTGCAAGTCCTGGTTGGTGGCAGCACTACAAGGTCTAAGCTGGTAATTAAGCTTAGGGGGGATTCATGCTGGTACCCCATCTTTTGGAAGCTAAGGTTCAGAGTGGGGATTTACGCCATGACACCCTTGGAACAGGATTGCTAGTTTCCAGCTAGCTCTAATCAGGACCTTTTTATTTTTTATACCCTGAACTGGATTGTCCCTAGAGGCTGAGTTAGGAACTGCTGAGTTCCTCTCTTTTTAGTTATAACTGCTAAAGAAAAGGCACATAAGCATTTTATTGCTGGCAGCCTTAGTAACATGGATAATCAGATGAACATGATCTCCCAGTGTGATGCGGTGTAATGTATTATGTAACATGAGGAAAGCTGGCATATCTAGGCCCATCAATAATTACACATTAATAACAGGAATGTTACTGTAACTAAAATGGGAAGGCATTTGTGTTGTATTAAGAATAGAGCATCTTTGTTTTATGGTTGATGGGCCATAAATTTATGAGAAACAGAAAGCAGTGATTTTTTTAGCATGTTGACATCAGCTGTCAAGAAAAAGTAAAGAAATCCCTTGTGAACAGGGGACCTTTTTCATCTGAAAATACTATATCTTGATAAAAAGCTATCACATTATCTACCTTGCTCAAGATTCATTTCAGGTGGTGGATGCAGCATCTCTAATTTACAATCTGGATGGTTTTTACTGGAAGTGTGTTTAAGGACCCAGAGGACCTTATTTTTTGTCCGTTTCTATTTTTAACATTCTGATGGCTTGTAGATCTACCCTTTTCCATTCATTGTAGAGGATTCTTTTATTGTAACATTTTCCAGGGCTGTTAAGCTGTGACAACCCGAATGAGAGAGAGAGAGAGAAAGTTATGGGTGAGATTTGTAAAGGCCCTGTTGAAACACAATGCAAAATCCTTTGCCACAAGAGTGAGATACTTTTAAAACCAACTTGAATCAAAAATGAAGTAGACGACCTCATCCTGACCCTGGCTCCATGATGAAACAGGGGCATCTTTCACATAGCTGAAAAATGTAGTCCGGGGGCCCAGTCCTCAGCAGGTGTAAATCAAGCTATCTTGAAGTCTGTTAATTCCACTAAAGTCAAAGGTGCTTTGTTGATTTACCTCAGTTGAATATGGGGGTTTCCTGAATCATGGTTTATGGGCTAAATAGCACCCTCCCTGGTTTATTTCTACCTAGGAGACAGGAAGTTCCACATGTTCTGAAACATGGAGTTTCCGGTTGATTGTGGGGGAGCTGGTGGGGTTTGCTGTGCTGAGAGGAAGAGGGTTTGACTTCTGGCATCCATGGATCTCTGGAGATCACCCAGAGCTCAGGCCCATCTTTTTGGGGGCTCTGTGTCTCCAACTAGTTCCTACCTCATTTCTCTCTTCGCAGCTCCCCCAGTGTCCCTACCAGCTATTGGTTCCAAAGCCCACTTGTGGTATTGCCTCATTGTAAGGGAATCCAGGTTGACTGATTTGGCATTAACACCTTGATAATGCCCCACCTCCAATATCTGATTGAATGGTGACAGTGGCATACAGAACAGCAGTCCTCTGCCTCAGCCCTCTCTGTGGTCACCTACAAGGCCACTGTACAGGCATGTATTGAGTTTGAAGCCAGCATTCTCCCCTCTTCTCATTCCCACTCCCAGATCTGCTTTCTTCCTCCCTTCTACAAGAAGAAGAAAACATTTAGTGCAGAATGTGTGACCTAAAGAAGCCTGTACACTCAGTTTTTCACTAGTCTAGCTGAAATCTTTGTTTTTTGCTAACAAAGAGATCGAGATCCTAAATGTTCTCAATTAATTTACATGATTTTTCTTTTAGTTTTGCATCCTGGCAGGCTAAATAGTATAATATTATGATGTGCTATCACCTGGCTTCTTTGAATCAAGATTGGATTCCTTTCTAAAAGATGCTGTAACTCAACTGCAACTTATAGGACTCGATACAGGAGTCACTGGGTGAAATCCTCTGGCCTGTGTTATACAGGAGGTCAGACTACATGATTTTAATGGTCCCTTTCAGCCTTAAAGTCTATGAACTGTGAATTAAAATATATGAATAAAAGAAGTGTAAAATATAAATAAATATATTAAAATGGAAGTGTGCACCTGTATGTCCAGGCTTCACATAGTACATAGGCATGTATGAGCTTGTACAGAATCTTTCCAATATTGTTATAACTTGCCTTTCTGCTACTAGCATAGCATTGCAACTATGTGTAATACATAAGCCAGAAAGAACTATGTTTGGGTATGTGCAGTGATCGGCCTTGGCCAACCATTTTCTTTACATATTCAATATACTAATTTGATATTTTTGTCATGTGAAGTCCATTAATATTAGAAGGAGACACAGACTGAAATTTCCCCACCTATTTATAGATGCAGGGAGGTTGCTTTTGCCTTCAATACTTCAATACAAGGACAACACATCAGTTATGGTCAGTGCCCGGTTTGATTTTTCACTACAGCTATGTAAAAGTATTTTGTTTTGGTTTAATTCACATAGACTTGTGCTCTTATCTTCAATTGTCACTTTGTGCAACAGTAATATGAAGGCAAAGTGTGGGTTGTGTCCCTCTCTAATGGCTGGTCGGCGGAGGGATAACAGCCTGTTATAGCTACCAGCTGGTGGAACTGTTCCTTTAGCTCAAGTTGGTGAGGCTTGTGCTTTCAGCTCTAAAGGCCCCACTTTCAATCCTTGTTGCTCATTCAGGCAAGGGCTTGTTTTACAATTCAGTAGAAACCATCATGGCAAAAACATGCATTATTGCCAATTTCAAAATCATAAGTTGACCCAGAACTGAAACTGGACACTAAAGGATTTCAAACATTTTTATGACATAACCCTAATTTTCCACCTTAAACTTACCTTGGCCTAAGCAGAACTATTATATAAAGTAAAAAGGAATTAGCCTTCAAAAATCTACTTAATAGTCTTCCACTTTTATACTGTCTTTCAGTGGAATTATAGCTATGTATGTATACCACATGAAACTGTGATGCCTTTTATTTACATTGCACTGAACATGTTCATTGCTAAATATTCTCCCTGTGTGTAGAGTTCAGCAGCCATTTTGTTCTTAGAATTGCTGTAGCCTATAACAGGAGAGATGCAAATACTGCACTCTCTCATGCAGTCTTTACTTTTGTTCTTTCTTCATGTTGTTTTCCTTAACATAAATACAAGTAATTTTAGATTGAAAGAACCTGTGTTGCACTTTATGTATGGAAATGTAACAAGATTAATAGGTTCAAAATTTAACTTGTCTTTCTCCTGCATTTGTTTGTAAAGACCTGTAATCTGTGCATATGTTCCCCCCATCCCCCAGTACTACTTATGTGGCTTTTTTATTAACTTGAGAGAGAAAACAAAACAAACAAGCAAAACCCCAATCCTGGCAGCCCATCATTTACATTTTTACAATAACGCTCATTTTACTCCAGGATGGAGGAAAATCATTTAGCAAGGAAACAGATTTCAGTTTCGAGTTTCCAAACCATCATTATGAACAATGAGGCCAGAAAATACATTTAAAAATGTTAAAACACTTTGACAGCATAATTTTAGGTGAGATTCAAGAGGATATTTGGATAATGCTTGTTTCTTTACACTAAAGCTGTCATCCTCCTTCTCTTGAAGTCAGTGTGACTTTGAGTACCGATATCAAACAAAGTAGTGTACTGTAGTGTCTGGAACTCCATGATAATTAGTTTTCTGATTAAATCAAATGAGCATAGGGTCATTGCGATTTAAGTAAATACTTTCTGGTGGAAATCTAAACTTGAATTACTCCAAGATTTGAGCTTGATTTAAAAGGTTTACTACTGAATCAATGTAAATATTAACACCTCTTAAAAAAAAAGGGCAAATTATCAGCCCTCAAGGTTTACTTTATTAAAAATTACAGTTATATAGCACAAAATGACACCCCCCCCATTGAACTAAATGCAGCACCACTTGGAAAAGACTCATTGTGTGGTTTAAATACATTTTATAACATCCTGTTCATTCTGTTACATTACTTTTGTTGGCACTACACTTGAATTTTGTGTGCCAGAATAATCTTCCTGCTATATTCCATATATATCTTGTTACTGAAAAGATTATTTTCACTTATATTATTTTATTAGTCAGTGTTACGTTGCTCTGTTATAAAGAAATAACATTTTACTGAACATATGGAGTTTATTTTTCACCTCCAAGAAGCAAAACACTTAACCGTTAATTTGAAAGAAAAAAAAAAAACAATGAAGGTAGCAAAAGCCCTGGGCATCCAAACACTTAAGGACATGCATAACTTACTGCCTTAGAGTAGTCCCATTAAACCCAAAGAGAATAAAGCTATGCAAGTGCTTAGCATTAGCAAGGTTAGGGCCTAAATGACAACTGGGTAGTTTCCTCTCACATCCTTTACAAAACCTAAACATCTGAAAATAGTTTAAAATGAAAAGTTTAGGGCATGTTAAATCTTCCATTGCCCACGTTATATATTAGAGCTGTCAATTAATCGCAGGTAACTCATGCAATTAATTCAAAAAAATCACGATTGATAGCAGTTTTAATTGCACTGTTAAACAATAGAATACCAATTGAATTTATTAAATATTTTTGGATTTTTTTCTAAATTTTCAAATATATTGATTTCAATTACAACACAGTAAACAAAATAGACAGTGCTCACTTTCTATTGTTTTTTATTACAAATATTTGCATTGTAAAAATGGCAAACAAAAGAAATAGTATTTTTCAATTCACCTCATCAAATACTGAAGCGCAATCTCTTTATCTTGAAAGTGCAACCTACAAATGTAGATTTTTTTGTTACATAACTGCACTCAAAAACAAAACAATATAAAACTTTAGAGCCTATAAATCCACTCAGTCCTACTTCTTGTTCAGCCAATCACTAAAACAAACAAGTTTTTTTACATTTACAGGCTATAATGTTGCCTGCTTCTTATTTACAATTTCACCTGAAAGTGAGAACAGGTGTTCGCATGGCATTTTTGTAGCTGGCATTGCAAGGCATTTATGTGCCAGATATGCTAAACATTCATATGCCTCTTCATGCTTTGGCCACCATTCCAGAGGACATGCTTCCATGCTGATGATGCTAATTAAAAAATAATACATTAATTAAATTTGTGGTTGAACTCCTTCGAGTTCTCCTACTCTGTTTTACCTGCAGTCTGCTATATATTTCTTATTACAACATTCTCTGATGGTGACCTAGCACAGAACATGTTGTTCATTTTAAGAACACTTTCACTGCAGATCTGACAAAACACAAAGAAGGTACCAATGTGAGATTTTTAAAGATAGCTACAGCACTTGACCCAAGCTTTAAGAATCTGAAGTACCTTCCAAAATCTGAGAGGGACGAGGTGTGGAG
Source organism: Gopherus flavomarginatus (assembly GCF_025201925.1). NCBI lineage: Eukaryota > Metazoa > Chordata > Testudines > Testudinidae > Gopherus > Gopherus flavomarginatus. The sequence goes on from NC_066617.1 coordinate 333,947,798, forward strand.
CAACTTTCAGAAGTCTTAAAAGAGCAACACTCTGATGCGGAAACTACAGAACCTGAACTACCAAGAAAGAAAATCAACCTTGTGCTGGTGACATCTGACTCACATGATGAAAATGAACATGCATCAGTCTGCACTGCTTTGGATGGTTATTGAGCAGAACCTGCTATCAGCATGGATGCATATCCTCTGGAATGGTGGCTGAAGCATGAAGGGACATATGAATCTTTAGTGCATCTGGCATATAAATATCTTGCAACACCGGCTACAACAGTGCCATGAGAATGCCTGTTCTCACTTTCAGGTGATATTGTAAACAAGAAATGGGCAGCATTGTCTCCTGCAAATGTTAACAAACTTATTTGTCTGAGTGATTGGCTGAACAAGAAGTAGGACTGAGTGGACTTGTAGGCTCTAAAGTTTTACATTTGTTTTATTTTTGAATGCAGCTTGTGATACAGGAGGGCCAGGAAGCAGTGGTTGAAGGGAAATATATAAGCCCTAGGTTAGTTAAGGTGTGGTTCCCTGTAGACTAGAGAGGGTTGCTACAGGTTAATTGGAGCACCTGTAGTCAAGAACCTAATAAAACCCCCTGCTTCAGAGAAGGAGATAGGACTGGAGCTTGGAGGTGTATTGCTGAGACTTGAGAGACCAGAGAACCAAAGGAAGGGAGACTCTGCCCCAGTATCAAGGACTGAGGTTAACCCTACCGAAGGGGGAAGAGGGTAAGACACCTGTAGGGTGTGAGAGGAGCTGGTGCTCAGAGTGAGGAGAAAATCCAGGACCCCTTCCTCATCACTTCCCTCCTCGACCACCCTCCTGGGCCACTAGCGGGGCCCTCGGTGCCCCCACCAAGAAAAGCACGGGACCCATCATACCAACATCGGCCATTTCGTCACAAGCTATTTTTTATACATAAATCTACATTTGTAAGTTCAACTTTCATGAGATTGCACTACAGTGCTTGTATTAGGTGATTGAAAAATACTATTACAGTACTTTTTTTTACAGTGCAAATATTTGTAATAAAAAATAAATATAAAGTGAGCACTGAACACTTCGCATTCTATGTTGTAAGTGAAATCTATATATTTGAAAATGTAGAAAATACCCAAAACTATTTAAATAAATGATACTCTATCATTGTTCAACAGTGCGATTTATCGCTTGATGAATCGTGATTAATTTTTTTAATCGCTTGACAGCCCTAAAATATATAAATATAAACGTACTGGGACAGATTCATTGTTGTTGTGCACTCCAGCTGCTTTGCACTGCTCTGGCAACATGAAACAGCTGTAAATCAGGCTTAACTGGCCACCCAGTGTACATCTACACTGCAATTAGACATGCATGACTGGCCCAGGCCAGTCTTTGCAGGGATCTGGCTAAGGGGCTGTTTAATTGCAGTGTAGACATTTGGACTTGGGCTGGAGCCCAAGCTCTGGGATCCTCCCACCTCACAGCCCTAGAGCTCAGGCCCCAGCCCGAGCATCTACACTGCAACTGAACAGCCCCTGAGCCCGAGGCCAAGCCCAAGTCAACAGGCATGGACCAGCTGTGGGTTTTTAATTGCAGTGAAAACATACCCTCAGTCTAATAGTAGGGGCTGGGTTTACTGCTGCTTTGTCATGCTAGAGCAATGTAACGTACCCAGTGCACCAGAGAATTTGGTCCAATATTATCCAGGACAAAAAAAGCATCGTTCTTCTCAATACAACAACCTGAACTATGGCACATAATAAATATTATTCTTCATAATCAATTCCCAGAGGTGTAAACGGCATAAAATCCCTTTGGGAAACAAAAAGCAAAATAAAGTATGCATTACTGATGCATGGTGATCAGCCTCTAATGCAAGATATGGTTGCCCACTGTTGTATCTTAAATCAATAGTTCTGCCCTTTTCCTGTTAATTAATCTATACAGCATTCTTGTCAACAGCAGCAAGCATAAGTCCTTTACCAGAACTTCTGCTGTCACTTGTGATATATATTAAACAGACACAATCAGCTCAAATGTACTGGGTTATGTGGAATCCCTCTCCCATGAGCTGACAGTTTACGTTTCTATTTTCTTTGACTTTGCTCAGAAATGTGGAGTTCTGACAGGTAAATCTTAGTCTGGTGTTTTGAAGGCCCTTGGAAACATAGGCTTTGGAGTGAGCAGCTGCATTTGAGTCATGACCCTCAGGCCCTGGGCTGCTGTCACATGCAGGACAATGCCAGGAGGACAAGAAGAGAAGCTCCCAGGGAACTGAGCCAGTTCTTCACAGTGCATAATTTCTACAACAAATCTAACCCATTTTCTAGTCACAAATTATCCATGAACAAACTGTGATTTGTATAAAAATTTTGTTTATTCAAAAATACTAGACAGCTGGTGTTATATAAATGTATTTCAGCTGATGAGTTGCTCATAAACGTCTCATTGTGTCTATTGCTTCAGGTATTCACTATTTGTAAGGGGTCTGATCCAGCAAGATGCTAAACACTTCAGGGGGACAGGGGGCAATGATGAGCACCCTCCATTTGCCTCTGGCCAGCCCCAGTTTGTAATGTGTGGGTCATCACTCAAGACATACAGCACTGTTTCTGCTCCCTGACTGGAGGATTCTCAAGCCTACAGGCAAGCTTATTTCTGGCATTTCCTCACTTTTGAGTGCTCAACTTTGCAACTTTAATAATGGTCTTCTAATGTAGGTTTTGTGTGCAAGTCTCTAGGTTTTTAACAAAAGCAAACTGAAAAAACATCCCACTTCCATTCTCCTCACATAACAAGTCCATGTCTCCTCCTCACAAGCTTCTCATTCCACGCCCAGTCTCCTTGCCTTGCAAATACCATTCTCCCCACTCCAGACTCCCAGATGTTGTATCCTTGGGGGCAGCCGGTTTAGGAAGAAATCACTTGAGGCCAGACAGCAGACAGCTAACAAAACTACCATTTATTTACAGACACAGAGCTCACCTCACCGGCCAAAGCTGGCTGGGCTATCCCCTAATAATCTAACTCAGTTGCCATAGGAACAAAAACCATGACAACCAGATACACAACATATTCCTCCCTCCCCCAATAAGAACATCCCCTAAATAAAACACACACTAGACTAGAGAAGGAGGGTAGACTGCCTCCATTCCCGGCTAAACCCTGGGGATTATTTTGCCCCATAACTGTGGGTTCACCCTAGCTAAAGATCCAGCTGATGAGGAGGCCTTCTGTCTCTAGGTGGATTATGGTGAACTTCTGGTGTTGTTGCACCTGAAAGTACCATGAGCTCAGGGTCCACAGCACGAATGGGTGAGGAGGTGGTATCAGCTCGTACTGGGCAAAGGGGTATCTCAGCCGCCGGCAGTAATGGAGGAGAACAGTCAGGAACAGGTGATTCGTGATTCAGTGTCTCACCAGAAGAGGTGAAGTCAGACCACTCAACTTCAGATGTGTCCTGAGGACTGGCATGACCTGGCAACAGCTGATCTACATGTCACCGCCAGGTAAGATTCTCTGCAGTCCAGACTGTGCAGGAAACAGGTTCAGTTTGAGTGATGATCGTGGCAGGGACCCATTTAGCTCCAGAAGTATAATTCCAAGCCAAAACTGGCTGTCCCGGGCTAAAGGTTTGGTCTTTTGCTCTGGGTGCCCATCTGATGACTTGATATTGCTGCTAACGTTGCACAATTTGTCGGGGTTCAGAAGGTTTCAGCAGATCAAAGCAAGTGCGCAGCTGTCGCCCCATCATTAGAAAGGCCGGGGATGCCTTGGTCGTAGCATGAGGTGTGTTTCTGTAGGAAAGTAAGAAGGTATCCAGACACTTTTGAATGGAGTGTTGTCCCCTTGCTGATTTCAAAGTGTGTTTCATTGTCTGCACAAATCTTTCAGCTAATCCATTGGTGGATGGATGATATGGTGCTGAAGTGATGTGGTGTATCCCATTTGCTTTCATAAAATTTTGAAAATCCTGAGAGATGAACTGCAGTCCGTTGTCGCTCACAAGTTGTTCTGGCAGACCGAAACGACTAAAGTTTTTGGATAGTACTCTCTGCAGTAGTGGTCTGCATTATAGAGACTTCTGGCCATTTATAATGGCATCTACTGCCACCAAGAACATGCTTCCTTCAAGGGGGCCAGTGAAGTCAACGTGAATACGTTGCCATGGGTTTTCAGGCCAGTCCCATGGGTGTAGGGGTGCCCACTGGGGTGCATTCCTCACACCCTGACATGACAAACAAGCTTTTGTCTTCTCTTCAATAGCACTGTCCAATCCAGGCCACCAAAAATAGCTTTGTGCAATTTCCTTCATGCGCACTATTCCAAAGTGACCGGAATGCAGCTGTTCTAACATCTGTGATCTCAGTGGTGGTGGAATCAGTTCCATGCATATAGGTTTGCCATCCAACAACGGGGTTACCCAGTATTCATGTGAGCCCACTGCCAAAGACAAAAGATGCAGTGGCACTTCCTCTTGCGATGAGGTGTCACCTTGATCATCCTGGGTTTGCTCTAGGGTATGCAGGGTTCCTCTTTTTGTCGGCCAGACCACAGGACTCTTTTTCTTTTGTTTACAGGCACACTCAGTGTGTCCCTTTTTGCCATAGTGTCGACACACCAGGTCCTTACACCAGCATTCTGATGCCTGGTGACCCGGCTTACCACAGCGGTAACATTCCTGACTCTGCACAGTTTTGTGGGTAGGTTCTTGTAACACTTTCTGCATCCTAGGGGATGCACCGACGTATTGCGCCTCCCTTGTAGCCAGTTACATGGAGACAGCAATATTAACAGCCTTCTGTAATGTAAGCTGAGCCTCTGTCAGTAGGCACTTCCGTATAGCTTCACTGTACAGGCCACGCACTAACCTGTCACGCAGGGCATCATTTAACATCTCCTTAAATTCACAGTGTTCTGCTAGCTTTTTTAAAATTGCTACAAATTGTACCACTGTTTCATCTTCTTTTTGGTCTCTTTTGTGGAACTTATATCTTTCAGCAATTACCAGTGGTTTGGGGGAAAAATGGGACCCCAGGATTTCTACAACGTCACTGTAAGATTTAGTCTCAGCTTAACAGGGTGTAGTAAGCTGCGTAGCAGGGAGTAGGTTTTAGCCCCTACAACACTTAAGAATATTGGCACCTTCTTCTCTTCTGTAATGTCATTTGCAATAACAAAAAGTTCAAAACGCTCAGTACACACATGCCATTGCACTATATTCTCATCAAAAGGTTCCAGTGGCCCGGTCAGAGTAGCCATGATTTTTAGTTTCATTTTCACAGTCAGTGCAAACAAGCAGTATTTTTGTTTGTTCTTTACCTTGACTTCTACTTCCTTCTGTTACTGGAGCAGCACCAGAATCCCATCTCTCATCTCCACTTGTTGTATTCTTGGGGGCAGCCAGTTTAGGAAGAAATAACTTGGGGCCAGACAGCAGATAGCTAACAAAACTACCATTTATTTACAGACACAGAGCTTACTCTGTGGGGGGGAGGGATAGCTCAGTGGTTTAAGCATTGGCTTGCTAAACCCAGGGTTGTGAGTTCAATCCTCAAGGGGGCCATTTAGGGAACTAGGGTAAAAATCTGTCTGGGGATTGGTCCTGCTTTAAGCAGGGGGTTGGACTAGATGATCTCCTGAGGTCCCTTCCAACCTTAATATTCTATGATTACCTGACTGGGCTATCCCCTAATAATCTAACTCATTTGCCATAGGAACAAAAACAATGACAACCAAATACACAGCACCAGACTCCTTCCCACTCCCAGCTGCTAGCTTCCACCCCAGTTTCCCCTCCCAGCTCCTTGTTTGATCAGCTTCTCTTTTCATCCGGCCTCCAATCACCCTTCCCCCCATGTTGCCTATCCCCACCAACTCTGTTCCAGTTTCCCTACCCAGTCTTCATGTCCAAGTTCACTCTCTCCCCCTCTCATAGCTCCTTGTCCCAATCTCTTTGGCCAGTCCCAATTTTCCCTCTGCAATCTGGCTCCTTGTCAAATCTGTCTTCCCTTCCCCCACCTCCCTCCTCCTGCCCTGCTAGTTCCTAGTTTCCTTGTCAAACTGCTCCCAGACTCCTTCCCTGGCACTTCATCTGAACTCAATCTCCCTGTACCCCACTGAATCCAAGCCCAACTCTTATTACTCTCCCTTAGATACCAGGTCCAGTCTCCTCGCCCAGCTTGTCCAGTCTCCACAACTCACAGTCTTCCCCTTCCAGTCCCAGTCTCCTCCCCAGGCTTTTTGTTCCTATCTATTCCACTCACCCACCAACCCTTCCATGTGTCTGGTCCTCCTCCTCTCTACATTTGAGTCAGGCATCTTCTTTCTCCACACTCTGCAGGGGGACCATTGAAAGCCAGGGAAATAGTCTCCCTGCTCTCAGTTATGGGGCTTGGCCTTGGCCCTGGCCCACCCGCAGCAGCAATTGTAGGGAAAATCCTATTCAGCCCCAGGCTGGAGCATGCCCATGCAGATGGAATCTTTGGGGAATCCATTTGCAAACTTTTAGTAAGTCTTTACTGAGCATGTGCGTTCTGCAATTTTCAAAAGGCCATAAATTGGTCAAATTTGGATAGATTTTCACAGGGGCAGCAAACGGCACATCTCTGATAACAAGACTACCTACCTCATGCCACATTTTGAATCCATGCTCCAAAGCAAAGAGGCACTAGAGCTTCTCAAAGAACAGGTCACCAGAATTTTTAATGTGAGCTAAAGGACATCTTTTTCACTCACCTCAGTCTTGAATATGGCTGAACCATTTGATCTGAAAAGTTCCAGAAAAATTCTGCCTGATACAGACAACCATCATGGGAGATTTCAGAACAAACAGTTAAAATCTGGGAAGTTATAAACAACTGAAAATAGGAAAATACCAGTCTCATCCATAAAGCACTGTAGACAAGTGCATCACCAGCTGGCATGCCCCCTTGTGGCTAGGTGCAACATTTCAGGAGTGGCTCAACAGCTGTGCCAACTATCACAATTTTTTTCACTTGTGACATGATTTTGGCTGGTGCCGGAGCCAGTCTTGCAATGATCAGAGAAGTTCCAACTTGCTGGTGAATTTGAGCCCTCTACCCCATTTGCCTGCCCCCTGGGGCTGAGCAACCAATCAGAGCTGCTACAAGAACAGTTTGGTCTCCCAGTCCTCCTCCTCTGGGCAAGCTCAAGCTGCTCTCACAGGAGGACGGGGGAAGGAAGGAGCTAAAGAGCCCAGCAGCTCAGTGCAGCTCTGCACCCTCCCCTCCTCTGAGCAATGAGAACAGGATGGTGCCACTGCTCCTTCCCCACATAGCTTCTGGCCTGGGTAGGGCAGAGGGGACCCTGCTGCAGCTCCCCACTGGGCCTGGGAGAGAGCCTGCACCCCTAGATGGAGCCTGCACCCCAATCTCTTGCCCCAGCCCACTGAAAGTGAGTGAGGATGGGGGAGAGCGAGCCACCGAGGGAGGCGGAATGTAGTGAGTGTGGGGCAAGGCCTCAGGGAAGAGGTGGGGAAGGGGCATGACTCTGGATGTGGAATTAGAAAGTTGGTAACCTTGTCTTCACACCATGCTTTAATGGGTTTGCACAGTGTAACTAATATGGAATTCACTAAACCCTTGTCAGTGACACTTCATATAGTATGGCCTAGGCTAGTTGAAAAAAAATAATCAAAACTTTTTGACAGAAAATTGGGCTTTTGACAAAATGAAATTTTTCTTGGAAAGTGTCACAGTTGAGAAGGCCCCGGTGGTTGTGATGCCTCAACTGTTTAGACTGGTGTATGTGCCGTCTCTTGTGCTTGAATTCTGTCCTTAGGTGCATGCACACAACTCCCATTGACTTCATGTGTATAGTACAGTAGAGTTTGGCCAAGATAATGAAATATAGCAAGTCTGAATAGGCTGCTGTGCTGTTTTGTGTGCAAATGACTTTGTGAAGCTATTTAAATTGCTTTATTCTTGGGATATCAATAATTGACTTAAGCTGCTCCCAGTAGCCTGCATTACTCGGTGTGTTAATTCACTCACTGTATCATGTAAATTGTTCAAGGCCACATTAAAAAGGCTCTCCACATCGATTTCTGTGATACAGTGATTCGGTGTTAGGAAATCTATACCTTTTATGCAATTGTTTTTACTTGGAGTTTAGATGTACTTAGTTATAATCAATGTAGGCTGATTTTCGCATAAAGTACAAACCAAAGAACAACATGACATTGTGTGTGATCTCTACATTTGAACTAACTAAAAATAAGAGTAAAAACAGGCAGCTTTTGGGAATCAGTCTCTTCGTCAGGCCCTGGGAAAGAAAAGCCATGGTAGAAGTGTATATTTCCCATGGATTGATGAGAAAAGATTATGCTTCTTGAAAGCATTTCTTTTTTTTTATGTTTATTTTCCAGTCAGCTAAATAGAAGTGATCACCTATGTAATGATGTATGTCTGACCAAGACAATGCTCATGTCTCAGTACAACGCAGAAACCTCCTGAAATCATCAACCCACAGCAGGCCAACAATAATCATTCTTAAGCCTTTCATTATGAGCAATAGTAGTGATGTATAAGAATTAGAAGCAAAGTGTAAATTTTCATACAGTCTGCGTGTGCGTTGATACTGGGCCAAATCCTGAAGTCATTACTCAGGCCTTGTCTATACACAACAATGTTTTAACTACATTGATTTAGAAAACAATTTTAGTTGATATGGTTCAACTTTTATGTGTCGACAATGTCCTTATGCAGGCAAACTTCACTTTGTATGTATTTCACTTAATGTCACACAGCATCACAAATCTGTGTGATCATTACAGGAATCATTCTCATTGAGGGCCAGATTGTGCCAGCCTATGCATGGGTGTGCAGAACCTCTAGCCTAGATTTAATTGAGGTCCAAGCACTCTCCATAGTGCATGGCTCAAATGGAAAAAACATAGCTGTAAAATGGAGTTAAGTATCTGACACTTCCCAGTGCTCTCACTTTCCCCATTTGATACTATGAACCGAATAGCACAAAATGATAAGATTGCCTTGGTTCGAAATGTTGGTTGGAAGAACCCCACATTCATCTCAGCTGAACAAAAGTAACTGTCCCACATTCAAACATATTCCAGTATTTTTTGGATTTTTAATCAGAGGTTTGCAGATTATGAAGTGGTGGGCAAGGCTCTTAGGCCCCCTGCTGGAGGCCTTCTGGCCCTGCCACACCCTGCCCCAGAAAAGGGCAGTAGAGAGATCCTCCAAGCTGCCTGGAGTGGCTGTGTAGGAAGCAGCCAATCAGCGCCCAGCAGGCTCCTATAAGAAGAGCTGCTAGCACTGAAGAAGAGTGGATGATGCTCTGGACTGGCAGCTGGGACTCTACCAGGACAAGGTTGTGAGGTAAGGGTGAAGAATGCGCTGTAGCTCACAGGAAAGTGGCCTAGGGAATTGTTGCAGCAACACAGTGTATTTAAAAGGACATGGAGGATAGCTGCTATCTTTGAGGTTCCAGAGTTGGGACCAGGAGAAGACAGTGGCCCTGGGTCCTCGTCACTGGGAAAGTGGCCTGGACTTTGCACCCTAGGGTTGCTAGACATCCATCACTGCCCCCATCTGTGGGCACCCCCCTGAGCACTGGCTCTGCAGCTCCCATTGGCCGGGAACCATGGCCAATGGGAGCTGCAAGGGAAGCACCTGCAGGAGGGGGCAGCATGTGGAGCCCCTAGCTATCCCTTGGCCTAGGAGTGGAGGGAAATGCTGCCACTTCCTGGGAGCCACTTGAGGTCAGTGCCCCCTGGATCCTGCACCCTGACCCCCCTCCTGCACCCCTGACCCAAGCCTGTACCCCCTCCTGCTCTCTGAACCTGTTGGCCCAAGCCTGGAAACTCCTTCTTCACTCCAAACCTCTCATCCCCAGCCGGAGCCCTCCTCCACCCCTGCCCCTGCACCCTAACCCTCTGCCCCAGCCAGGTGAAAGTGAGCAAGGGTGGGGGATAGTGAGTGATGGAGGGAGGGGGGATGGAATGAGTGAGGGGTGGGGCCTTGGAGGAGGGGCAGGCAAGGGTGGTTGGTTTTCTGCAGTTAGAAAGTTGGCAACCCTAAACACCCCAGAAGGGGTCCTGAACTCTTTTAGTGGCCCAGTTGAAGAGCTGGGGCCAGAAAGGCCAAGAGGGCCAAAGAGCTTCCAGGGAGGGAGCCCTGAGGAATGTGGCCCCACACCAGGGCTGGAACGGCTGGAACGGCTTAAAGAACAGGGATAATTTGAGGGAGACCAGAAGGTGCTAAGAACCAATTTAGGCCAGGGTACTGTGATAGGCCCTGCTGGACTGATTGAAGAGTGAACCCCCTGGATAAGGCTGCAGATCGAAAGACCTAACAGAGGGTGCTGAAATAGGCCCGCTGTTGGACTTATACCCTGGAAGCGGTTTGCTTTGCTTTTATCACACAGAAAGCCTGTGTGTGACTCGGCAGGAGGGCTGAGTCACTGAAGACCTACCACAAACTGAGAGTGAATGCAGGCCAGAGGTGAAAGGAAGCCGGTACGGTATGGTACGGCATACTGGCAAGAGCCAGTATGCTGTGCTGGACCGCATTGGCTTTTGTGGCGGGGATTTAAAGGGCTTGGGTTGGGGAGACCCAAGCCCTTTAAATCCAGGCCCGCAGCTCCGGCGGCCAGGCTGGGGCTGGCATTTAAAGCACTTTAATCCCACCCACAGCTCCAGTGGCCAGGCTAGTGCTGGGATTTAAAGGGCTCCTCCGAGCTCCCCGCTGCAGCGGGAAGCATGGAGGAGCCCTTTAAATTCCAGCCCGGCCTGCCGGGAACTCGGAGCAGCCTTTTAAATCTTGGCCCTGGCCCAGGTCTGCAGCTCCAGTGGTCAGGCTGGGGCCGGGATTTAAAGGGCTCCTCCGGGCTCCCTGCAGTGGTGGGGAGCTCAGAGGAGCCCTTTAAATTCCAGCCTCAGCCCAGCTGCGGGCTGGGGCCGGGATTTAAAGGGCTCCACCGGGCTTCCCACCACAGTGAGGAGCCCGGACGATCCCTTTAAATCCCGCCCACAGCTTTGGCGGGTGGGCTGGGGCCAGTGTTTAAAGGTCTCGGAGCTCCGCGGTGGCTGGAGCCTCAGGCCCTTTAGTTCACCCCAGGGCTACCAGCCACGTCTGCAGCTGGAGCCCCCTGGGTGATTTAAAGGTCCTGGGACTCCCAGTCACAGCTGGTGCCTCAGGGCCTTTAAATCTTGAGGCCCTGCCTCTTCTGGATGAGGCCCCGCCTCTTCCGGATGAGGCCACCCCCCAGGACTCTGGCTGTACCGGTAAGTCCTGTGAGTTACTTTCACCCCTGGTGCAGGCTCATGCACTGAGACGGGGTGCTCGTGAGAGGTGAGTGCACCCCATGACACAGATAGCTTGTGCAGTAGCTAAGCATTAATTAAACTTTCCAAGAGGGGTGCTCTACTGTGTACTTAGAGTTCACTGTATGAGGCAGATCAAATGAAATTTGCAAAGAACTGTTCTCTTTAGAAAAAGAATCAAAAGATATCTAGGGAGCAGGTTGCATGGAGCAAGGTGGGACAAGAATTCCAAATGAAGGCCCTGATCCTGCAAACTCGTAAACACGTGCTTAACTTTACATGGTTACTCCTGGGGGGTGTGGATCATTGTTCACGTACTGACAGGGAGCACTACTCGGCCCTGGCCGGGGAAGCTAATGATCAAACCAGCTGACCAAATTCAGTGATGAATCCCAGTCGTGCTACCTGAGGCATGTTGCGCATACACTAAGAAGTTACTCATTTGATTAAACTGCTTGTGAGCTCAGGGCCAAAGTTATGCTAAGATTCATTAGTGAGGGGGGTGTTTCAGAGGAAGCAGTCAGAGAAGGCTAATAATAGAAGCTGGTGGAGGATGCCAGCAGGTTCTTGAGGCAGGCATAGCCTGTAGGTAGGCTTGGAAGGATTAGATTTTTGTCATAAATGTCAGTAAACGCCAGATTCACTGTAGACACACACACCACTGAAAAATATTTCAATCAATAATAATTGGAACATATGGGTAGGTAAAGTAAGAAAAGGCTGCTTGAGAACTTATTAAAGTTTGATTTTAAGTTTTTTTACTTTCTGTATTTTGACATGATATTGACATGTAACCCTTCTGCCCCTCTGAGTTGGCAGCAACAAGGGCCGGGTTCAGTATCCAGGGGTTCTGTTTCAGTAACACAATGCATAACCGGCTCGAGCCCCCACCCAGTGATCTGGGACACTCACATATCACACCCCCCTGGGCGCCTCTAGGAGGCAATACTTCCCCTCTCGCAAGCACGGAGTCTGAGTGTAGCAAAATCTTTTTAATAAAAGAAGGAATCAATGCGGCATCCCATTGGAGAAACACCACAAACAGGGTTATAACACAAACCATAAACAAAAACCCACCTCCAAGTACAATTGGCACTGTCCTTTTTCCCCTTAGGGTTTTAAGTCCAATCACCCCAAAGTCCAACAACCCAAAAGTCTCTGGTCAATGCCACCCCAGAGTTTGAGAGTTTATCTGTAGAGGTCCCTCCCCCCAGCCTGGGTAGAAAGGGGCACCTTACGTGGTCCGGGGCCAACTGCCCTGCCTCTCCATGGGTTCTGCTTCTGCCTTCTCCACGAACTGCTCCGCTTCACCAGCCGCTCCACTCTGCTCCTCCAGCCGTCCTCAGAAACTGCTCCACTCCACCAGCTGCTCTGCTCCACGAGCTGCTCCAGTTCTCCCTGCAAACTGCTCGGCTCCGCTCACTCTGTGGGCCGCTCCACCTGTCCCACAGCTACTCCACTCTGCCAGCCGCTCCGCTGCCACCAGCTGTCCCGTGATCCGCTCCAGCCGTCCCCACAACTGCTCCACTCTGCCAGCCGCTCTGTTCCACAGTATATCTTCAGGCTCCCCCACTAGTTAGCGCAGTACTCAGTGCTCTCAGCTCAGTAATTTCAGCTCTCTAGTGATTTGAACTCTTAGTGATCTCAGCTCTTAGTAGGGGAGCCCCAGTGCTAGTGCACCATTAGCCCAAAGTGAATTCAGCTCAGTAACCTGTATTTAGATTCTTGAGGGAATAAAAAAAAATCAACTCTGACATTCTACAGTGGAGAAAGGAGAGGGTGGAACTGGTGCTTTTGGCTCTATAAGGAGACTGCACCACCACGCACAGATACCTGTCCCCAGCCTCTCTCAATTCACTGGGTTTTGGAACCCATGTCCCTTGTCTAGCAAGTACCACCCAACTGAGGGTGAGTCATTTGTCACCAAGCAGTCCCACAGCTCAGCAGTCTGGGATAGGGTAGGCGTGCCTATGCAAATACACTCTCTGAAATTCTTTCCACCAGATGTCAGGGTAGAGCTTATCCTGACTCTGCTTACAGACAATTTGTATTTTAACCATTATAAGGCTGTTATAACTTTTTGTATTTCAACATCTACTGTAATTGAATAATTATTGTCTGACCTCCCCATAATTTCCTGCAACTGTAAAAATTGAAATAGATGAAAAAAAATTTAAAAGGCTTAACCCATAATTTCAGGCAAAGAGTGAAAATTAAAATTGAAAAAAATAAAAAAGCTTAAAAATAAACATCAGTGATATATCTGACATTTTTTTTAAATTGAATTCTGAAGAGCCTACCTCTACAGGGGGAATGGAGTAGGTGGTATCAAAAAGAAGGCTGAGGGTGGGTGAAATGGACACCGGGTCCAATAGAAAAGGAGCTGGGACAGGGTATGTCTGGAGGTGGAGGGGAGGTTTAGAGCAGGAAGAGAGAGAGGTGGAAGGGGAAATGAGGGGAAGGAAACCTGGATCTGGAGGTCAGAAAGCTGGAACAGCTGTGGTAACACAGAATCCTGGAGCAGGGCGCATTCTTGGGGTCTATTGCAGCAGTCTGACAAACCTTCCAGGCTCACTAGCAACTGTGTGCTGGGAAGGACATTCCATAATCTGTTGTGTGTGGCAGCTAGGGAACTGTAGGTGTGCCATAGCTACTCTGAGTTAATGATTGAGGTGCTCAGTGCCCCATGTCAGTTTGAGTCATTGCAATGGGACTGGGGCTGTTTCCTGGCTCCTACTGCCTGTATTTTGTTTGGAGAATGAGTTTGACCTTCCTGCAGACCTGCTAAAGGTAGAGGAAAGTGGTGATTCTTTCTGGTGGCCTCTGAAAAGCATTAAGGGGTGAGTGGATCACAAATCATGGCAAGCACCCTTTTCTGGGCAACCACCAGCACTGTTGTGAGTGGAATCCAAGCCCCTGTGCTCTGGATCTCCAGTGGGTTTCAAGCTCCTGGAGCCTGAACAAAGTCCAGCCACTGCTCCACTCTTGGGGTCTATAAGCACATTTTCAGGGCACAGACCTTCTGTCTGGAATCAGCCTCTGAGTGTTGGAACCCACTATCCAGACACCTATCCCAGACCTCTACCCAAAGTGTAAACCAGTAGCTTCACACGTTTAACTCGCTAAAGAGTATGCAGCAGTTGTGAAGCAGTCAGCAAACACATGCATACATTACCCAATCTATTATCTTTACAGCATCATAGAACCATAGGGTTAGAAGGGACTTCAAGGGTCATCTAGTCTAATCCCCTGTCAATATGCTGGATTTGTTGTGTCTAACCCAGGGGTAGGCAACCTATGGCACTGGAGCCGAAGGCGGCACGCAAGCTGATTTTCAGTGGCACTCATACTGCCCGGGTCCTGGCCACCGGTCTGGGGGACTCTGCATTTTAATTTAATTTTAAATGAAGCTTCTTAAACATTTAAAAACATATTTACTTTACATACAACAATAGTTTAGTTATATATTATAGACTTATAGAAAGATCTTCTAAAAACTTTAAAATGTATCACTGGCACGTGAAACCTTAAATTAGAGTGAATAAATGAAAACTCGGCACACCATTTCTGAAAGGTTGCCGACCCCTGGTCTAACCCATGCAAAACAGACAGTGATCCAGACTCCTTTCAAAAACCTCCCCCAACCTCCCTAGGCTGTCTGTTCCATTGCCCTACTGTTCTTACAGTTAAGGAAGTTTTTCCTGAGATTTAATCTAAATCTTCTATGATGTAGTTTGAACCCAGTGCCTCATGTCCTCCTCTCTGAGGTAAGAGAGCCATTTTTCTCCATCTTTTTTTTATGGCAGCCTTTCAAGTATTTGAAGACCATTATGTCCCCCACCTTAATCTCCTCTTTCCCAAACTAAACATACCCAGTTCCTTCAGCGTTTGTTCTCAGATTCTCCAGCTACTCTAACTCCCAAGATATGAAATGGTTTTGTTCTTTCAATAGGAAACCAGGGATCTGTTTGTCAGAATTTGAATTCTGGATGCCTCTGAAGAATTATGATGATAATTATGAAGGAAAATAATGGTAAGGAAATGGACTGATAGAGGCTGAAGAATAAATAAGAGAATAAAGTTTACTTTATTATGTAAAGTACAGAAGAGTACCGATCGTACAAACCAATCAAACATCCTACCTGTCCTTTACTACCTCACCTTTCCTTTGGGAGTCCTTGGGATGTCATCAGTGTTTACACAGGCAGGCAGGGTTCTCTGTCCCCTTCCTTACCCTGTCCCTGCAGCAGCCTCATTCCTCTTACTCTGGTGCAAAATGGCTCTCCTTCCCCAGAGGTGCCAACTCTGTGATTTGCCAGGGGGTGCTTGACCCTTCCCCCCCCCACCAGCCCTCACCCCTGCCCTGCCTCTTCCAGCCCCTGCTCCACTCCTTTTCCTGCCCTGTTCTGCCCTCTCCCCCGAGCATGCCCCCCGCCCTCTGTTCCCCCCACCCCCGCATCTCTTGCATGCTGCTGATCACTGGCAGGTGGGAGGTGCTCGGGGCGGGGGAGCAGGAGGAGGTGCTGATCAGTGGTGCTGCTGGTGGGTGCTGAGCACCCACTATTTTATTTTTTGCATCCATGCCTATGCTCTCTCTGGTTCCACCCTGTGAGTCCCTTTATAGACTCCTGCTGGTGTAACTTGCTTCTTTTCTTCTCCTCCTGGTAACTTTCCATTACTTCCAAGCCCCCCTCCCTTCAGACAAGAAGAGGAAGTGTCGTCTTCTAGCTAGAGCATACCCATTATCCCATGGGGTTTCTCTTTGGATAGAGTGCTGCTCACTCACCCATTGTCTCTGGCCTGGCAGCAACATGGCACACCCTATGGGTTTATTCACAGTGAAGCCACATACATGCAGGCATTCCAGAACACAGTAATTTCATGATACAATTTCAGTATTGCCAACCCTAAATGTTCAAAAATCATGAGTCAGGCTCACCAAAAATCATGAGATTATGTAAAAGTAATAAATCCGGTGTGTTTTGTTTGTCTTCTGCTTTTTGAGCCTTTAGCGTGCCCTGGGGTCACATGTTGAAGCTTTCTCCACAGCCAGGAGGGCTAGAAACTTACTTTTTCTTTAAGAATGAAGGCTGAAATCATTGCATAGCCATTTGACCCCAGGAGCTGGGGCTTTCATGATAATTATTGTTTTCCTTAGACCTATGACAAAATCATGAGAGTTGGCAACACTGCAATTTCATAAAATCTTCTACAATTCAGAAGTGGTACAGACAAGAGGGTGAGTGACACTCAGTCCCCCTGAAAGATGCAGAGGGCATAAACAGCACATGCATCCAGCACACATACAAGCTATAAATCAACTCTTTGCTTTTGACAAAGGAGAAATGGCCTGAGGTAGAGGGAATATGATTTATCATAAATGCTCATGTTTCCCAAGAACCTGAGCCTCCATGCAAACCAGTTAGTACAACCCCTCTAGACTAAAGCAGTAGGGTTCATGGTCCTCACCAGCAATGGCTTGCATAGCAAACCATTTATAACTGCCAACTACCATAAAAACTAAAGAATAAGTGCTGGGCCTAGTAACTAGGTGGCTCCCACACATATCACAGTCCAGACTCAGCTCTATGATGCTCACTTCGTTCTGGCCTGCTGGCACAAAGTAGCAGTAAACTCTGTGGAACTCAGCAGTGGCAGATTCCCTTTGTGCAAGAGAGTCTTCTGGCGGTGAATGGCTGCTGGTGTAGCTTGCATCTCACTCCCTCTCAGATCCCATCAAAAAGGGGCATGTCCAGGAGACAGCAACATGTCCAAGTCAGCCTTTGCCCTAGTGATCACCCCAGCAACCAGAACTGCTCATTAGAGAAACCTCAGGGGTTGCAGCTGAACGTATGTGAGGGACCAGGCTAGCAGCCAGACAACTCCAGGATCAGTGGAGGGCATAAAGATGTCATAAAGCCACTGTTGCCAGCAACCCCTGCATCTTCAGTTGTGCCCGGTGTGGTTCAGTTCTGCCTGGGACTTGGTCCTGCTGAATTTAGCCACTAGAATGTATGAACAGTATTAGATTGTTAGGAAGTGAATGAAGGCTGTTGCACCAGGTCTACGATTGCCTCTAGGTTTTCAAGCTCCTTTATTTGACCCACAGTATGACTTCATTGACCTGAGGCTTTTGTGATCTTTGTTAAGTTAGTATGCAGGAAAACATATATTTTGGTGTAGATTTAGTAGAATCATGTATGTTGAGTTTATTCTTGTAAATCAACACAACTCCCTAACTTCCAAACTGTAATTTATTTACACTGGATGCACTCCTTTCCTTGGAAAGGAACCTCCGCTAGTGCTAAAATGGATGGAAAGCTTGGGTTTCCAAAAAAAAAAGTTTGTATTCAGTTCACCATGGGTTTTGCTGATATGGCAGATTTACAGGGGTCATATTTCCATGTAGATGGATTTGTTTGAACTAATTCTCCTGTGTTTTATTCACAAACATGATTTTTCCCCCTACAATATCCATGCTTTTCTGGCCCCCAAACAACAGTCATTGTTGCCAAAGCAACAAAAATTCTCCTCTGTTAATATTTATGTTCTCTTGTGAGCCTGTTACATTTTTGTAGGGCAGGGCTGGAGTATGTTCTTAGTTGATATTTGTGATATTTTGCATAGTTGAAAAGTTTGGAACAATTATATATGCAAAACAGGAATCCCCAAGCTGATATTTGAAATCTACATGCAAAAACACCACATGTCAAATACAGCCCAGACACTGATTATGTAATTTGGATGGCTTTAGTGCTGAGCCTCTGGCTTCCTTAAAGAATCCAAATTTAAAAAAAAACATGCGCAGCCTTAAAAAAAATTGACTGTAAAGCCCTGAACTCTCCATTGGGAAAATCTATTTTTCCTGTTTTCCATTTTTAGCCATTCTCAGTTGGCTTGTTTGTTTATATGCTTTGAGATTAAGAGCTCTAAGGTGTGGAACCTTCTAGCTGCCAATTCTAATGCAGAAGGTCTTTTTAGAGGCACTGCATCTCAGGATGGCTGTTCATTGTGGGTGTGTACTGTATGTTCACTATGTGTCCATTCTATCACTTGGCTACAGTACTATTTGTGCTGTAGTTTAAGAGAAGCATGGTTTATAAACTGTTGTTTCCTCTGAGTCACTTACAGCTAGACATCTTCAGCACAAAACATTCTGTTTGCTTTTCTGGCAGTGCAGGAAAATAATCCAAGGTTAACAAAAGGTGTATGAAAGTCAGCATAAAGGAAATAGCAGAACTGAAATAGAACCTTTTATATTCACAGCATCCACAGAGGAACATGTCTCTGATTTTCAGACTCTCGTGCAGCAAGTTATTTTAATCTATTTATTTTAGTTACTATGTGAAAAGGTCAATAAACATTCAATAAATATTGCAGGAAATGTGGCTACAGTACTAGAGAAAGGAACACAACTAAGCATGTGTGAGCATTTAGGAAAGATTATGTAACATTTCCTTTGCAAAATAGATAAGGCTAATTTCCAAAAAATCACCAAGAATATCATCATTTGCAAACTTTTCTTGTAAATAGCCTGCCAACATTACTAAAAATATTCTAGATTTTGAGCAGACATTTTATACAGCTTCCTAATACAAAAAAATTCCCCTTTTTTAGGAAGTATGTATATTACAATCATGCCTTGAGATCTCAGTCAGGGATCAGAATTCCATTGTACTGGGTACTGTAGCTCCTAAGGAGACAGTTCTTGCCCCAAAGAGCTTACAGTCTTGGGCCCAAAGCCTAAAAAGACATACAGATGTGCTTACTTTTAACCCAGGTGCTTAAAGATAAACATGTCTGGAAGCAGAGGCAGATTAAACTTTTGTGGGGCCCTGGGCCAGAGCAAGTGTGTGTGTGGGGCTCTCCCCACCCCTTCTCCCTGCAGTCCTCCCTCCCCTCACTCCTCTCTGTGCTCCTGCCGGGGAAATGGGGTTGGGACGTGGAGGTTTGCTGCACTCCACCTTCCCGGCGCTCCTGCTGGGAAGCGGGGTTGGGGCACAAGAGCGTCGGGCGGAGCAGGGCAAGCCCCTGCGCCCAGACCCCACGCCCCGGCAGGAGCACCAGGCGGAGCATGGGGGTGCCCATTTTTCTGGGCTGGGGCTCTTGGCATGGACCCCATTGGCCCAGTGGCTAATCTGCCACTGTCTGGAAGTTTTTGCAGGACTGGGGTCTCGGTTATGACAAGATGCAGAAGGCAGATGAAACAAACAGATGTGAGCAAAGAGGGAGCAGGAGGTGGGTGAGGAAACAGTGAAATAAGCAACTTTTGCACTGCAAGCAGCAGTCACAGCTTGCCACCTGTTTTGGTATATAGTTGGTTCATGCTTAGCTTATTTTTGATGATGCAGGATTTTATTTTTATCAAACTTAAAAAATTTAAATTGTGTACTGGCTTGAGTTTTTGAATATGGCCATCTGTTTGCAGATTAGTGCTGATACCAAGAATGCATCACTTCAGCTCCTCTGTAAGACTTCAGTGAACAGGAAACATCTTAACTCGTGAAATATTTAATGTACACAACTCTGCAGTGAACGTATGTACAATTCTCTCTCCAGGGGCTGGCGGAGGCAGTGATGGATCTTGCAAGGATTGGGAAGGCATGCACCACATCATCCAAAAGCAACCTCTCCAGTCACCTAATAAGTATTGTTAGATGGCATCAAAGTTATCCCTGTCCAGTTGTCCATAACCTAAAAGACTTGTTGATGACTTAGGGCAGGAAGGAAGGGTTAATAGCAGAAAATGTGCAAATACAGCATCTCTGTGAGAATGAGAAAAGTATTTATACCATATCTTGCTGTCATAAACAGATAGCTAAGGGTTAATGTCTCTTTTACCTGAAGCACCTGACCAGAGGACCATTCAGGAAACTGGATTTTTTTCAACTCTGGGTGGAGGGAAGTTTGTGTCTGAGTCTTTTGTCTGTCTGCCTGCTTTCTCTGAGCTTTGGAGAAGTAGTTTCTGTTTTCTAATCTTCTGTTTCTAAGTGTAAGGACAAAGAGATCAGATAGTAAGTTATATGGTTTCCTTTCTTTGGTATTTGCATGAATATAAGTGCTGGAGTGCTTTGATTTGTATTCTTTTTGAATAAGGCTGTTTATTCAATATTCTTTTAAGCAATTGACCCTGTATTTTGTCACCTTAATACAGAGAGACCATTTGTATGTATTTTTTCTTTCTTTTTTATATAAAGCTTTCTTTGAAGACCTGTTGGAGTTTTCTTTTCTGGGAAATTTCAGGGAAATTGAGTCTGTACTCACCAGGGAATTGGTGGGAGGAAGAAATCAGGGGGAGATCTGTGTGTGTTGGATTTGCTAGCCTGATTTGGCATTCCCTCTGGGTGAAGAGGAAAGTGCTTTTGTTTCCAGGACTGGGAACGGAGAGGGGGAGTCACTCTGTTTGGATTCACAGAGCTTGTGTCTGTGTATCTCTCCAGGAGCACCTGGAGGGGGGAAGGGAAAAAGGATTATTTACCTTTGTTGTGAGACTGAAGGGATTTGGGTCTTGGAGTCCCCAGGGAAGGTTTTTCAGGGGGACCAGAGTGCCCCAAAACACTCTAATTTTTTGGGTGGTGGCAGCAAGTACCAGGTCCAAGCTGGTAACTAAGCTTGGAGGTTTTCAGGCTAACCCCCATATTTTGGACGCTAAGGTCCAAATCTGGGACTAAGGTTTGACATGGTGGCAGCGGTGGGATAGAATCCAGAAGCCAGTAGGAATATTTGACATGAAAACCTCCAAGCTTAATTACCAGCTTGGACCTGGTACTTGCTGCCACCACCCAAAAAATTAGAGTGTTTTGGGGCACTCTGGTCCCTCTGAAAAACCTTCCCTGGGGACCCCAAGACCCAAATCCCTTGAGTCTCACAACAAAGGGAAATAATCCTTTTTCCCTTCCCCCCTCCAGGTGCTCCTGGAGAGATACACAGACACAAGCTCTGTGAATCCAAACAGAGTGACTCCCCCTCTCCGTTCCCAGTCCTGGAAACAAAAGCACTTTCCTCTTCACCCAGAGGGAATGCAAAATCAGGCTAGCAAATCCAACACACACAGATCTCCCCCTGATTTCTTCCTCCCACCAATTCCCTGGTGAGTACAGACTCAATTTCCCTGAAGTAAAGAAAAACTTCAACAGGTCTTAAAAGAAAGCTTTATATAAAAAGAAAGAAAAATACATACAAATGTTCTCTCTGTATTAAGATGATACAACACAGGGTCAATTGCTTAAAAGAATATTGAATAAACAGCCTTATTCAAAAAGAAGACAAATCAAAGCACTCCAGCACTTATATTCATGCAAATACCAAAGAAAGGAAACCATATAACTTACTATCTGATCTCTTTGTCCTTTCACTTAGAAACAGAAGATTAGAAAACAGAAACTACTTCTCCAAAGCTCAGAGAAAGCAGGCAGACAGACAAAAGACTCAGACACAAACTTCCCTCCACCCAGAGTTGAAAAAAATCCGGTTTCCTGATTGGTCCTCTGGTCAGGTGCTTCAGGTGAAAGAGACATTAACCCTTAGCTATCTGTTTATGACACTTGCCCATTAATAAATTACTCTCTTACACTAGTTTTATTCTTGTGTGATTCCACTAACTTGCAGAAATGAGGAGTGAGGTGGGAGAAGTCCTGAGCACACATAGGCAACACACAAAGTATGCTACTCCAGGAACTAGTGTAGCTGTTTAGATTTTTCAAAGCCATTTAGGCACCTTAGCTACTCATCCTCCATTTGAAATTAATGGAAAACTGACTTTCTGAATAGTGGTAATGGACATATTGAGTTCTGTAGTAGAATTCTTACGATGTTGCAAGAGTTTTCAGCTACAAATGTGTACAAAAGGCAGAGTCTACTCTTTGTGTGCATTTGGGTGCCAGCATTCAGCTAGGGCTCAAGATAAATCTCTGCAAAAGTACCTGTACTCTTACCCTTCCACTTCAGTTCCTCAGCTCCCTGCCTCATGACCTTTTCAATGTCAGCTCTGGGTGTCCTAGAAAAAACATAGATAGCAGAGGTCCCACTGGATAATGGGAGACATTATTCCACAGCAAATGATCCCAGAAAATGTATCAATTGTCATATGTCAAAACTCGGCCAAAATGATTTATTGCTATTATTTAAGATGTGTGGTAGTGCCTAGAGGCTTTAACCAGGTTGGGGTCCCTTTGTGGATGGGGTGGTATAAACATAGTAAATGATAGCCCCTAGCTCAAATAATTTTACACATAACTCTTCTCCTAGATTCAAAGTTAATTTGCGGCTAGTGTCCAGTGAGACGGTAAGTTATAAAAGGAAGCAGTATGGGGTTTGAGCATTTTGAATCATGTAGCATATAGCAAAATAGATGCAGTAGGTGAAATGCCGGAAGTAGTTAAAAGCATGGTGGAAGCAATTGATTCCAAAGTAGTGTTACACGTTTACACTAATGTTTACACATTCAAACAAAATGCCACTAAATAGCCATTTCTGCTTACCAAAGAACTTAGTTGCCTCTTTGCTGTAGTATGTGAAGGAGTGCAAAGACCAGATCACTGTGTAGAAATAGGGCTAGAATTTGGGAATACAGAACATAAAAATGTGGTTATGGGGTGTGCCCACTTCACCCCATTATCTAGCCATCAAGAGCCCTTCTGTGTCAACAGCATATTGCATAAGCTCCACATAGGACAGGTTCACGTCCTCCCCCTGGAAGGAAGTGCTGGGGAACAAACATACTCTGTACAATGTTCCCTTCTCTAATTATAATTTATGCTGCTTCCCTTTTTACGAAATGTGATCGTCTAGGCTGGACGGGGACATATGAGCGTTGTTGGGAGCTACAGATGGGACTGAGCCAGCTGTGCTGCCAATATTGCAGGCAGGGGGAACCAATTGGCGTGTGGTTAGACAGAGGCAGCGTGTACCTGACTCCTGAGCCAGGGATTCTGGCCCTGATTTTCCTAACTGCACCCCAAGTCTGCAGAGCTTTCGGGTTATTTCCTCTCGATTAGATGGAAAGGGGAGCTTGTGGCCTGAACAATGTATTTAAAAGCAAAGCAAAGCATTTGCTTTATAAACCAGCTTGTCTTCCATCTGCGCGAGCGGTGCAGTCTAGAGCACGGCAGTAGGCTATTTATAAACAGCAACATCTTGGTATTCAACCCTAGGAGAAAAAAAAATGCTTCGAAAATACTGACAGCAGAATGGGGCTTGCGTGGAATCTGACCCCTTTGCAGAGGAGCTCGACTGAGCGGGGCACGCGTCTTGGTTGCAGATGTCCTGTGCCCACAGGGAGGCTGCACAGTCACTAACGGCCTCGCTCTGATTCGTGACTCTAGAGCTACAGCGCCAACTTCGGCCTCCCCTGCGCACGGAGCCGCGCCCGTTCACACAGCCACGCGCTGCAATGCTCGGCTCGGCCCCCAGGGAACGCGCAGGGCCCGGCGCGTGCGCGTCCAGGCAGCGCGAGCCCGGCGGCGGGGACACCTGCCGCTGCAGCTCCACTGCCCCCCCGCGGCCTGCCACTGAGCAGCCGGCGCGCTGAGCATGCGCAGTAACCACAGCCAAGCCGCGGCCCTCCGCGTGGGAGGACAGGCAAGGCGCTCCCGAGCGGTGTGTGGGCGGAGCCATCTGGCTGAGTGGGCGGGGCAGCGGTGCTGGTCTGCTGGGGGC